>NC_050074.1:78881870-79213638 GCF_009764565.3 Dermochelys coriacea | reverse complement strand
TAAAAGTGAAGTGGACGTGACTGAGAAGCACCAGCCAACAGTCATATTTGCAGTACTATATTATATACAATTGATATTTACTTGCAAAGGATTACAAATAAATTTGATTCTCAGTCAGTAAGTTAGAAAATCACCGATAGTTCAACTGAAAAGTTAAATATATTCCTAGAATAGTGAATGTGCCTGTTACTCAGTTTACACTGTAAAATATGTTAGCTATATCTACAGATTTCTCTTAACAGCAGAATTCTGGATTCTTTACAATCAATGTTGAATATTTGCATTAAAATGATCCTTTTCACCCTTTTGAAACAAAATGTAAGAATTTCTTAATACGTTATAGATTAAGGCTAATACCAAACTTCAGGCTATCTGGCTTGTTACAGATAATACCTTTTAAACTTTTATAACTACATACATCATTATGCCCTCATAATAATGAATAAAAAAAAAGTTCTCAAATACAGATGAATATATTTTCAACAAACTGCACAGGGACTAAACTGCTTATATCCCATGAATGTATGTTATGCAGTTTAAATTGAAGTCCGTGATCATGTTAGCTTGGCAATACAAGCTCAGTGAGTTTATATGTGAATTCCTGGCCCCAATGAAGTTAGTAGAGTTTGCCACTGATGTAAATAGGGCCAGGACTTCACACCAAGTTCCCTGAATGGCAGTGGGACTGCAGTTTTACATAGCTTTGGATTTCTAGAGCTAATGCTTAGCTTTTGGCACTGACAAAAATTTTTGTAACTGAGGGCCTCCAAAAACAGAGAGAAATATGAAAAATTATGGACTAAGTGATTATGACTTTAAAAATACTGAACCAGTTTTTCTTCATAACTGGCTTCATTTTTTAATGCTTGATAAAAACAAGCTAAGTTCAAAGTTTTTGCTACTTCAATTTGTTTAGTTATTTGGGTGCAAAATTTCTAATCCTGTGGGAATTCTGCGCCACTGCGCGTGTACAGAATTAATGTCCCTGACAAATTTTTTTGTCTCTCTAAGCCCCTCTACAGTTAGATTCTGCTGGGCTGAGCCTGCTGCCCATACCTGCTGTGCCTAGCACAGAATGGCAGGGCCTGGGGTGTTTCTGGGACAGGCCTAGCCCTTGTGCTGTGTCAGGGTTGGGTACAGCCTCACCACTGAGTCCCTGCCTGGGAGTAAGGGGGCTGCAAGCTGATCTCCCACCTCCATGCAGTCAGTGGCCTGTGCTCCTCAATGCCATGCTGGAGCCTCCATATTTATATATTGATAACATTTGCAAAATTTTAAAATATTGTGTCCAGAATTTTTAATTTTTGGCACAGAATTTCCTCAAGAGTAAGATATATAAAAAAAGTATTCTATCCATACTGACAGGTTTCAGAGTAGCAACCGTGTTCGTCTGTATTCGCAAAAAGAAAAGGAGTACTTGTGGCACCTTAGAGACTCAAATAAATTTGTTAGTCTCTAAGGTGCCACAAGTACTCCTCTATCCATACTGACAATTATTTTACTCAGATTTTTCCAAAAATAAAAAAAGTTCATACTTAGGCTGACACTAAACATTGAAAAATTCTACCTAATAGGACAAAGTTAGGTGACACCAAAAAGAGAGGGGTGGGAAATGCTGAACACATTCCTACCTTAAGTACAGGAGGCCCTACAGTTAGCTGCCTCCCAAGAGAAAGACAAAGAGGACAAGGTAACATCTTTTATTGGGCCAACTTCTGCTGGTGAAAGAGACAAACTTTCAAGCTTACAGAGAACTTTTCAGGAAAAAACAGTTTCAGAAGTACATAGTATCTTACCATTAGGAAAAAAAAAGAAGCTAAAATAAGCTTTTCCCTATCTTATATATATGATTCTAGCCTTATAATATAGACATAAAACTATAAAGTTACTATTCTTACCAGGATTTCTCAATAAAAAACATGCAGAGAGGAAATGCAGGAACTTCTATAAGGCCATAAAGAGCTACATTTAGATATAGATTTCCTCCTAATTCACCGGCATTGAATGTTAGGCCATAGTATACAAGGCTGCAGACATACCTGAAAACATCCATAAAGTTGTATTAGTTTTGATAATAAGCATTTAAAGCTAAGATCTTAAGTTAAAATTTCTTTAAATACGTACTAGTAGTACAAAGAGAATTATTTCATACACAGCATTATGGATCCATTCAAAGAAAGAAAAGATACCACAGATTCTACTTAAATTCACAAAGAAACCTGATCTTCTTGCCAAAGTACCACCATAAATATTATATAATATTTTATATATATATTGTGACAAAGCTCTGTCCTTGCCTCCGTGGGTCCCGCGTTTGCTGGTGGATTTCGCTAGCCTCAGAGGCTCACTGTGACCCTCAACGTAACCCTTCTTTCTCTAGAGACAAGGGTCACAGACTACTGAGCCATTTTCATCATAAGCCAGCGAGGGAGGTGAGGAGACGTTATCCTTCCTTGAACTGTCTCTGTCATCTTCCAGTCTCAGTGATTAAACAGGGGGCAAAGGTGGGTGAGGGGAAAGCCTAGGCCCACCCTCTACTCCGGGCTCCAGCCCAGGGACCCTAATAGTATCAGCTATGGTAGCTGACCTTTTAGAAACATGACATGTACAATTCCCTGGGCTACTTCCCCCACAGCAGCCCTCACTTCCTCAAGCTCCACTTCACCCTTACCTCAGGGCCTCCTTCCTTGTGCCTGATATGGTGCGAACTACTCAGCCTCTCCAACAGTGCAACTTTTTCCCACAGCTCCTGACATGCACACCCACCTGACTGACTGGGAGGCTTTTAACTAGTTTCAGCCAGCCCCTGATTGGCTTCAGGTGTCCCAATCAACATAGCATTCTCTCAGCCTTCTGGATAGTTCTTAATTGGTCCCAGCTGTCTTAATTGACCTGGAGCAGCTTCCATTTCACTTAACCTGGTACCAGGGATTTGTTTAGCCTGGAGCTAATATATCTATCTTCCACTACTTTTCTATAGCCATCTGGCCTTGCCTGGTCACATATCCTCCCTCTCTGCTCAACACCATAGAGTTGGGTAACTTGGGACGCCAGGCAGTATGCTCGTGACAGACCATCAGCGTTACCATGGTGGCATCCAGCCCAGTGCCGTATACGGAACTGGAATGGTTGGAGGGATAAGAACCACCTGGTGACCCTTGCATTCTTTTCCTTATTCCGCTGCATCCACTGGAGGGGTGCATGGTCCGTCACAAGAGTAAATCGCCGGCCTAAGAGGTAATAACGCAGTGTCTCCCTAGCCCATTTGACAGCAAGGCATTCTCTCTCGACTACTGCATATTTCTGTTCTCTTGGGAGAAGCTTTCTGCTTAGGTAGAGGATCGGGTGTTCCTCTTCTCCCACCATTTGCATCAGAACGGCTCCCAACCCCACCTCAGACGCGCCTGTAAAATAAATTCCCTGTTAAAGTCTGGGGCTATGAGTAGGGGGTCATTACAGAAGGCCGTCCAAAGGTCTGTAAATGCCCCCTCTGCTGCGTCGGTCCACTTTACCATGTCTGGACTTTGGGTCCTCACCAGGTCCGTTAGGGGACTTGCCCTAGTGGCGAAGTGGGGAATAAACTGTCGGTAGTAGCCTACCATGCCTAGGAACGCACGGACCTATTTCTTTTGGGTCGGCCGCGGCCAGTTTTGAATTGCCTCTAGCTTATTCGTTTGGGGCTTCACTATGCCCCTTCCCACAATATATCCCAGGTACCTAGCCTCTGCTAGCCCTATGGCGCATTTAGCGGGATTAGCAGTGAGGCCAGCCCACCTTAAGGTGTGCTCAACTTTTTCCAAGTGGGTTCCCCAGTCTGGCGTATGGATGACAACATCATCTAGGTATGCAGTTGTATAACTAGTATAGGGGCGCAGCAGCTTATCCATGAGGCGCTGGAAGGTGGCTGGAGCCCCATGTAGCCCAAAAGGGAGGACAGTGTATTGGAATAGCCCATCCGGGGTGGAGAACGCTGTCTTTTCTTTAGCTTCTTTGGTCAGGGGAATCTGCCAGTACCCTTTTGTCAGATCCAGTGTAGTCAAGAATCGGGCACTACCCAGTCGGTCAACCAGTTCGTCGATGCATGGTATGGGGTATGCATCAAACTGGGATATTTCATTCAGTCGGCGAAAGTCATTACAGAATCTCATGGTACCGTCAGGTTTAGGCACTAGAACAATTGGACTGGACCACTGACTAAGATTCTTCAATAACCCCTAATTCTAACATTTTCTTTACTTCGGCCTTGATTTCCTCTCTTTTGGCTGCTGGGATTCGGTAGGGTCTCAATGTTACCTTGGCTCCAGGGATCATGCGGATATGGTGATAGGTCTCAGTTGTCCGCCCTAGTTTTGTAGAGAACACATCTCTGTTGCGATTAATCATGTCGGCTGCCTCGATCTTTTGGATCGGCATCAAGTCAGATGATATCCTCACTTGCTCGTGTAAGTTATCCTCCTGTGGAAGGGTCTCCTGCATGACTAAGCATGCCTCTCGATCGTGCCAAGGTTTTAGAAGATTGATGTGGTAAATTTGCTCCGATTTCCGGCGGCCTGGCTGCCGCACCTTATAGTTCACCTCTCCCAAGGCTTTGATTATTTCGTAGGGTCCCTGCCACTGGGCCAACAGTTTACTTTCTGCTGTGGGCACCAGTACCATCACCCAATCCGCTGGTTGGAACCATCGAAGCTTCGCTTGGTCGTTATAATGGGTTCGTTGGATCTCCTGTGCTCTCTCCAAGTGTTCCCATACAATGGGCGTAACTCCACAATTAAAGTTGTCAGCTGACATAGGGAGTAGAGGCATGATAGCCTTATCAGGGGAAAAAGTGAAGAAATGGAGTGGCAGTAGAACTTCCTCTTCCAGTTCTTCTTCCTCATCTGCTATGGAGAGCGGCTCAGTCTCTGGTGGTCAAGAGACCAATGGAGATGGCAAACTTGTAGGCCTTCGGCTTTGCTCTATGGGAGGCTTCCCAAACTATGCTCTATACATGTCCCAAGAATCCCAGTATGGCCAATATGGAGGGAGTGGCACCTGGGGTTGCATCCATGGCAGTCCATACCAGGGCCCTGGTCTGGTTGTGAATAGTGAGTACATGTAGAGGATGCCTTTTTTGCCTGTCCCGAGTATGAAGGTGGGACGGAGTACTCCTCCTCCTCTTCCTTGCTGGGAAAGGGCAGTGCTGTCCTCAGAGGGGAAAGAGAGCAATGCTGAAATTCCAGAGAAGAGGACAGAAGCAGAGGGAGGTTGTGTCTGAGTAGTGGTGACTCAGGCAGATCAGATACAAGCAGGTCCTTGGAGTATCTGAACTCCTGGATGCAGGGGAGGAGCATCATCAGCACTGGCGGATGAATCAGTGCCAAGGGAGAGGTTCATTCTCTTGAGCAGACAGTAGATGGAGCTGAGCACTTGCTCAGTGTCAAGGATTTGCTCGGTGCTGAGGACTTGCTCAGTACCAGTGATTTCACCTGTGCCATGGTGCCTGAAGTTGATCTGGCTGGAGTGGTCAGCACTGTTCTTGAAGGTCTTAGTCCTGTCTCTGGTGATGACAGCTGTAGGTCTGCCAGCTTAGGGTCTTTAGATCTGTGCTTAGCTCTGGCACTGGAGGTACTTGGATGGTCCCTGGAGCTATATTCCCTTTCTGAGGATGTCGAGGCAACTGACCTTGCAGGGGGTGGCGTTCTGGTGGGCAGAGCCTCAGAGTGTGATGAGGGAACCTGTTTCTTCCCATCAGCACAGGAAGGAAAGATTTTCTTTTAGAAGGACATATCAAATCAGGGCCAGTGAACGACCTAGGGGAATGTGAGAGCTGCCCAGGGCAAGTGGCTCGGCCAGAGTCTGATGCTGGACGCAAAGATCTCTCCACAAGGAGAAGTCGTAACCAAACGTCCTGGTCTTTTCTGGACCTGGTAGTCAGGTTGTGGCAATGAGTATACTTTTGTAGGACATGTCCCTCTCTTAGGCAGCGAATGCCCCGTGGGTGACCATTAGTTACCGGGAAGGCATTCTGGCAGAAAACGCACCTCTTAAACCTGGAAGTTCCAGGCATAAGGGTGAGGGGAAAAGTTTCCCGAAAGATAGACAGACAGATAGATAGATAAATAGATAGAAAAAGCTAAGAACTACTAAACTACACTAAAACTAACAGGTTTCAGAGTGGTAGCAGTGTTAGTCTGTATCAACAGAAAGAACAAGGAGTACTTGTGGTACCTTAGAGACTTGTGGTACCTTAGAGCTTATGCTCAAATAAATTTGTTAGTCTCTAAGGTGCCACGAGTACTGCTCATTCTTTCTGCTAAAACTAACAGATAAGATGCTATCTAACAGGTCAAAATGAGAAGTAGGCTCTGTGGCAGATTCCATAAGAACAGCCATACTGAGTCAGACCAAAGATCCATCTAGCCCAGTATTCTTTCTTCCGACAGTGGTCAATGTCAGGTACCCCAGAAGGAATGAGCAGAGCAGGTAATCATCAAGTGAACCATCCCCATCCCAAACCAAAGATAGTAGAGAAGGAACTGGGCAGTGGTTGGGCTGCACAGCGCTATATCTAAAGGTAAGAAAGAAATCCAGACTAATTTTTTTTCCTGGCATACTGAAGACTTCCAAAAACATAGACTATTAGTTAGTCATAGATTAGAAGGTTAGTGATAGGTGTTCCTGATCATCTTACACAAAGTCAGAGCTCTTCCCATGGCTTATTGCTGTTCTGGTCCAGGGCCTTTATTTCCAGATGTGTGATTTTTCTCTCCCATTATGGGCCCATTTTTGAAACTGTGCTTGATGCAATCAAGGGCACTAAGCCCAGTGCATTTCCCAGTGCATATGTATATCAAGAGTGCACCCACATCTGATATTTAAAAAAAAAAAAAAAGTTTGCACCTGCATTTTGTCTTTTATGTAGCTCTGTAGTAATTACAGCAGTAATTAGAAGATAAAGGGGTAAGAAACTAACAGCAGGAATGCAAGAGACCTACAGGCCTAAATCTATAAATACAGCTTAAGCATTTAGCATAGGCATAAGGCCTTAGGGAGCCTGAATAGGAATAGTTGCTCAATATATTAGCATAAGTAAGTAAACTAACAATGACCTTAAGAAGGCATTAGACTTTGTTTATTGTTTTGTAACAATCACAAGTGCTACAAACTGCTGGTAGGTAACTACAAGAAGGCAGTTTATATCACTTTAAAGTATTTTTGGAGGGGAACATTAGCAGATGCTCAACCGCAGGTAACCATAGTAATCCAATTGACCTATATGTTAATCAGCTTTGCTTAATTAATATACTAACCTATAGGATAATGACATCCCAATATTATAAGGGCGAGAAAGGTAAGATACGGTAAAGGAGGGAAGAGTTATGCATACATATGCATGAGGACCATCAAGGACTATAAAACATCTGATTTTATGTACAACCATTGGAGTGCTTCATCAGCATGCCAGAGTTGGACTGGATCTGTCTCAGCTTTTAGAGCTCTCCCCAAGGATAGAGTGAGTATATACCTGTAATGGAGCCAGTCGCACTGACAGTGTTCTATTACATAACTTCACTTGTTTGGATTGTTTTACTTATTGGACTAATCATTGTAATAATAAAACTTTCACAGTTACAGGTCTTCCCTAAGTAGTGTTGTCACTGCAGTGCCCCACAGGCAGTAATTCTGACAAGAATCTAACATATTAGAGTGCTAATTGGACAAACTAATCAATAATCTAATCAATAATTAATTAATAAATCAGGCAACAGGTGAAAGCTCATGACTAGATGGTGTGCCCACACTTTGCCCCCACTTACATCTACACCGGTCTATTTTGAGCTTTGTGTTTCATTTTTACACCTATATTTTGACAATTCATATATTTAGTATATATTCAGTCAGAATGTAAGATGGAAACAATTATTAATTTCTGCATTAGCATTTAATTTTTTTAATGTTTTGTTGTCTCCAGCTAATGTCTTATTAGTCTTTGGAACAGTTTCCAGATAATACAACTTGATCAAAGGCATTACAATGGAATACCAGCACAATGTTTCAGAAAACCAATGCCTGGAATTACTAACAGAAAAACTCAGAATTTTATTCCGAGAATGCTATTATTAAATGAAGGGAAGAAATTGAAAATCAGTTTCTCATCTTTGACTAATTCATGCCATCTCAGCACCACTCCTTTTTACTACTTACCAGATATACATCAAGATGATAGTTCGCCACCGAAGGACTGGGTGTTTTACTAGGTTTAGGACACCAGATGCTGAGTCATTCTTTTTCACTGTTCCTGCACATGGTTTCAATTTTATAGTCAACCTTTCTTTTCCATTACCACAGGCCAGGTATTGAAGCACATCCTCTGCTTCTGCAGTATTCTGCTGGGAATACAGCCATCTCGGTGATTCTGGAAGCATACTACCAAGGAAAGATACAATAGTGAAAGTTCAGTCCTACCAACAAACTACTGTATCAATCTTCTTTCTCTGCAAAACACCTCAAGTGTCATCTTGTAAAGCAACTGTATATTAAATCTAAACATTTGAGATCTAACTTATAGTACAAGTAAGTTAAAACCCAGATATTTTCTCAGTCATTTTTTATCAGATATCCAAATTCTTTTTTTTAAAACCATGTAAAATATTGTGGGCAAAATGCTATGTCGTCTAAATATTTGTAAAATGTAATTTAAAGCCAAATCTTGACCTCTGCTGAAATGATGCACAAGGGAACAAAATAAAAGAATACATCAGAAACCTTCTCAATTCCCATTCATTGTGCTGCCCAAGGCAGAATTTTGTCCTTTATGTTAAAAAATGTCTTAACTCTTCACCCCCGAACAGAATACCCACATACTCATACCCAAGGAAAATACCCTCACTTAGTAATTACCTTGACGCTATACCTCAGTACCAATTAATCTCCAGTCTCAGAAAAATTTGGAACTTTAGTTCCACAGTAACATTAAAATGTTTAAAGCCAACTCCAAAACAGTATAAATCATAATGAAAAATAGTAATATTGAATTGTTAAAACAGTTCACTAATTCAAACAAACAAAAAGCTAGAGCAGAAAATTAGGTCTTGCTGCATTTGATTATAATCAACATGATCTTTTTCACTTTTGCTAGCCTAGCAAATAAAATAATGTTTCTAAAATTCTCTGCTCTTCAAAGTCAATATATCTAAAGGTAATAAAGAAATCCAGACTAATTTTTTTTCCTGGCATACTGAAGACTTACAAAAACAAACACGTTTGCCACAAGACAAAAGCATACAAGATACATGCATAAACAGACTAACTTAATATTTACTTATTTATTTTGTATTTTAATATTTAATATTTATTTAATTGCTGATTTAAATTATAACAAGCCTCCTAGATAATGTTTGGCAAGTGAGGAATCAACTTCTACAACAGAAAATTCATTTAAAGACACCATAAGCTAGTATTTCTAGAAGAGACAGACCAAAGCTGAACTGATTTAGTCAATATGACAAAAGCAACATTAATAAACTAGGCTTTGATATTGTTTTAGTGCCAGTATAATACTGAATTGCTACTTGTCTTAACAGTATCCACCTAATTTAAATATGTGGAGTATTATTTATTATTGCAGCCTAGCTCATGTTGTAGATGGGGACCTGATATGTGCAAATGGACTAGAAGTCACCCCCATCCCCATTTTTTTTTAAATAAAAAAAGGAAAAGGGTTTTCCTATTGTAGCTCTGAGTGACAAAAGTTTTGCCAACAAAAGTGCAGTGTAGACATAGCCTAAGTAATTTATCTTTCACTTTTGCTCTAGATGCTATTCTCTGTGTCTGAGAACATGAGTTTTACAGAAGAATTCTAGGTAGCACTGCATGCAAATTTAAGGATCTTATTTTCTTCACTGGGAAAACAGTTCTAACAAATAGTTTTAAAATAGAAGATCAATTAAATCTGATACTCAGTAAGTCTAATTTTTTTTGCAATAGTATAATAGTTTACAGTTTACAGACAATATTTGTTGATTTCTTACCACTTGATTTCTCCAGTTTTTAGAAGCATATCTTGCTAGTCTACATTGCGAGACAAAAATTTCTCACCTCTTATTTGTTGTTTTAAACAGGAACTAATATATAATGTCTGCCTGGAAGTATTTATCAGTATTTATACTTCTAACTTCTCAAATGTAACAGTGCAAAGTGAAAATTCTATCATCCCCTCATTATTTTCCCAAAATGTTATTGGATTAAAATGGTCATCAAGAAGAAAAACTTTAAATTGCCTATCAAAATGGAAGGAGTGGGTTCTCTTAAGACAGCTTTATCCCATGATTCCTCCCCCTTTTACATTTCTATTTGGACATTTTGGTATTGTTTTTGCACAATACTGTTCCAATAAAAGTCATAAAAAACAAACTAGAAAATATAAAAACATTTTAATTTAACTTGGTTTTGTTCCATGTTGTATTTTGGTGTATAAGTTACTTTGTCAGATACCTTGAAACCAAAGTTAAACTTTGCTCATTTCAAAATCTCTGATGCTCTTTAATTAAAATGCAATTAATTTTATTAATTAGGTGGTGAGTAGGCTCTTGGAAATAATATTAAAAAATGAAAAATAGGTTTGATAAGACTACATACATTTCAATTTCTGAAGGAAATTAAATTTTTTTATATGGGCCTCTCCTTTTCATCAAATTAATCTTGGGCCCTACAATTAAGTATCTCAGAAAATAAATTCTATGTCAAAGAGATAGCTCCATTTCTATCATAAATATAACATGCTAGAGAAGCAAATAATGTTAGATGAGGCGTCCCCTCAGCTCTCCCAAATCTGCTTTTTGGGGGGCGGGTGCAGGAGAGGATTTTTGTACACTGCAGTATCTTTGCATGACCAGTAATTTCAAAGGCAGGCCTATGTGGAGCCAATATCATGAAGGTGAAACATTGTTTTTGATATTTATTTAGTGTGCATACTTTTGTATTTCTATGACGATACTATATTATGCTAGCAGCTTTAACTACAGTTTTCTGATAATGTGTATATGATGCATGATTTCTTTTCACATAATACTTCTAAAGTGTGTCCTGCAACAGCACAAGTCAGACAAAAATTTATTCAAGTCTTTAAATATTCATGTATCTAAAATTCACTCTATAAATAATCTGTATTAAGAGAATCAATTTAGTATCATCCATCTATCATATAAACAGCAACGACATGTGCTACTTTCAGAGCCAGGAACACTCAAAACAAGCAAATTCTCCCCTGACCCTTTAATTATACATGCAGAACTCAGTGAATGCTAAAATTATTTGATAACAGAGCCCACTCTCTTGGCTAGCTCACAGCTCATATCCTCTGGCAGCCCTCATCTTCCCTCTGCAGATTTGCCACTACATTTTCTTGGACAGTTATCACACAACTGCTTGCTCCATGGGTCTTTGTCCACCACAGCTTTAACAGCATGCTGGCAAACCATCTCCTCTTATGACAGGTTTCAGAGTAGCAACCGTGTTAGTCTGTATCCACAAAAGGAACAGGAGTACTTATGACACCTTAGAGACTAACAAATTTATTTGAGCATAAGCTTTTGCGGTCTACAGTCCACTTCATCGGATGCATAGAATGGAACGAACAGGAAGAAGATATATATATATATATATACACACACACACACACACACACAACATGAAAAGGTGGAGTAGGAGGCTAATTAATTAAGATGAGCTATTATCAAAAGGAGAAATCTCTTTTTATGGGTTCCGCTGTCCCTACCCTATGCTGCTCCTGTCCTCTTATTCCTCCATTTTTACCCCAGCTCCTGATGAGTCACTTGTACTTCACTTATTACACAAGTCAGAAGGAAGAGGTTAAAAGATTTCTGTGTACCAGCACTAACCAAATGGAGACATATTTAACAACATTAAGGCAAAGCTTCTGGCTTCTAATGCTTCAGTGTCAATGAGGTTAATATCTCTAAAGACAGGGAGGGTAGGCTTCTTTTTGCATCTTTTCTTCAAAGTCAAGTAAAATCTCAAAGCCTTTGTTTTATTAGTGAAAATATCTGCCAAAAAAAACCTCTTCCACCTTTGACCTCATATATGCACTAATCTTGTCTTGCTTTGAATATAAAAATCAAACATACTTCCATTGCTCTACCTTTCAATAACAAAATAAGGTATTTTTGTTAAACTGCTACACATTATATTCTTATACACATAAAAAATTTGAACTACTTACAAAGAAAGAAGAAAGAAGAAAACCCCTGGAGAATTTGATACAAATGCGAGGAAGCGCCATTCTCGTATGTAGTAACCCAGTAAGGCATAAACTGCTATGCCGACTGCAAATGTTAAATTTGTTAACGAGCCTGAAAATAAAAATAAAAAAAAAAGCTACTACATCAAACAATAACAAAAACCCACACTCAGATGCCTCAAATTTCTAAGCAGTGAAATACACTAAGTATATACTCTTCCTACAGTACATAAAGACTTTGCAACATTCTTGTGCAGTTATATTGCTTTGAGTTCATTTGAATAAATTAACGGATTCTGATAGCATATGGATTATGTACATGTATTTACTGAATTTTAATATGTAATTGTTTTGTGGGAGGCAATAAAAGCAAAGCTCAATGTAAAAACTGTATAGAGAAGCTGAGGTGGGAGAGGAAGTGAAAGGAAATACTACAACGGATTTAATTGGATGCATGATGACAATTTGGAGTGATCGTGAGTCAGACAAAATTGGAAGAGAACTCTAAAACTGGAAGGGTAGTTAGTGTTGTATAGAAAAAACATGAACTTGACTGATACTAGGGTAAACTTACCAAACTTTCTGAAGAACAAATATCTATAAAAGGTGTTATGGAAAATATACAGTCAATGTCCATCACTAAAGCCTAAGAGCAAACTTTTTCAGTCAATTATGTGAGATATAGTACTAAACTGGAAGTTCTCAAACTGTGGTTGATGAAGCCTTGGCCACTGCTGCTGGCAGCTAGAAACTCTTCTTTAGCACTGCTATCAGGAGCATTATTATTAGCTCCCTCTCCCTGCCAGCCATTGATCTGTTCTTCAGCACTCCCTACTCAACAGCTGAGAGGTACTAAAACAACAAAGCACCTGAAATGGCAAGGAGCGGAGTATCTCTTCAGTCCATCAGGGGCCAGCCCTGCAGGGGAAAAGACTGGGAAGAGCTGAGATAGACAAACAGGAGGCAGACAGAGACAACGTGAGTTGGAAAAGCAGAGACAAACAAATGGGAAGGACCATTAGGGGAGAGGGGGGAAAAAATCAGTAATTGAAAGAACAGGAAGATAGAACAAAAGAAAAACCTACTCCCTCATTCCCAGAAGGCAAGAAAATATAAAGAAACAAAAAAAAAGAGTGTGTGTAAAGATTGAAGAAATAAATGGGGAAAATAAGCTCACAGCCACTACAGTTAAATATTTAGAGCCAAATTCTACCCTCAGTTACTCCAGTGTAAATCCACTAAAATTAGAGTTTCTCTACATTTACAACAGTGTGATGGAGAGCCGAATCTCAACCTTTATAATTAAATGTACATTAAATACTCGCACTGTCAGAACAGAGAGACATTTTTAAAACATTTGATTCAATACAGAATATGAAAAAAGCCCCAAGTATGTGCTATCTTATTTTTGTGGGACAGGAGAAATAAACTATTTTTAAAAAAATGGTGATGGGGGAAGGAGGAAGACTTCTTGCCATCGTAAATATTTTCTCAAAACACTGATGGTGAAATCGGGAAGTTGGGGGGAAAGGGGGTTTCTGGAAAAAAATTTGTAATGCAAAATAGTCCAGAGATTGTTTTGGGAATCATTATGCTAATCTTGAAATATCACCACTACACTGTTGTTAATCACACTGGCCCCAATCCTGCAGTCCTTATTCAAGCAAAATTTTCACTAGAATCATTGATATTTTGGGCGGAATATTACATTTATTTGACTCATGATAGTCTTTAATATGTACTAAAATAACTTCATACATTTAAAATTATTTCTAAAATTGCAAGAATTTACAAAAAAGAAAGTTTTGGGTAAGATATTAGCATCATTCTTAAATCTTACCTGTTAATGCCCAGAAAGACTTTCCTACATATTCTTGTGTCAAGACAAAAGACACTAGAGACATTCCACCATTCATAATCCCAACAATGAAGCGTGACATTGCAAAAATTTCATAACTTGGAGCGAATGCTGTGACATATCCAAAAATGACATCGAAGAACAGACCTGAACAAAACAGAGTATAAAAATCTGGTTTAACAGTCTTCTCAAATAGTGTAAATTTAGAAAAGAGAGAAGGAAGGAAAGAACAGGACTGAATTATTTACCATAACTAGTGTTCTAAAGGTAGTATCTCTGTGGATTCACACACTTGGGGTTACAAACATCTCGGATAACATGAGGACTCCAAGGGGCTCCAAATTGTTAGTATCTATTACCTCATCTCCAAGTCACACACCTGAGGTTTGTAATACCAAGAATGGATATCTAGAAGAGGAAACTTACCTTTAGGCAATACTATCATTCAACACTAGACCCTTCAGCTGGAAGTACAACTACAAAATAAGTGACCACGACATGAATTGTAATCTGAAAATTAAGTCCAGATCAATTAACTCACACCAACACCCCTACCAGCAGGAGCTACTGGTAACTAGATAATGTGACTGGTTGATAGCAATTCAGCGATAGCACAATTATCACGTAACCCCAGTGTTCTAAAATATACTCTAAATCAATTAACAAAATGGTTTAAGAAAATTACCATCTGCAGAAAATGACGATTACACAACTAAATTTCTTCCTTCAAAATTAAGTACAACCATTGGCCTACAATCTTCAGTTCTGAACTTTAGAGCTAAAAGGATGCTTCATACAACAATTTAGAAATCAGGAAATTGAGTCCATAGGGAACCATGGGCACAACTATTTTATTTCATACAAAGATTAAAAATGCAAAGAGCAACTATAATTTAAGAAAATGCAACTGTGCCTCAAGAACCTCTTAATGCCAGCTGGCAAAGGGGCAGAGAAGTAGTGCACAGAGGTTCCCGAGTCTGGCATGTACATTCTAGTTCTTCAAAGAGAGTCACGTGAGGTCTCTACTAAAAGCTTATGTCATTCTGAACCACATCATCACTGAGAGATGTACATATGGATGACATCAGTGGAGCTGTGGATATGTACTGAAAATAAGTTTTAAAGTTTACCAGAGAGGAAAACAGATATTCTTCCAGACAGCAGGTAAGATGTGTGTATCTCTGTCAAAATGTAAGTTAAGCATTGTAAGCCAACACAGTGAAATCCCAGTTTACATACAGAGTCAACAGGAAAGGCAGCACACCAGAGAATAAACTACAAGGGGATCATCATGACTCTGGGGGTACAAACAATGAACTTGGGGAAATATAAGGATAAAGCAAGGAAGACACCACTTTATCCTGCACCTATGAAGTAATCGAGCAGTATGATTACATACATGAAAACAGGTTCTCAAGTAGGCTTGGTTGAAAACGCTGCAAAGGACATGTTGGGTGAGATAAACTTATTTTGATTGGAAGTTAGCCTAAGTTAAATTTAGTCTCTAGGAATCATGTTATGATTTTGTTTTATATGTAACCCTTCTAATTCCGTTACCCTTACTCACTCGCTCTTAAATCTTGATCTTTGATAATAAACTTGCTTTCACTGTAAATATATCTCAGTGCTATGATATTATACAAGGAGCTGATGCTTAGTTGAATCAAACAAGTTAGTGTGTACATTGTCTCCTTGGGGACAGCAGGCGTGATATATCTGTGTGTGTTAGGAGGATAAGGGGCTGGACACTTCTGGGAAATGCTTTGAAGAGGCTCAGGGACTGAGTTACACCTATTGTTAACCTGCTAGGCAAAGTAAGGGTTGGCATAACAAACTGGAGGTGTCAGGGAGCTGATACCCATTTAAAGCACAGCAAGTCTCCCTCTTGCTGGAGGCAGGAAGATAAAGTGATTCTCAGCTCTGGTACTCCGAGAATCATCACAACAAGGTTTTATGGTAGTAATACACAAATTAAGGAGATATAACTAAGTTTCTGGAGAAGGAGGAACTGTAAAAAATCAAGATGGAATTAAAAAACTCATGATAAAAGAACCATGATAAAGAAACTATTGATAAGGTTTCTTTAGAGCATATGGAAGCTCTGCAGTATGTGTCTGATCAATCTTGAAAATATCAGGCCAGGACATAGACTTTCCTTATTACTCAAAATGGCTTGGATGCTATCCCTTTATTCAAATAGAGTCCCTGATGCCATGTGGTTTTGTGCTACACAAAGGGGTCCTAGAAATGGAAGTAATCTTTTCTGAGAAAAGCAAAAGCAGGCCCAGGATTTCAATGGGACTAATTGAGAAATATTATAGGGATGGTAAAATGCTACCTCAGTTGTGAGGTTGCAAGAGAGTGTGGCTGAAATTGACTTTCAAAAAAAAACCTGAGAAGTGAATTCCAATGGGATGAAACTGTTCTGTTTAGACTACACATTAATATATTTTGACATCTTGCCCTGAGACGTGAAAAGCTGCTACAGAGAATTAGTCCCAGTACTACTAACTGTATCTAGACGATCTGCTTTAGTTTAAGTAGTAGGATTAGTGATTTGAGATCCAAATGTTCAAATCATAGAAGGGCTGGATTTCTCACACACTGGCAACAGTGTCTCTTGAGGAGCTCAAATCACTTTAAAAGCACAAGAGGGACAAGGTGGATGAAGTAATATCTTTTGTTGGATCAACTTCTGTTGGTGAGAGAGAAAAACTTTCAAACTTACAGAGAGCTCTCTTCAGGTTTAAAATAAGAACACTCATGACACAACAGGAAGAAAATATATTGTATTATGTGCTGGAGAAAGACTTAGCTTTACACATCTGAAATTGATGGGTCTGTGTGTTGCAAATTCTACCAGAAATTGCAACATATTTTCTTATCTTTTTATGGATAGGCAATGATTTGTGAAAACCCACAGTACCAACTCCTCTTATAATAGACAATAATTAGTGGAAGGCTGGAGAATGCAAGTCAGGTTGCATTCTAGCTGGCTAAGAAGTAGTAAATTCAAAATCCTATGCTGAGGTCTCAAACATGAAGAAAACTCTGGAAGTTTAACATATTGTGCTATACAATATAGCCAATTTGAAAATATTTTAACCAGGAAATAGATTGCCAAATAGTACAGAAAAACAAAACAAACAGACCACAAGTTCAAATGGATCCTTTTTAAACCACAGCTGGTGGAACACCACAATCAACACAAAACAATACAAGCTTTCTTTCCAAATACTCTTGCCTCAGAAATATTCTTATCCCCATCAAAGAAATAAACTTTTAATTGAAAAGTGTGATGAAATGCATACACTGTGTACTTGCAATGGAAAAATATGAAATGCTCTTATTCTGGCCCTCATTTCCTTCAGATTCAGATATTATGTCCAAATTGAAAACGTATAAGAAACAATTATTTTACTTTTATCTTACCTGACATGTACACTGGTTTCCTGCCCAATTTATCTGACAATGGTCCAAAAATTATATTTCCAATAAGCAATCCAGAAAAATACAAGGATGATGCCAGGTTTACTTTATAGGCTTCATGTCTGATTAAGTACCACTGTTGAAAATAAAGGAATCTATAGTTTAAAAACAGTAATATAAATTCATTGGCTTCTTGAAAATATTGAAGAAAACTTAATACTTTTACAACTATGGACTATTTCATGCCATAATTCTGTATTCTGATCTTATGTTATGTTCAACTGAGTTTTGTTTAAAGCTCCATGGCAGATTATGGCCCAACAACTTTTTAAATTTACATACTTCTGTCAAGAAGTTTCATTACAATATATTTCTCATGCTAAGTTTCAATGTTATATGTTCAAGCAAAATAGAAATGCATCACAACAACTTTGGCCCATCAACAGCAACACAGTCAAAGTTATTAGAAATAGGAGATACTGAATTTTTAATAGCATGAACTGGAAATCTTCAGACTTGTTTCTGAAGCACAGGCTTACAATAATAATATGCTATTAAAGCCATTTTGACAGCTTAAAATGGAAAGATGAAAAAAATGTTCATCAGGAACAAAGCAATATAAGATATGCTTTACTAGACTATTGTCTTGCCCAGAACAGTGTTTCTCAGACCACCAGAGGTCCATGGAGCTTTTTCTGATAGTCTGCAGAATAAACCACTGAAAACCAAACAGAAAGGGATCAATCGATTGCACAGGAAGGTGGTGTAAGAGAATCCGTCTCTTATGAGAATAAGTTTGAGAACCATTAACCCATATTACTCTATATCAGGGGTCGGCAACCTTTCAGAAGTGATGTGCTGAGTCATCATTTATTCACTCTAATTTAAGATTCTGTGTGCCAGTGATACATTTTAACGTTTTTAGAAGGTCTCTTTCTATAAGTCTATAATATTGTTGTATGTAATTAAATTAAAATGCAGAGCCCCCCCACTGGTGGCCAGGACCCGGGTAGTGAGAGTGCCACTGAAAATCAGCTCGTGTGCCGTCTTTGGCACGTGTGCCATAGGTTGCCTACCCCTGTTCTATTTTGTAAATGCAGAACAGAATTTATTTTTCTTTGCTTTGCACAAAAGGAGAATCTTTGGGTGAGGTGGTACTGCAATATACAAGCTGTACAAAATATCAGCCACTTTTGAGATTTCCTGTTAGCACACCATGTATGGACACTAGATTGTGTTAAAGAAGGAGCTAGACTTCCTAACTTACATTTTTTTGTGAATTTACTTCAATTATATTAATTTTAAAGATACATTTAAAAACAAAAACACAAAGGAAAAACCAACATCTAAATACTTCATAGGTCATGTTTACTCCTATGAAGTCAGACAGACAATAGAGTAAATTCACATTTGGACATTTAATATACACAATTTGGTTATTTGTTCAAAAATCATGTTGTATCAAGGGAGTCCTAACTACTAACAGTTATTAGATGGCTTACATCAGGAGGTCTCAACCGATAGCTGATGACACCCTGGAAGATCACAAAAAAAGTTTTACTGGGCTTGTAAACTACCCTCTTTCTCCCCATTTTTCCCTTGCATTTTATATATATACATTGTGACAAAGTTCCAAGCCTGAAACTGTGGATCCCACACTTCCTGACGGATCCAGGGGCCTCAGACACTCACTAAGGTTCAAACGTGACCTTCCTTTCACAGGGTAGTGGCAAGAGTCACAGCCTATTGAGTTACTTTCATCACAGGCCAGTATGGGAGATGGAAAGGGGAAATACCCCACAGTCTTTGTCGCTCTGTAGAGCTCAGTAGGCACAGTTCAGCCTCCTGAATGAACCGAGTCTTGCTTCCTCCCTCAAGGGGATCTCTGTAGAGTATGGGCGGGGGGGAACCTGGCCCACTCTCTATTCCAGGTTCCAGCCCAGGGACCCTTATGGGGCTTCGCCCGCCCACTTCCTGGATCCCAATAGGTCCACTCTTATACCTTTGACCGCACTCCTGTCCCGGTTATTTCATTAGTTGTCCCATGTACTCATTTGGTTTCCACGTCCTGTGGACCCCCCTCTTAGGCTGGGGGGGATCCTTTAGCAGTGGATCCTTTAGCCCTCCCACTTCCCGGATCCCAATAGGATCACTCTCTTATAGCCTTCTGGTCTGACTCCGTCACAACATACATAATCTCTAGCCCTTGAAGTTGCAGAGATAACCTTGAAAATGTGCACCAAGCATAAACTGAAGCAGTGATACCAGCCTGAATCTACAGATAGCCTGCAAGAGCAACTCTGAAAGGTATGAGCTGCCCCTTTTATCTATTCTGTATCCATAGAATTTGACTTTTTTCCCAATATGCCATGGAATTCAGCATTTCATTGTTTTGTTTTAGTTAGAGCTCAATATTTTGGTTTGGTCCCCCTGCCCTGCTGGCTGTTGCCTCTGCATTCTCAGCTTTCCCACTCAGGGGAAGATATGTGGATTATAGGGCATGCCTCCTGCACTGTTCCATAGAGCCAAACAACAAGGCAGACATGGCTATCCTCCATTTCTTCCCTCTTCTATGGAACTGGCTCTTTCAGCCAGACTTTCCTCTCTGATAGCTTCCTACCAAAATGCACATCAGAATACTTATCAGCTATTACACCTATTCAAAAGGGTGGCTGCAATATCTGACAAAGGATTCAGGGGCATATACATAGCCACTAGAAAGAGAGCACTCTGCCATTTGAAGGCTAAACGTACATCTTTCCAAAATAATCTCCTGAATTCTTCAATCAAAAGTTTACAAAATCAGGTGACCTTCATTATATGGCAATGCTGTAAACATGAAAGCCCTTGGAGAATCATACTTGGTGTCATCCCAAATAACAAATGTCTCAAAGTCTCATAACTAGGGAACCACTGATTGTTCCCCTAGTCTCATATATTAGAATCAAGTGCTGCCAGGCCAATCAAAGCACTGTGCCTTATTCAATATCAGTCAGCAAGATGACAAATTAATGACATGGCTGCTGCTGTTTGGAAACAGATGTTTAGAAGCCAGTAGTTCTCAACACAGAAACTTTCAATATTTGTCCACTATGAGCAGCATGGACTTCCTGTTTTGCTGTCCACTGAGAGGATGCACTACAAAGGAAAAATATCTTTGAAGCTTTTGTTGGGATCGATTGGTATCGCTGTACTTGATATTCAGCAATGATGATGCCAAAGATATGACAGGAAAACACACTGGCTTTATGTCCAGGATAGCTAACCAAGCCATTGGAACATGTCGATCAATTCAAGGGGAAGCTTTTGGTAGCAAAGAGGATGGCAACAGAACTGAAAACTGGTACTTGGAAGAGAACTTTATGTTATGTTATGAACTTTACAACTTCTTATCTATATTATGTGAAGAAATGGGCATTCAACATGAGCAACTCCTCTTCCACAAAGAAGTTTGCTGGTTTTTACTCTGAAGTTTTGAATTTCTTTTCTGAGCCCAGAGAAGACCTTTTAATTTGGCTCTGCCCTTGCAGAATAATTCACAGATCAGCATTCGATTATTCTGAATACTTCTTTCCAGGAATGGACCATGGCATGGGTTCTCAAACCAGGAATTCCAAAATCCTGGAGTGGGTACTTCCCATATTGCTAAATGGAAAGAGACCCTGTGTTAAATGTTGCCATACCAGGCCAAGATTGAGAACCACAGGCCTACATGAAGTGTGCTGGCATATTCAGCCCAGGTCATAGTGATCTGTGTCCACATACCTAAACTACTACCACAATTATCACAAACTGACATTGTTGTTGTCAGTCTCTCTAGAGAGGTCAAACTAAACAGGTATGGAAGTGAACTATCCTCTCCATCCCTAGATGTGGCCTCTTCAGGTCACAGTTAGAGCAAATTGAAGGGGATTGTGGGGAAGCATGAGTATCATATAAGATGCATGACATCTGGCAGTCTGAGAAAATAAGCATGGAACCCCAGGATGCCATTTTCACACATACAGTAACTCCTCACTGAAAAAGAAAAGGAGTACTTGTGGCACCTTAGAGACTAACAAATTTATTTGAGCATAAGCTTTCGTGAGCTACAGCTCACTTCATCGGAATTAAAGTCGTCCCAGTTAACGTTGTTTCGTTGTTACATTGCTGATCAATTAGGGAACATGCTTGTTTAAAGTTGTGCAATGCTCCCTTATAACGTTGTTTGGCAGCCACGTGCTTTGTCCACTGCTTGCAGGAAGAGCAGCCTGTTGCAGCTAGCTGGCGGGGGCTTGGAACTAGGGTGGACGAGCAGCCCTCCGCTCCCCTAAGCTCCCTGTGCAGCAGTCATCCAGCAGGCTATCAATTGCCAGCAGTTCAGCTATCCCTCCCCACGCTGCCATGTGCTGCTCCTACCCTCTGCCTTGGAGCTGCTCCCAGGAGCCTCATGCTTCCTGTGTGGGGGAGGGAAGGATGGGGGGAAAGAAGGGAGATGGGGGCTAATGTCAGGGTATCCCCCTCCCCCCTGCTCCTGCCCCCCGCCTACCCCTTCTCCATATAGAGCAGGATGGGGACAGGACAGGGCTCAGGATGGAGAGAGCTTGCTGGCTGCAGCTGCTGTCTCAACTTCCTGATACATTGCCTTTTTAAGTGTACTTAGAGTGGTGTCAGCGTACTTAAAGGGGTAATGTGCATTTCTCTCTTTCACACACACTCACACACACACACACACACACACACACACACACGCACTGTACGTCTCTGTCTGCCATGTTGTTTCCCCTCCCTCTATTCGTGCTGCCTTGTAGAGTATGAGGCTACATTAACAACGTGTTAACCCTTGAGGGCTCAGCCGAATGCTAGTTCATCATTTAGCAAGTAAGGCATCCCCTGGGAAATATCCCACCCTCTAACTTCACCTCCTCAAGGAGCTTCACAATCATCATTGCTGTGTACAGTATTAAATTGTTTGTTTAAAACTTATACTCTGTGTGTGTGTGTGTATATATTTTTTTTTCGTTGGTGAAAAAAATTTCCCTGGAACCTAACCCCCCCTTTCCCCCCGACACATTTACATTAATTCTTATGGGAAAACTGGATTCGCTCAACATCGTTTCACTTAAAGTTGCATTTTACAGGAACATAACTACAACGTTAAGCAAGGAGTTAGTGTACATATTTCATATCTGAACTTTAAGGAGACTGAGCAATTACTGCAAATTCACAATAAAATATTCCATAGCCATCTTCAAAGGATCCATACAATCAAGTCCTAGCATCTTTTGCAAAACAGATTACACACACACAGTTACTGTTGCTCATGTACATAATATGGAAAATAAATAAAATGGGAAGTTGTCTAAAAAAAATATTGATAACCATCCCATTACTTTCAAGAAAATCAGAGATTTTTTAAATATTACCATTAAATAACGTACAATATAAATTGATAACAGTTCAGCCCTATTTTCCAAGTGAATTGGCAAAATTCAAAAAATGATCTGATCATGACAAAATGTAGAAAAAAGAAATAATTAAAAGTCAAAAGTGGAAAAACAGAAGTATATGATAAATAGTGGCAAAAATCAAGTCTTATTTTATATTGTAAAAACATACTATCAAAATATTAAGAAATGAATTTTAAATCCAAAACTCTGTAACCAATCAAGTAATTATAAATGATGTATGTTTAACTGACTTCTAGATGACAATTATTGTAGTTAAGTACAAAGCCTGAGAAAAACTAAAAATACTGCCAAATCTTATTTACTGGGTAAAAAATCATTGGGACAACCATGCAAAAGGTTGACAGCAGGCTCTTTATGTTCACACTGAGAACATTATGTAGTCCTTACTACAGGAGGTAAAGCCCCTCTTGAATAAATCTGGAGCTCTGCTTAAGAAAAGACAATAGAGTTTAACATTGGTTAAGTGACTAACAAAACGTCAAATTTCAGAGTGGTAGCCATGATAGTCTCTGTCAGCATCTGATGAAGTGAGCTGTAGCTCATGAAAGCTTATGCTCAAATAAATTTGTTAGTCTCTAAGGTGCCACAAGTACTCCGAAATGTCAAATGGACTGCATAATGACCACATTTTAACAGCTGGACCTCATTTCAGTCTGTGGCTAGAAAGTTTTGGATTTGAAATACATGATGAAGTCCTTGATACGTAGGTGAAACATCAGTATAAAAATACATTAAGCTATATCCAGGCACGTTTATCCAAGAAGAAAGGATCTAAGCTACCGGAGCCACTGCCTTGATGGTAAAATTTAAATGCAGAGGATCAAAACTTGCATTGTAAATGATGGGGTAGCAACTAATTATGCCAGAGAAAATATCTTCACTTACATATCCCTAATTCAGATATTTAACTTTTGGGATGAAAACTAGTTTTCTATAGTTTCTCACCCTTACTCTCAGAACATTTTGAGACAGTTTGGAGAAAGAGAGGAAAATATGTTTACATCAATTAGTTTTCAGACAATTCTTGGTGTAAATGAGTAACTCAAAACAGCTTCTTTTTAAAAGTTGAGAACTTACCAGTTATGACAGCAATATAACAGAAAAGTCAGGAAAATCTAAGTTGTAGATCCACAAAACAATCTTAAATATATTATATAGTGTGGCTGAATTAATACACAGTAAAGAGTATATCAACTCAAATAAGACAGATATCGCTGAAGGAAAAGGGCTGAACTTGGAGGAATATCTAGGAAATGCAACCTCAATCTTCATTAATGGCATCTTCCAAGTGAATATCTGGACAGTCTGAAAATTCAAGACATTTAACTTTTCATGGACACAGCAGCAGTAGCCAGAAACATCTTGTTTCACCTTCTACTAGCCAGGAGACTGTGCTCCTTTTTCCCAAAGGCAGACTTGTTCACAGAGATCCACGGTTTGTCACCTCAGACCTAAACTTCCGCAACATGCTATACTTTGATGTGATTCTCAGACGACAGATTGCTCAGGGCTCATAGCACACATGCTAAATAAAGCAGGGTTGGTAAAAATGGATGATTTTTTTTTAAAAATACAAAAACAAATACAAAACAAAAACAAACAGATTTTTTAGACTTCATTATTTAAATTGTAAGTTTTTCTTTTTAAAAATGAACCTGTTTATAATAAGTTTAGGCCTTAACATATTTTACATTAAATTCAGATTTCATTTTAATCTCTTAAAATATTTAAATAAAAATAAATATGCTGAATTCATGAGCCTCTTTCAAAACCTTTGAGTTAAATGCTGCTTTTCTATATAAAGAAAGAATCGGGGGAAAACATCCAATTTTTAAGATCAAAGTTTATAAATATGGCACAATAGATTATGTACTGTATTAAGATCCTGATCCTGTGGGGGACTCAAGGGTTGGGATACTGGGTGCAAGAGACTGGCTAAGTCTTCACAGGTGTTGGGATCCAGCCTCTGGCTCCAAGTTAGACACCATCATGTATCTCATCAGGATCATCCACTGAGCCCACGTGGGTGTCTCATACTCCTGTTTTATAGCTTCTCCCTACCTGAACTGTGACTAAGTTCTCAAATTATGAATATTTATGACTCTACTCACCACAGAAACTTACTCTCCAGCTCATGGAAAAACACTGAAGTTTAGGTATCCAAAATACTGAAGGTTGTTTTGTTTAATAAAAATAAACTTTATATGCTGTTTGGTGTATTTAATTAAATTCCATTTACTATCCTAATGCAGCTTGGCACAAATCATGATCAAAATGTTAATTATCTAGTATTTATCATTCAACATTTTCTCACACACTAAAAATGTACAATTAACAAAAATCTAAAAATATTAAGCTATATAATGCTTAAATAAATGTACATAGCTATAGTGTACCCTTCTAGGTAGCAAAAAATATATACCAAATCTAGTATAAAGGCTCTACTTAGTTGTAAATCTACATGTTTTAATGGTTATATCAATCAATGAGAGTGCACCTTTCCTTAGAAAATAACTGAAGTACAAATAGAAAAGTTGATTAAAATTGATGACATAAATTGAGGTTTTCCACTTGGTGATTTAAATCTTACACTGTTTGCAGTGTTGTTGAGTCATGTCAGCCCCAGGATATTAGAGAGACAAGGTGGGTGAAGTGATTTTTTTATTGGAAGAACTTCTGTTGGTGAGAGAGAAAAGCTTTCAGGCTTATGCAGAGTTCTTCTTAAGATCTGGGAAACGTAGGCTGTCTATACTGTGCACCTTACAATGGTGAGGCTGTACCACTGCCGCCAGGCTGTTGTAAGGCAAGCAGTGTAGCCGCTCTTTGTTGCTGGGAGAGAGAGCTCTCCCTGTGACAAAATAAAACCACCCTCAATGAGGAGCGGTAGCTTTGTTACTGGGAAAGCATCTCCAGCCAACAAAGCGCTGTCCACACCGAAGCGTTTTGTCGTTAAAATTTTTGTCATTCAGGGGCGTGTTGTTTTTTTTCACATCCCTGAGCAACAAAAGTTTTAATGACGAAAGTGCAGTGTAGACATAGCCTTATTCAGCCAGGTATACACCAGAAACTTCCACTGGTATAACTACATCGCTCAGGGGTGTAAAAAATTCACACCCCTGAGCGATGCAGTTTTACCGAACTAACACCTGTTGTAGACAATGCTATGTCGATGAGAGGGCTTCTCCTGTCAACACACCTACTGCCTCTCATGGAGGTGAATTACTACACTGAGGGGAGAATGTCTCCCCTCAGTGTAGTAGCATCTTCAATGAAGTGCTGCAGCTGCGCCACTGCAGCGTTTTAAGCATAGATCTGCCCTCAAGTGTCACACCTAAATACAAGATGGAACACATTGATTTAGCATATGTAGTTAACATATATTTCAATGGACCATAGAAGGTGAAGTGGCTCATCATCAGAAGCAAACTCCTCACAGATACTCTGAAGTTTCCTAAAGAAAAGCTCTGTGTAAGCTCAAAAGCTTATCTCTCTCACCAACAGAAGTTGGTCCAATAAAAGATATTACCTCAGCCACCTCATCTCTCGAAGAATATATACCGTCATGCTCCAAATTGACTGTCAATACAGTTCTTAGCACAGTTCAAGTTCCTAGATCTTGTTTTCAAAACACTGCAAATGTCATGAACAAGCCACCTCAAGACACTGTCTCTCACAGGGAGAGACCTCAGAGTGGAATCAATTACCATAGGAGATGAATACAGCTCTTGCAGCCTTCTGATTGTGATACAAGACTTAGCTCTTTCAGAAGAAATTCCCTTAATAGCCAAACAATAAAATAACTCCAGCTGGTGAGCATACAGCAAACAAGCTATATCCAGACACTTGTATATGGCTCAAAATACTGAGGAGGGGAAATACCAGGCCAAAAGAATCACGTCCCTAATTTTCAATGTATGTAATGGTGCTAAGATACTGCCATGATGGAAACTTTAGAAATGCCTTTTTTAATAAGATATTTAAAATACCACCACATACTAGAATACAAAATACAAATTAACAAAGCTATGGTTCTTATTGCAACCATTTACAATTTATGTTATGCATATAGTAATACAGTACACATGGTACCACCAAAACTATGTGGTCTGAACAATCTCAAGGATTTTCTTCAAAACTGTTGTATAGTTTTCAACATGGATTACTTGACTGTAAAGTTCAGATATGCATGCAATCATCTTTTTCTTTTCATAAGTTATTTCTCAGTTCAAATTTGGTACGTTTTATTTATTTTATATTATTATATTGTAAAAAAGATGGGAAAGGAAAAGTTATGGAAGATTGAACATATACCTACAAAAACATCTGTAGTCAGTTGCAGGTACATTACAAATTTCAACAAGGAATATATTTAAAAATTATAAAAAAGTTAATTATAATGTTAAAAATAGATATGCTTTTAAAGTTATCTACATTCTCCTGAAATTCCATGCAGTAGCATTCCAAAACAGTAAGGCTTATCTCATGTTTTTAAATGTTTGAGAATCTGTTTCTTAGTCCTGAAGGTAGCCCTGCATTAGTGCTGAATTAATAAAGATCTCTAAATATATTAAGAATATTGAGTCCTTGATTGTTCTAGACTGGAGAATCATGTTTATCTTTAAATATTTCTACCAGAAAGATTTCCACCTATTGCTCATCCACATAATGTTTTTCTTTTGCTTTACACACACACACACGATAATACATTTTAATTTGATGGAAAAACGCTCTTAAAATACCACCTCACTACTGAATTTCTTACATATAGGTTCATATTCTCTGTGGTGGCTTTGCAGATCACATTACCCCCTTTTCTACAGATATAGAAAGTTGACTTAACCTACATAAATTTTAAAAAATTAGAAAAAATTCTGATACCAAATCCCAGTTTAATCTGTTTATCACCTTACAGAGAACTAAGTAAGAAGTGTTCTGCTTGAATTAGAGGATGGCTACTTGTTCATCAGTCATATATTCTAAAATAGTCTTCCTTTGTTTTAATCTATTCTTCAATGTTTTTGTAGTCTTCTAGAAGCTTGAATATAAAATTGTGGTGGTCTTCACTTGTGGGGAGCATTGTCTAATGGTCAGGGCTTAGGCCCTTCAAAATGCGGAGGGAGTGGGGGGGGGCAGGTCTCCCACTACACCAGGCTCCAGTCCGGGACTCTGCGAGGGTTATCCAAATTCTGACAGCCAGGAATGCCTAAAGGCTGCCCTCCCTGGGCATCTTCCTACCACCCCAAGCTTGTCCAAAGTTTGAAATCTCTAGTGAGGAGATGCACAGCAGGTCAGTTCACTGCTTGGCACCTCCTTGTGGCCACGTGTGGCAGCTCCCTCTTTCTCAGGGCAGTGGCTGCCTCCTCATGTGGCTTGGCCCTCGGCCAGGTCAGTTCCAAGTCTCTCCTCTGCTGGGTGGTCTATAAACAAAACAAGGGAAATTGGCACAAACAAACTGAGTCCTTTGGGTGGGGCGGGAGGGGGGAAGAATGCTTCTCTCTCGGGTTCTATCAGAAGCAGGTCCTCTGTTCCCTCAGGGAGGGACCTTTGGGCAGTTGTTGTAAGAAGAGATCCTGCCTTTCCTCAGCTCTGTTCTCAGGAGCTACAAGTCTTCTCTCTTCCCTGGTCTGCCCCAAGGGTACGTCTACAGTACGAAATTATATTGAATTTATATAAGTCGATTTTTCAGAAGAGATTTTATACAGTCGATTGTGTGTGTCCCCACTAAGCGTGTGAAGTCGGTGGAGTGTGTCTACATGCTAGCATCGACTGTCGGAGCGGTAAGCTATCCCACAGTTCCTGCAGTCTCCGCCGCCCATTGGGTTAAGCTCCCAGTGCATGATGGGGTAAAAAACAGTCTCACGGGTGTTTCTGGGTGCATGTCGTCAGTCACCCCTCCCACCATGCAAGCTACGGCAGACAATTGTTTCACACTTTTTTTCTGCCATCATCAACCGTACACCACCGTTTCCGCTGCCATTCTGCTCTCCTGCAGCAGATGGTGCAGTAGGTCTGCAAAACTCTGCTGTCCTGCAACTCGTGCAGTATGCCATCGTAAACCGTACACCACTGCTTCTGCTGCAACTCTGCTCTCCTGCTCTCCTTCGTTTCACGCCTTTTTTCTTGGATTATCCGTGCAGGCGCCATAGCACAGCAAGCATGGAGCCCGGTCAGCTCACCGCTGCAGTTGTGACCATTGTAAATACCTCCCGCATTATCCAGCAGCATGTGCAGAACCTGCAAAACTGGGCAGGGAAACGACGACAGCGCGACTACGATAGTGATGAGGACATGGACGCAGAAGTTCCTAGAAGCACGGCATGTGGCGATTGGGACATCATGGTGGCATTGGGCCAGGTTCATGCCATGGAACGCTGATTCTGGGCCTGGGAAAAAAGTACAGACTGGTGGGACTGCATAATGTTGCAGGTATGTGATGATTACCAGTGGCTGCGAAACTTTTCCATGCGTAAGGGCACTTTCATGGAACTTTGTGACTTGCTGTTCCCTGCCCTGAAGCACAAAGATACCAAAATGAGAGCAGCCCTCACAGTTGAGAAGCAAGTGGCAATAGCCTTGTGGAAGCTTGCAATGCCCGACAGCTACCGGTCAGTCGTGAATCAATTTGGGGTGGGCAAATCTACTGTGGGGGCTGCTGTGATCCCAGTAGCCAAAGCAATCATTGACCAGCTGCTATCCAGGGTAGTGACTCTGGGAAATGTGCAGGCCATTGTGGATGGCTTTGGTGCAATGGGGTTCCTAACTGTGGTGGGGCCATAGATGGAATGCATATCCCTATTTTGGCACTGGACCACGAGAGCGGCCAGTATGTAAACCGCAAGGGGTACTTCTCGATGGTGCTGCAAGCACTGGTGGATCACAAGATACATTTCACCAACATCAACGTGGGATGGCTGGGAAAGGTACACGACACTCGAGTCTTCAGGAACTCTGGTCTGATTGAACAGCTGCAGGAAGGGGCTTGCTTCCCAGACTAGAAAATAACCGTTGGGGATGTTGAAATGGCTGTAATTATCCTTGGGGACCCAGCCTACCCCTTAATGCCATGGCTCATGAAGTTGTACACAGGCAGCCTGGACAGTAGTAAGGAGCAGTTCAACTATAGGCTGAGCAAGTGCATAAATGGTGGTAGAGTGTGCATTTGGCCGTTTAAAAGAGCGCTGGCGCAGTTTACTGACTAGGTTAGATCTCAGCAAAACCAGTATTTCAATTGTAAGTGCTGCTTGCTGTGTGCTCCACAATTTCTGTGAGAGTAAGCGGGAGATGTTTATGGAGGGGTAGGAGGTCGAAGCAAATCGCCTGGAGGCCAATTTCGTGCAGCCAGATACCACGGCGATTAGAAGAGCAGAGCAGGGCGTGCTGCGGATCAGAGAAGCTTTGAAAACCAGTTTCATGACTGGCCAGGCTACAGTGTGACAGTTCTGTTTGTTTCTCTTTGAGGTTACCCACCCCCTTTCTTGACTCTAATTGCCTGTAAGCCAACCGCCATGTATTCTTTATTAGTTGATTAAAAACACAGGGAAATAAATCACAAGGTAGCCTGGGTCGGGTGGAGCGGGGGGGAGGAGGGAAGAACAAGGCCACTCTACAAATCAAAATTTAGGATATGCCAGCCTTCTGCTGTTTGGGCAATCCTCTGGGGGTGAAGTGGGTGGGTCTCCGGAGCCTCCCCCCTCCGTGTTCTTGGGCGTCTGGGTGAGGAGGCTATTGAACTTGGGGAGGGAGGGCGGTTATACAGGGGCTGCAGCGTCTGTCTGTGCTCTTACTGCCTTTCCCCCATAAGATCCACTAGACAGCGGAGCATGTCAGTTTGCTTCCCTATCACCTTGGGCATGGCATCTTGCCTCCTCTCATCGCGGTCAATGAACGTTTTCCGGGACTCTGCCATTGTTTCCCTCCACGCATTCAGCTGGGCCCTATTAGTGTGGGAGGACTGCATAAGCTCTGCAAACATGTCATCCGGAGTGCATTTTTTCCACCTTCTAATCTGGGCCAGCCTCTGGGACGGAGTTGATAGGGGGCGCGTTGAAACATTTGCACCTGCAGAAGGAGAAAAAGGGAGGGTAGAAGTTTAAAAGATACATTTTAGAGAACAAAGGGGAGACTGTTTATTAGTGAAACAAGCAATTCATAGTACCTAGCACATGTTATTTCTGTACAAGGTCACATTTTGTCTTTTATATGGAGTGGTTGCCAGTTTGGTGTGACTGCATCACACGCGGCTGGGCAACAGCGTTCAGCTTGCAGGCAGCCACTGTAAGCCCTAGGGGCACAAGGAATTCTGCTTCTTCCGCATTCATTACAGTGCTTTCGAACTGCGGTGCCCTCCTTTCCCATACCAAGCAATGCCTGGTGGGTTGGCCATTTAAAAGGAGGGCCTGTGGTCTCTCTGGGATGATCGCTTCACACACACACACACACACACACACACACACACACACACACCCTCCGCACCCCGTGCCCTTTACGTCAAACGCCAAGAGGCCAGCGTGGATGGATTTCCCCTCACCCCCACTGCGGGGCTCTGACCCTTTAAGCCAAACGCAAACAGACTTTTCCTGTAGCTGTACTGGACGCGAATGCATCCCAAGTCTTCAGGGCAAATGAATAGTAAACACACTTTCTTTAAATCCTGTATTGTATTTACAAAGATACACTCACCAGAAGTGAGTCCCGGAGCCCACCTTGGGAGAGGGTGGAGGGTATTGACTCCAGGGTGATGAACAGTTCCTGGCTGCCAGGGAGAACAGATTCACCACTTGCTGCCCGTGCACTGTCGTCCTCCTCCTCCTCCCCATTCCGTGAAAGTCCCCCTTTGCAGGCGTCCATGGACAGTGGTGGGGTAGTGGTGGCGTGCAGCTCATCGTAGAAACGACATGTATGGGGCTGTGAGCTGGAACTCCCGTTTGCCTCTCTAGTCTTTTGTTAGGCTTGCCTGAGCTCCTTGATTTTCATACGGCATTGCTGTGTGTCCCTGGAGTAGCCTCTGTCCGTCATGACCTGGGAGATTTTCTCAAATTTGTTTGCGTTCTTTTTTTTGGAATGGATTTCAGCCTGAACAGATTCTTCTCCCCAAACAGTGATGAGATCCCCTACCTCCTGCTTGGTCCATGCTGGAACTCGTTTGCGCATCTGGGACTGCATGGTCTCCTGCGCTGGTGGACTCTGCATGGTCACCTGCGCTAATCAGATCTTCATGCTGGCCAAACAGGAAATGAAATTCAAAAGTTCCTGGGGCTTTTCCTGGCTACATAGCTAGTGCATCTGAGTTGAAAGTGTTGTGCAAAGCGGTCACAATGGAGCATTCTGGGATAGCTCCCAGAGGCCAGTACCATCGAATTGCGTCCACAGAACCTCAAATCCAGAACAGTGATGTCGATTTTAGCGCTACTCCCTTGCCAAGGTGGAGTACAGAAACCGGTTTTAAGAGACCTTAAAGTCGACAAAACCGGGTTGGTTGTGCGGATGGATTTAGTTTTAATTCGATATAACACGGCTAATTTTGATACAATCGTGTACTGTACACCAGGCCTAAGTGTGCTGTTCTGCTCCCAGGTGGGGTGGGGTGGGGTGGGGCTGACCTTGTTGCATTCTTTTTGATCACATTTTCAATATCATTCTGCTTTTAAGCTCAGAAGGGATGAACATATTGAAAAACTGACCACAACAGTCACAAAATCTGTCACTCAGAGGACTTGAGACAATGTTGCATCATTTCTCCAATTGCATGTAGTCCTTAAACCCTTCCAGACAAATATTACATGGCCAGGTTTTGGGACAGCAGTAAGAGAGGAGAAACAGATGAATAGTTTCTCTAGATCAACAAGTCCCAGACTTTACCGGTTCACATACCAATGCTTAAAAAATTGTTGTCAAGTGAATGGATGGGCCAACACACTCACGTACCAAAGTTTGAAACCCCCTGGCCTAGATAACATTCCCTAGCAAGTTAACTGAAAATTGGCAATCGGCATAACTCGTTTCTACGAGAATCCACGCAACCCTCTCGAAAAAAAGTTTTGATGCAGGCGGGGATGTTCTTAAGGCATGTATTTCCTGGGTGATGGGGGCCCAGGAAGTAAGACAAAGAACACCTGGCTTTGAACAAATGCAACAAAACACATAAAACTAGAGGGTAAAGTGCTCTGTCCAGTCCCCAGGATGCAAACCCTGGTCCAGTCCACCTCCACTCCTCAAGATGGCATGATATTTTGGGAAATCCAGAAGAGTTGTGTGAACTTAGTTTTCAGAATAATTTTAATCCTCCTATAGGGCAATCTATGGGAGGACATGATGCAGCTATAGTAAGATTTATTACACCGAACAATACAAAACAGAACAAAGAAATCATTCCAACTCATTAGCTCTTCCTGAGTCATAAGTATTTCTTCAGAGGCTGAATTCATTTTCAGTAGGAAACTGACTGTATAGTGGGCTGATGTAAGATTTCAAACATGTAATTAAATGATGTAAGCTACAGTAAATTGTCCTCTTTAGTGAAGGGCTCAAAAAGATCTGGGATGAAAAAAAAAAAATCCTAAAAATCATGAAATTAAGACCATAAAGCGAATTTAACCTAAAGCGAATTTAACCCCATTTTTCTCCGAAGAATACTGAACTTATGCTAAGTAAGCCAAAGATAATAGTATGCATAATTTGAACAATTAGACACGATTACAGATTTAAGGAAACTGAAGGAAATAGTAATAAAGCAGACACGTGAGTTATGGTAAGTCAAAAAGTGAGAGACCTGGCCCAAGTGACCTTTTTATCTTCAGTAATTCCTATGTCCTCATGTACAGAAGAATTACAATTTGTGCAAGGCAACATATTCAACAAAGTCTTCTTCAGGCTTCACAAGAAGGAATCCTGCACTGATGATAAATGAATAAACCAGAGCACAGAAAAAAATAGTTAAGAAATGATATAGCACAAAGTACTTGCCTCAGTTGCTATAGATGTGAAGTTATCTGCAAATCGGACATGTCTGGCAAGCTCCTCTGTGCTCGTAGGAATTTCTCCCTGGTCAATATGATACTCTGGCACAGCTCCCACTAGTACAATAAGCATAGACTGACAGGCCACATATACCTAAAAAGAAGAGACAAAATTGTTTAGGATAAACAATTTACATGATATTTTGCCCTCTTGTTTATCATAAATATTTTAACCTCTTCATTGAACTAATATTTAAAACTTGAGCTACAATAGTTCTCTTAATTCAAAATCACAACAGCTCAGCTAGTATATTGTCTTTAAGTCCCTGGACAGGAACACACAGGCCAGGGCATTCTGGAGAGACAGCAATCATGTCATATTTAAGATTTTCAGTGGGTTTCTATTAACATTTTGATTTTGCAACCCTCCTGCAAATTTCAAAATTCTTCAAACTTCTCTTTTGCTGCTTTGTAGAACACAGAAAGGAGATTATAAACTACTTTACTAGGGACTTCTAGCTAACCTAGCACCAAAGGCCAAAATTTAATTCAATTAAAGCTTGTTTCCAAGAGTTACTAACATTTTATTTAGTAACATCACTAAGGAATACCAGTTCCAGAAACAAATCAGTACAGCAAACCAATGAAGTTACAAACCTCTAGCTTTTCTCCTTGCAGAGACTGAACCAGATCACTAGGGAGGTTAGATCAGGGGTAGTCAAACGGCCGCATGCATTTCTTTAACACTTAAAGTGTGGCTCACAGAGCCCCATCCCCCCCCCCCCCACATTCTCCACCTAACAGACTGGGGTGGGAGGGAACTTGAAGATTCTGCCCTATGGCAGAGCAGTGGGGCTAAGGGCTTCTGCTAGAGACAACCAGTGCCTGCTGAGAGTGGGGGAGCACAATGTAAAGGTTTCCCCCAACAGCTGGAGTCACACCCATAAGCCCTCGGCATGCCTCCCCTTACCCTCAACAGCCCCTCCCTGCAGCTCCCAGGCATTAGCTCTGCATGGAAAATCAGTGGCAAACAGCTGGAGCTGCCACTTTAGCTCAGCGGGGAGAAGCAGCAGCAGAAGCAGTGGCTCTCCCTGCATCTCCCAGCTGTTTGCCATAGCCTCTCCCCCTGGCTGCAGCTCCCAGCTTGCTGGCTCCAGCAGTTGCCATGCAGGGAGGGGGCCCTCCAGCACAGAGTGACTGATTTGGTCCAGCAAACCCTCGCAAAAATCCGGGAGGGCATGTGAACCCTATCTGCCCTCCCACACACGTTACCTCTGTTTTCTGCCCACTAGGATGCGGGGGTCTCAGGGCTTCAGCCCCATGGGACACAGCTGCTAGGACTCAGGGCTTCAGCGGGAGTGGGGCTGAAGCCCCAAGACCCCCTGTCCCCGCAGAGCTAAAGCCCCGAGCCCCATGCAGGTGCCTCTCACAGTGACAGGACTGAAGCCCCAAGACCAACTCTGCAGGGAGGGGGAAGCCCCAAGCCCCAGCAGGGGCACCCCATGGGGCTGAAGCCCCAGCAGGCGCTCCACGGTTCTCGAACTTCTCAAGTTTGTCGTATGTGGCTTGGAGGTTTGGCCACCTCTGGGCTACATAGTAAAAAAAGAAAGTTTTCCATCACAAAGCTTATGAGGAGACTCTCCCTTCCTGCAGGCCTCAGGAGGTCCACAGTAAGTTTGAATGCCTTCTACGAGAAGTGCAATCTTAGTTCTGTATTTCTAATTTTTTTTTATTTTAATTATTATTTTATTTTTTTTATTAAAACCAACTTTCTTGAAAAATAATATATACCCAAACTTTAACCACTTTTTGATGCTGTATTGTCAATGGAAGGAATTCAACTCCAGAGCTAGTTTCCCCCAATAGGTCCAGCAGGGCCCAATACATCTAGTCTTGCAGTTTGATTTGGAGATTGGATCTGTTTATATTTGGATTAGCCAATTTTGCCGTTGAAAACAATGTGTTTACATGACTAGTCATAAATATGATTTATGCATAAATAGATGCAGTTTTAGAAATAAAAATAAAAAAATAAGTATGCTGTACTCAGGAATGAAACAAAATTATACATTTTTTCCTAAGGCTTGAGATTTTAATGAACTAAGTAAGAGAAGTATTCAATTAAAAAGGTCTTATTTAAAGAAACACTTAAGATACACTAATCATTGAAAAAATGTTTTTAATATTACCTCTTATGTTTTAAAGTATTTATATTTCATATCTGTCTTTTTAAAATGGCACTTTTTTAAAAAAAACAAAACAAAAACAGTTTTCATATGAACCATGCCCAACTTTCTCAAAAATGGGTACCTAACGTTAGTCAGTAATTAGGTCAATGGACGTTACTGGGTATTTAGATCTTCTGAAAAACCGGATGAGCTAGAGACAGCTGCCTGGCATCCGCCCCCAAGACTTATTGGCAGAACAAAAAACTTAAGTGCTTCTATAGCCAAAGACAATCAGTCCTGAAGAAGTTACAAAAGAACAGTGAGGACTGAAGAAATACTACAATAAGCATGCCAAACAGTTCAATTACAAATGCAAGAGAATGTTAGATTTCAAACAGAAAGCAGCCAGCAAACTGCCAAGGTAAGCTATTCTATCTACACAAGGTCCTAAATCATCTTGCGGCTCATTCCTACTGGCAGAACCAAAAACCATCTATCTAAAACCATGGAAGACGCTACCTCTTATCTCCAGATGAAATCTAGAAAAATGATAGCGTTTTCTTGATGAGAGAAATTCACATATGCCCCCCAAATACCTCACCACATCTCCGACAATGAAAAATGCAAGGAGCAGCAAACATAAGGTTCATCTAGCAACTCCATCTCAGATCATTGCAGAAGAAATCCTGAAGAACAAGAAGTGGTCGTGATCAAAGACACTGGTGGTTTGTTTGTTTTCTTTACATTTGATTTTTTAAAAAGGAATGATTTAGAAACAGTAAACTCCAACACCTTCATCTATCTCATGTGAGTGGAGCTATAAAAGATCAGCAGCTTTTCCAACACCATTCATGCTGTTTTGTTACACTGTACCTACAAGGCAATCTTCCTGGAGTTCATCTTGAAAGGCCAGTTGTAAACTTTGCTACAGAAAAATGTAGTAATTATTCTCCACAATCCTACAGGATATTTAAGTACTATCCCAACTTTACAATAGGGAAAAATAACATGTAAAGAACTTAAAAGACTTGCCCAAGGTCGTACAGCAGGTCACTGACAGATACGAGAAGAGAACACAGGAGTTCTTGACTTGCAGTACTATGGCTCAATCTACTGATTGCATGGGGTGGTGGGAGCAGGAGATTACTTTTCACATTGTGTCAACATATTCACAGGCTGAAATATAAAACTTACTACCAAAGATTATTTGTATCCTGGCTCTTGCATATCCAGGCTTCCTCCTTATATTAAAGGTTTCAGAGTAGCAGCCGTGTTAGTCTGTATTCGCAAAAAGAAAAGGAGTACTTGTGGCACCTTAGAGACTAACAAATTTATTTGAGCATAAGCTTTCGTGAGCTACAGCTCACTTCATCGGATGCATTTGGTGGAAAATACAGGTGTATATCAATCTCCCCTCTATATTTTCCACCAAATGCATCCGATGAAGTGAGCTGTAGCTCACGAAAGCTTATGCTCAAATAAATTTGTTAGTCTCTAAGGTGCCACAAGTCCTCCTTTTCTTTTTCCTTATATTAAAACAACACATGTAAATTTTACCATCCTGGCCTTCCAAAGTCCAAGGGAACTTCAAAAGATAAACAACCAATAACAACATCTGTTTAAGGGGATAAAGACTGGTTTGCACTGTAGGGGATGTACGAACAAGGAACAGCCTAGTTTAATATTCAATAACCTTCTTGCCTAACGATATAAAACTATTCTGACACAACTTTCATCCGACATCTATTTTTATAGTACAGTATCCACATCGTTTCTTTTGGAAGCAGTACTCGGATAGGCTGCACTCCTGTGAGAGAGCCAGCGAGAGCTTCTGGTTGTTTGTTAAAAGAAAAAGGAGGATTCGTGGCACCTTAGATTTCAGAGTAGCAGCCGTGTTAGTCTGTATTCGCAAAAAGAAAAGGAGGACTTGTGGCACCTTAGAGACTAACAAATTTATTAGAGCAGAAGCTTTCGTGAGCTACAACTCACTTCATCGAATGCATCCAATGAAGTGAGCTGTAGCTCACGAAAGCTTCTGCTCTAATAAATTTGTTAGTCTCTAAGGTGCCACAAGTCCTCCTTTTCTTTTGGCACCTTAGAGACACACATTTATTTGAACGTGAGCTTTGGTGAGCTACAGCTCACTTCCTCGGTTGTTTGTTAGTGCAAACGTCCCAGGAGGTGGCAAGGCGAGGCCAGCGTTGGCGTCAGAGCAGGGCTCCGTGCCAATAACCCCGGCAAGAAAGCCAGGCCCGCGGCCGCGAGAGAAAATCACGCTCAGAGCCAGGACTCCTCCGCCAGCCACGCCTCGCTCTCCGCTGGCAGGGGGACGCGGCGCAGCCACTCAGGCTCCAGTTTGGCCCCCCGCCCGGGGCTCACGGAGGCTCTAACACGCGCACAGCCGGCGGCGCGGACGGACGCTTGCTGGAGCCAAGGGAAAGAGCCTCCTGCGCCCTCTCCTCCCCCACGCGCGTCCTCCGGGCAGCCGCCCCCCGCCCTCGTCCCATGAAATCCCGCCGTGCCTCCACAGCGCCCCGCCCGCCCCAGCCAGCGCCCCGCGGCTCTCCACCTCCACGCAGCGAAGGCGGGCAGGCCACCGCCCGGGACCGGGGCAGGCCGGGCTGAGCAGCCGCGCGTCCCCCGCCCCCGCCCACCTGCAGCAGCGCCAGGAAGGCGGTGAGGCGCTTCTGGCTCCGGCCGAACTCGCCCACCGAGCCGAACGCCTCGTCCAGCTCCATGGCTCCGCTGCATCCCCAGCGAGCGGGGCGGCGCCCTCTGGCGGCAGGAAAAGCCTCCGCTCTCGCAGGGGAGGGGAGAGGCGGCGGGCGACGGCCGCGAGGCACCAGCGGTCTCCTCCCCGCGCGCGGGGCTGGCGCGGCGGCCGCGGCCCGAGAGGCGCCGCCCCCCGTGTGGGTGGGTGGGAGCGTCCGCCCAGCAGCGCTGCCCAGAGCTCAGGCGGGGGCGTTGTATCTTCCTGGGGCCAGGCACGGGGGAGGGGGGTCGCCGCGCCGCGCCGCGCCTGCAGAGGGAGGCGAGTAACCGGCCGCGAACAGCCTGGGCGGCGCTGAAGGGACCCAACCGCTGGGTGACCAGATAGCGTGAAAAATCGGGGGGTGGGGAATAGGGGCCTATATAAGAAAAAGCTCCAACTATTGGGACTGTCCCTATGAAATCAGGACGCTTGGGCACCCGAACTGCCCCAAACAGCAGGGGCAGAGCCTGGGGGCTCGGTGGGAAGCACATGGCCTGAGGCACAGTAGCTTAGAGAGCAAAACAGGAGCGAGGCCCCAGCAGAACTTGTGGCGCGGGGAGAGGAGCTGAAGGCTTTGCCTCTGTCTACACTGCGGCGTAAGGCCAGGGGTCGAACTGAAGCCTGTCCCCCTTCCAGCCACACTAACCTAGGGCTCAGACCTGCCGGCCCCTGGGAATGGAGACTCCACACCTGAGTCAAGCGGGGAATCAGGCTTCAAGCCCTGTGGTTTTGCAGGCAGGGTAGAGGCAGCGGCACCCGAATCGGAGTCTACTGAAAGTAACGCCCAGGCTGACTTTCTTATTTTCTCCATAGGCACCTTTGATGGACAGTTGGGGTTTCCCCTACTGCACGGAGAACAAAGGGCTAGAGTGGCCATATTTTTGGATTCAGAGTAGCAGCCGTGTTAGTCTGTATTCGCAAAAAGAAAAGGAGTACTTGTGGCACCTTAGAGACTAACAAATTTGTTAGTCTCTAAGGTGCCACAAGTACTCCGTATTTTTGGAGAGCACGAAGCAGTCCGGGATGTGGATGGGTGGATCTGGGCTTGCCTAACGCAGTGTAGATGTTGGAGCCCTAGATTGGGACCGCAGGGTTCAATAGTTCTTAGCCTGGGCTCACAAATGAGTGTAGACACTTAAGCCTTAAATTAACAAACCCAGTGTCCGTTAACTCAAGTTCAGCTAACCCTGGGCTTACAGTGCAGGGCAGATATCTGCTCTGAGGCCCACTAGGAACCATGTTACAGCAACTGTGGGTGCCAGTTTAAACCCTAACATATATTTGGAGGAACTATACAAACAATAGCCAGTATGCTGACAATCACACTATTTCTCCTGAATTAGAATGTATGGCTGATGCAGCCGTTGTCCAGATTAGCTTCAGCTTTCTTTCGTTCTGTGATGGTATTCTTTTTCCCCCACTCTGAAAAGACACAAAGAGTTGGTATTTGGCCCAGTCACCACAGGTGATCTTGAATTGGAGATTTATTTTAGTCCAGCTCCATAGACCAACAATGAGATGCCCGAACATCACAAAATTGCTATCACAGAGTTTTCTTTTGGAGGTTTGCAGCTCTCAGCTGTAGCAGAAGCATTTTGAGAGGTAAGAAAAGATTTCAGCAGCAGTCTCTTCACAGGGCAGACCAGGACACCCATTCTTACTACTCTGTGCTCCTCAGGTGGAGAGGCCAATGTGAGTAGCCTCTTCCCCAACAAAGTCCATTTCCAAATGTCATACTACATTGTTTTTTTTTCTCTTGATATCACTGCTGCTTCTCTGTTGCTCTCATCTGTATCTTTTGCTACTAATTTCTGTTGCTCCCAGAGCCAGTCTAACTTCCCTTAAGATATCATAGTCTCACCAACTACAGCAGAGTTGGATCGGAACCTTAGGACTTATCTACACTGGCAATTTACAGTGCTGCAACCTTCTGGCTCGGGGTTTGAAAAAACACGCCCTTGAGCGCAGCACGTTTCAGCGATGTAAAGCAACAGTGCACCAGTGCTGGTATCCATGCCCCTCGTAGGCATAAATAACATGTAAAATTCCCATCATGTGGGAGGAGATGCATAGTTATAAAGTTATTTGATTTCTTATTAGTAACGCTCTCTAAAATTCTCCTTTGTCGGTCCCATCAGATCTGTTGTTCCAGGTTTCAGGCCACAAGAGATCCTGGGCAGTACTTGGCCAGAACTCAGGGTAGAGGTCTGCTCCCTTCCATTGCCTGTCCTTTTTTGAACTGCTCTGCTTCCCTTTTTAAGCCCCATCTTCAGTTTGTGCAGGCTCAAAAGCAAAAAGGTGATGACTTTCAAGCATGAAGTATGGTGCCATGGAAGGAACAGTGCCTCTTTTCCCACATCTGTGAAGTTACTTTTCTTTGTAATGTGCTTTGAGTTCTATAGATGAAAAGAGCCAAGTATTTCATTAAGGGGATGTTAACTGATGCATACGAGGGTCTTTCACCTTCCATATTCATGGAAACGGAATTGCAGAATCTGACTGGCTTAGTGAATGTAGAATTCCCATATTATGCTTTGGAGAGGGGAAATGCAATCCAGTCCTCTGCTCCCCTAGCCCTCTGCACCCTCCCAGTTCCTTGCATAGCTATATCCAGTGATCCCAGCTGTAACTTGTAGGGAAGAAAAAAAAAGTAGTTTGTTGGGAACAGAACTGTTGTTCTGCACTTCCTTAACCAATTGCAGCATTTGATAGCAGCGCAATATTAGGACAGACACATTAAACAACTGAAGGGGCAGAACATTGTTAAAGAACTGTGATTCATAGATTCCAAGACCAAAAGAGACCACTGTGATCTAAACTGACCTCCTATATAACGCAAGCCCCAGAACTTCCCCAAAATAAGTCCTAGTGCCAGAGCCGTCATGTCCATAAGGGTTGGCCCAGGCCCTGTGCTTCAGGGAGGCGGGGCGATAGGCAACTGCCACAGACCCTGTGCTTCAGGGAGATGAGGCGAGGCCTGGAGGGCCTGGTACTAGCAGCAGGGGTCAGGACTGCCGTGCACTCACCAGCCCGAGCGTTTATTTCTTTTTCTTGCTTGCAGCCTCTCAGGCTCAGTCTCTGTGGTAGCAGCAGCAAGCGGCGCAGCCCCAGCCTGCTCTGCTCCGCTGGCTCCCGGTGTTGCCTGCTGCTGCAGGCTCCTAGCACCGCTCCCCCCCCCCCCAACCACTAGTGCGAGGGTAAGTTGACCCAAGCCGAGCCTGACCTTCTGCCTCAGACGGACCCTTCCCTTTTCCAGCAGGATCCTCCACCAGCACAGGGGGGCCCCCTAGCACAGGTGAGTGCCAGCCATTAGTCTCCATCATCCGTGGCCCAGCATTGATGTCCCCCAGTGCCCCACACCTCCCCCTCCCACTGCTCTTTCTCCCCACTCCCAGAACTGGGTGGGGTCCTCTGCCATCTCTAGGCCAGTGCCAGACCTTATCACTCTCCTGCCTCAGGGTCCTCCTTGCCTTTCTGCTCTCCAGCTTTGGGGTTCACCTCCCCGCAGTACCAGGACCTGGAGTCCCACAACTCTGCTCTCTTCACGACCCACCAGGACTGGGGTCCTCCATCCATCTGCTTTTCCGCCTTCCCTCCCCATCCCAGCCCCCAGAGAAAACCGATCTTAGAGCCCCTGCTCCATGCTGGAGGGTCCTGGGGTCCCCGAGCATGAGGGCACATATAGGCCTTCTAAGAAGCACCCAGTTCCTGAGGCAAGGAAGTCCAGGAAGGTGGGTTTCAGAATGTAAGAGGTGCAATTCTGATCATGATCAGTGAGGTTTTTTTTAAGTATAGGAACTTAGATTCATAGATATTACGGTCAGAAGGGATCATTATCATCATTTAGTCTGACCACCTGCACAACACAGGCCCCAGAATCTCATTCACCCACTCCTGCGATAAACCTCTCTCCTATGTCTGAGCTATTGAAGTCCTCAAATCATGGTTTAAAGACTTCCAGGAGCAGAGAATCCTCCAGCAAGTGACCTGTGCCCCATGCTACAGAGGAAGGCGAAAAACCTCCAGGGCCTCTGCCAATCTGCCCTGGAGGAAAATTCCTTCCCAACCACAGATATGGCAATCAGCTGAACCCTGAGCATATGGGCAAGATTCAACAGCCAGATACCCAGGAAAGAAGTCTCTGTAGTAACTCAGATCCCACCCCATCTAACATCCCATCACAGGCCATTGGGCCTATTTACCATGAATATTTAAAGATTAATTAATTGCCCAAATCATATTATCCTATCATACCATCTCCTCCATAAACTTATCGAGTTTAATCTTAAAGCCAGATAGGTCTTTTGCCCACACTGCTTCCCTTGGAAAGCTATTCCAAAACTTCACTCCTCTGATGGTTAGAAACCTTCATCTAATTTCAAGTCTAAACTTCCCGATGACCAGTTTATATCCATTTGTTCTTGTGTCCAAATTGATACTGAGCTTAAATAATTCCTCTCCCTCTCTGGTATTTATCCCTCTGATATATTTATGAAGAGGGATCATATCTCCCCTCAACCTTCCTTTGGTTAGTCTAAACAAGCCAAGCTCCTTGAGTCTCCTTTCATAAGACAAGTTTTCCATTCCTCGGCTTATCCTAGTAGCCCTTCTCTGTACCTGTTCCAGTTTGAATTCTTAATTCTTAAACATGGGAGACCAGAACTGCACACAGTATTCCAGGTGAGGTCTCACCAGTGCCTTGTATAACGGTACTAAAACCTTCTTCTCTCTATTGGAAATACCTTGCCTGATGCATCCCAAAACCGCATTAGCTTTTTTCACGGCCATATCACATTGGCAGCTCATAGTCATCCTATGATCAACCAATACTCCAAGGTCCTTCTCCTCCTCTGTTACTTCTAATTGATGAGTCCCCAGCTTACAACTAAATTTCTTGTTATTAATCCCTAAATGCATGACCTTATACTTCTCACTATTAAATTTTATCGTATTACTATTACTCCACTTTACAAGGTCATCCAGATCTTCCTCTATGATATCCCGGTCTCTCTCTAAATTGGCAATACCTCCCAGCTTTGTATCATCCGCAAACTTTATTAGCACGCTCCCACTTTTTGTGCCGAGGTCAGTAATGAAAAGACTAAAAAAGATTGGTCCCAAAACCAATCCCTGAGGAACTCCACTGGTAACCTCCCTCCAGCCTGACAGTTCACCTTTCGGTATGGCCCACTGTAGTCTCCCTGTTAATCAATTCCTTATCCACCTTTCAATTTTCATAATGATGCCCATCTTTTCCAATTTAACTAATAATTCCCCATGTGGCACGGTATCAAACACCTTACTGAAATTTAGGAAAATTAGATCCATTGCGTTTCCTTTGTCTAAAAAATCTGTTACTTTCTCAAAGAAGGAGATCAGGTTGGTTTGGCACAATCTATCTTTTGTAAAACCATGTTGTATTTTGTCCCATTTACCATTGACCTCAATGTCCTTAACTACTTTCTCCTTCAAAAATTTTTCCAAGACCTTGCATATTACAGATGTCAATCTAACAGGCCTGTAGTTACCCGGATCACTTTTTTTTCCTTTCTTGAAAATAGGAACTATGTTAGCAGTTCTCCAATCATACGGTACTACTCCTGAGTTTACAGATTCATTACAATTTCTTGCTAATGGGCTTGCAATTTCAGGTGCCAATTCCTTTAATATTCGTGGATGAAGATTATCTGGGCCCCCCGATTTAGTCCCATTAAGCTGTTTGAGTTTCGCTTCTACCTCAGATATGGTAATATCTACCTCCATATCCTCATTCCCATTTGTCATGCTACCATTATCCCTAAGATCCTCTTTAGCCTTATTAAAGACTGAGGCAAAGAATTTGTTTAGATATTGGGCCATGCCTAGATTATCCTTAACCTCCACTCCATCCTCATTGTTTAGCGGTCCCACTTCTTTCTTTTTCTTTTTATTTATATGGCTATAGAACCTTTTACTATTCATTTTAATTCCCTTTGCAAGGTCCAACTCTACTTGACTTTTAGCCTGTTTCACTTTATCCCTACATGTTCTGACCTCAACAAGGTAGCTTTCCTTGCTGATCCCTCCCATCTTCCACTCCCTGTATGCTTTTTCTTAATCATCTCTCTGAGATATTTGCTCATCCAGCTTGGTCTACAACTCCTGCCTATGAATTTTCCCCCTTTCTTGGGATGCAGGCTTCCAATAGCTTCTGCAGCTTTGACTTAAAGTAATCTCAGGGCTCCTCTACCTTTAGATCCGTAAGTTCTTCAGTCCAATCCACTTCCCTAACTAATTTCCTTAATTTTTGAAAGTCAGCCCTTTTAAAATCAAAAACCTTAGTCGCAGATTTATTTTTGTTTATCCTTCTGTTCAGTTTGAACTGAATTAGCTCACGATCACTTGAACCAAGATTGTCTCCTACAACCATTTCTTCTATGAGGTCCTTGCTACTCACCAAAACCAAATCTAAAATGGCATCCCCTCTAGTCGGTTCAGCAACTGCTTGATGAAGGAATCCATCAGCTATTACATCTAGGGAATTCTGAGCCCTATAATTATTACTAGCACTGGTCCTCCAGTCTATATCTGGGAAGTTAGTCTCCCATGATCACACAGTTTCCATTAGTATTTACTTGATTAAAAACATTAAAGAGGGCTCTATCCATATCCAAATTAGATCCCAGTGGGCTGTAGCACACCCCAAGCACTATCACAGGGGAGGCTCCAGTAGTTTTCTTCCCCAATGTGATTTTTGCCCAGATGGACTGTGTCTTTTCCATTCCATCGCTTCTTATTTCTTTACATTCTCATCATTGATATACAATGCTACTCCACCACCTTTACCTTTGTTTCTGTCTTTCCTAAACAGCACATACCCTTCAATACCTGTAGTCCAGTCATGACTATTATTCCACCATGTTTCTGTTATCCCTATAATATTTGGTTTCACTTCCTGCACCAGTAGCTCTACTTGCTCCATTTTGTTACCTAGGCTCCTCATATTGGTGTACAAACATCTTAATTTTTGCTGTTTGGCCTCGCTCACATTCTGTTCCCAATTAGGCATGGTCATTCTACAACCAATATGACCTATTAGAGTGGTATCCACACTTTATAATTATAAAAAACTACAATATAACAACAATCATACAGCGGGGTGCTATCAATAGTTAACCTGCAGCTAGCAGCTGCTCTTGAAATTCACTGTAACCAGATTTCACCTGTATAAAAACATGTTAAGGGAGGGTCCCATACAGGCTGATTTGCTCCAGCCGCTGTACCCCCCTAGGGACAGCCCTGCCTAGAGCCTATCTTTTCGGAAAATATCCAATCTTGGTTTAAAAATTGTCAGTGATAGAGAATCCCCTGCAACTCTTTGTAAATTGTTCCAGTGGTTAATTAACTTAAAAGTGTACATCTTATTTCCAGTCTGGATTGATGTAGCTTAAACTTTCAAACCATGGGATTGTGTTATACCTGGCTTCCTCTACTAGACTGAAGAATCCATTTATATATTTGTTCCTCATGCAGGTAGTAGTAGACTAACTGTCACCCCTTAAACTTCTTTGTTAAATGAAAAAGATAGTGCTCTTTAACTCTAATCACTATAAGGCATGTTTGCTAATCCTTTAATCATTCTTGTGAGTCTTCTCTGAACCCTCTCCAAGTTATAAACATGCTTCTAGAATTGTGGACACCAGAACGAGACATAGTATTCCAGCAATCATCAGTGGCACAGACAGAAGTAAAATAACCCTCTCTACTCCTACTCAAGGTTTACTGTTGATGCATCCAATGATCACATTCGCTCTTTTGGCCATACTATTGCACTGGAAGCTTATTCAGATGATTATCCACCATGACCCCCCAAAAGGTTTTCAGAGTCATGGCTTCTGAGGATAGAGGTTCCCAACCTATAAGTATGCCTACGGTCTTTGTTCCTGGATGTATACATTTAGCTGCATTCAAATGCATATTGTTTGCATTAGTGACTCATTCTCTTCATTGTTTAGGATCACCACCAGTTATCCTGGGAGCTGGGTGGAACCTCAGTGAAGTTAGACATGATAACATATCCTGATGAAGGGTGGCTAAGCTCCATTTGGAATAAGGGAGCTAAAACAATAGGACCACCACCCAAAACACAGGCCATGTGAGAGACTGGGGGTGGGGGCGAATGCAGATACTATATCTATAATGGCCTGGGATCTGTGTAATAGGATTCCTTAGAAGTGCTACCTCTTCCTGGTACCCCTTTCCTCTCTACCCGTTTCCCCTCAGGCTTTGTATATCAGACCACCCCAAACTCTTAAATGGCAATGCTCTGTGATGGACAAGACTGACCAGTAGGCAGTAATACCTTTAAGGGGCAGACTATCCCATCACCATATCCTAGAGCAGCACCATAATGCAGGACATTTCCTCTATTGCCAGTTTTTTTCCATGATAGTTAATTCATCTCTTCCAGAGGAAGAAGCTAGGTCCACAGAAGAATTTTTCCACTTACCTAGTCGCATGTATAGTGGAGGTTAGGTCAACTTAACTACAGCATCTAGGGTCCAAAATTTTGCACTGCATTGAGCAATCTTGCTAGGTGAATCTAATTTAAGGGTAGACTACTCCTAAGTTTAAGTAAAACAATACACATCTTGACCTTTTGTAGTTTTAATCCTTTTCTCTCAGATTGCTAATTTTTATGAAAATAAAACTGTTTTGAAGAAAGCATTTTCAGTATCTACCACCCTCAACTCTAAGAGGGAAGTATAAAGGAGGGAAAACTCCAGCTGCCAACTGCTGGTAAACAGGGATGCTGTAATTGGGAGACTCACTGTATAAGTAAGGTGAATCACAGATGATGGATCTGGCCTTTGGAAGGATGTCTGTGGAAAGGAGCAAGGGGTCACAGATATGGCTTACTCTGGAACAATGACACTATGTAAATATAGAACAGTGATTTCCAGAAGGTAATTCACAAAACACTGGTACAATCTAGGATTCATTTAAAAGTTAAGAATATTTAGCCACTGTTTACCAATATACATTACTTTTGCCCTTGCACTTGAAATACACATTTCTGGGACACTGGCATTGCTGAATATAGGCTTAAATCAGCTGCAAAGGTTTTGTGTTTCCTTTAATGTCATTGTTTCACTAATTCTGACTTCAGCATAAAATCCTCAAGGATAGCCAGGACCTGAATTTCTAGTGGAAAACACTGAGGGGAAGAAACAAAAATTCCTTAAAAGAGCAAAACTTTCAGTGTCTTCAGTATACATCATAAAGGAGCAAAAGAAAAAAGGTCACAAGCTCTTTTCGGGTCCTTTCCCCAACAGAGCATCAAGCATGGTAAGTAGTACCTTCATTAGTGAGAAGGGCACTTGTTTACGGCCTACTCCTGATAACACTTTGTTCTTCTTAGTAGAGAACAGCGTCTGCTGGATCAGGCCCAAAAGCACTTGTCTACACTAGAGAAATTTTCTCTGAATTTCCCACCATTGCTACAGCTGCTTCATCTCAGTCAGTGTTAGCAATGCTGATTTGCCATCTGACACCACTTAACATTGACATGTTTTCTATGGCTAAATAGATTTCAAGCGATATTTGAAAGCAGACAAGATTAAATAGTTTTAAATGCGAGTTGAGAAGAAATAGGAGATACATACTTCGTACATACATCAAGGAGCATGCTACCTTAATTTCCATTGTCATGAGTTCTTGTTCAGTAAAAGCTGTGCACATTTGAATTCTAACAGAAGAGATCCACAGGTCACAAGAATGAACTCGACATGTACCACCAATAACTAAAGTAATGATGGAACCAATCAACGAATGAAGCTTCACAACACAGCAAAATTAAGTTAGCAAGGTTTTTCATTTGGGATAAGGAGCAGGCATGTAGCAGTAACCTTTAAAGGTTATACAGCACCCCCTACTGGTTAATCTGTGAAACTTTATTTTGACTTCAAAGATAACTCTTTACCTTTGTCAGATGAAAAGCATGGGTGCCATTTCAGATTTGGGGAATGGGGGGGGGGACTTCAACCATGATGCCAGGAGCTACTTAGGAACCTGAACATTTTCAGGTTTTTTTGCATGCATGCGCAGATAGCTAATTTAAGTTGTCAGGAGCATTGTATTGAATTCCTATATAAAGAAAAAAAGTATGACCACCACTTAAAGCCATATTGTAAATTTATATGAAGTTTAAAACAGGTAGGTGATAATACAGCAAGATATTCCCAAACCCTAACCTTGAGGTATCAGTTCTGGAGCCTTAACACATATCAGAAACACAAGCTTGGTAATTCATACACTCTTTAGTAGAGAGAAAAAAAATCTGCTTACCCCTGCCATTATTTTTAAATGCAGTGGAGGACAGATCTGAAGCAACTCAGTGCACCTACTTAGTGGAAAAGTAGATGGAGATTTTAAGTATGAACAGGAATGTCAAATTGACAACTTGTTTAAAAAAAATACACAAAGTAGGGACATTTAAATAGCTTTAATAAAAAAATAAAGGAGTCTTCATCCAAATCAAAGATGCTTGGAATTGGAAGGTCTATTTAAAAGTCAAACTCCTGTTGGATCCCAACCATAACCCTGTGAGAATAATTAGTAGTAACCTCCAGGGCCTGAGCATGGAATCTCTGGTTATGAAGCTAAATGATTTATTACTATTGTCTAGATTACAGTTCAGACAAACTATATTTAAACCACATTACATAATAGTAAAGGGTTACTGTAATAATAGGCTACAAATAAAGACTTCTCTCAATGTTTTTCAAAGTATGTCATTGGAGGAAAATAAAGCTTTGCTTTTTGATTTAAATGAGCTGAACTTGCCAGTTATAACTTTACCAACTTCAGTGGAATACTCGGACCAATATTGTTAATTAATAAACAAAACAGTCTTCAAAGAGTCTCAAAATTTTACAGAAGTTTATTTCCTGTTTTCTAATAGCCTTTAAAAATATTAAAATCAAATTTCTTTCCCGCTATGTTTGCTTGATTTGTATATTTCATTCAACTTGGCTAATGAAAACAGCTGTGTGCATTGCCTGTTTAGGTATCTGTCCTCTAGTTCTTTCACAATACTATAATTTCGAGTTGCAAACATGACATGGAGAATGTCTGAATGGGAACAGAAACCAGCTCTCTCTCTCTCTCTCTGTGTGTGTGTGTGTGTGTGTGTGTGTGTGTGTGTGTGTGTGTGTGTGTGTGTGTGAGAGAGAGAGAGAGAGAGAGAGAGAGAGAGAGAAAGAAAAAACATTTGTTAATGTTGGGTTTGGTATACAAATAATTTTAAGCAAACCTACAATATATATGGAGATGAGACTGTTTTTTTTTTTTTAAACTGACATCCTACCAAAGATATTGGTAGCAGTCTTAGGGGAAGGTGATTTATGCACCTCATTGAGTAGGGCATATTAGGGAATCTCCATGCTACACACCAACCTGCCAATTTCAGGCCTGATTCCTAATTCCCCCTTCTAGTCCCATCTGACTGATAACAGCGTGCTGGAATCAGTTCCTTAACTTTCCTGCTTAGAAAGGTGTTCACCTCCTGACTTCCCAGTCTATGGCTAGGCTTCACCACAAGAGCCTCCCAAATGCCAGAGAGGTTCAGCACTGCTTCTAGCCATCCCAAAGAGGCCAAACATGAGTACACTGAGCTGGTGTACTTGGGAGATACTGGCACTGCTTTAGCACCTCAAGTGCACCATACAGACACCATTGAATGAGGGATGGAGAGCACTGGGTCATAGGGAGCATGAGAGCAATTGGAGCTCCACATAGGTCTCTTCACCCAGGAGAGCCCGAGGAACCCTGTGCTTGAGTCGACGGTGCTTCCACAAGTGCGAAGCTGGCAAAGTACCAGGCTCTCTCTGAACTGAGCGAACCAGGGAGATGCCCCCTTGGCCACACCACTGGCCAGACTTCTACCTTTTTCAGAGGACTCCTTAAGGTGTAATGCCCCTGTGTGAACAAGTGGCCTCTTTCCCCAGAGGCTCCAGATGCATGGCTCAAGCTGCCTACCTGCAGCTGGAACCAAGCGGGGCCAGCCAGAGCTCAACTTGCTCAACTCCCCACGTGCCAACAGGCCCATCCCCACCAAGCCATGGCAGGGGCAGCACAGGAGGAAACATGCTGCAGCTGCCTCCCAATGCTGCTTCCCACCAGGCAACTGCACCCATAAATGTGGCTTGGGGAAGGTGAGAGTGGGGCACTGCCTGGAGTCACCTAGCTCTTCATATGCCTCCTTATGCCCTAGTATGTGAGGGAGAGGAGTATGCTGTCTGAGGAAGTTGATAGATCTGTGACTTCTGAATTTGCATGTAAAATTATTGAATATGAAATAAAACTTGGGGGTCAAGTGCCCTCCCCCCTCTGTAAATGGTGCCCCTGCATAAAAGCAGCTTCAAAAGAAAAAGGAGTAGGAATGAAAGGCTTAAAGTATGTTAGTTAAAATGACATGTTTAATTTAAAAAAATCCACTTGAATATCCTAATTGGTAGAATACCTGAGTAGACTTGCAGTTTAAAAACCAAAAAACAAAAACAAAAAAAACCCCCACAAACCCTGACATTTGCTCATCAGATAACTACTCATTTTGTTTACACACTTAAAAATGTTTTACCTATTTCAAGTCTGCATTAATGGAACAACAAGCTTTTATGCACACAATAGCCTCCTCTCTCTCTCTCTCTCTCTCTCAAATCAGGCACTCCAAAAATATTTAGTGACAATTTAACCATACGTCAAACATTCTTTAAGGAGCTCCCTACAGTTAGTGTGCGGTTTCAGATAAGGAATTTATAATAAAAATACAAACAAGTTAGTTTCTAGTAAGTCTGCAGTTTATTTTACATTGTTTTTAAAAGTCATACTTACGGTAACCTATGCACTGCATCCTGCTCAGAAAGTAAAATTTACAAAAGAATTTCAAGAGACGTGGATAAGTGTTTAAAAAGCTCTCTACAATACAAATATGTAAACAAGTTGACAGTAATTTAATTTTACAATAAAAAAGTTAAAGCTTTTATTTCATGATTTTTAAAGCTACTATCTTTAGTCTCAATGCAGACTAATTTGGGGGTTCTTATAGCATTACAGAATACGAGTTCTTGAAAATGTTACAATATTCCCTTCACAAACATGCATCCTTTACAGAAAAAATATTTTCAAAAAATAATGAAGTCCCAACTGATAAAATGAACATAAAAAATATAAAATGCATCTAGTCATGAAATCACTGCTAAATACTTTAACATTTACTTTGTCATTCTGTAAACCGAATTTTTCAGTTTTTCCTATAGTGCTTAATAACTTAAGTTCATTAATGTTTGTGAGGTGTTCAAGATATCCAGTCATCTGATAGGCAGGGAAGTAACAAATAAAATAGTCAACACTGGTAATTGCTTTGCTTTCATGGTTTGCATTAAGTTTTTCAAAGACGCTTATCAACGGTTCACTCTTTAGATTTCTATTGGTGTTTGTACATGTGACCAAGATGAATCCGTTAAACATTAATACAAAGCTGAAACATTTTCCAAAATGTATGTTGCTTCTCTGGCTAATCTTGTTTTGTCTGGTTTTCAAATCTTGCATAAATTGTGATTTTAAGTAACTAACATTATAAATACTGTAGATGGCAGACAAGTCCAGAGTTCCCTGAAAATGCTTTCTTCTTTATATCATATTTGGGTCATTTGTTTATATATTTAATTTGCATAGACATTTACTGATAGAATAAAGTGCTAGTTTCCTCAGAAGCAGACTTAGATTTCTCAAAAAATGTTAAATAAAAATGTAATAGCTAGAACTATACAGATCATGTTCAACATCGCTCAAACTAAATCCTCAAGATACTCTGCCACTAATGTTTGAAAGATTGCACAATATTTCAGATAATTGGCTGACACAGTTTATCTAGCATGGTAAGAGGACAGCCAATAAATTGGCATAGTTTGGTTAAACAATGACTAACAGAACAACGAGCCTACACTTTTGAAGAGTGTAAACTCAAGGAATGAGAAATTTACCATTGAGTCATAATTAAAAAAGAAGATTAATTTAAAAGAGAAAAGCATAGGCTGTCAGAAATGACTAGGTAGTAAAAGCTATTAGATTGAAAAACAGTGACAGGAAATAGTCTGAAGCAATTAAAATTAGATAGGACAGTATGCAAATACCTTAATTAACATGGCGCTAAGGTTGCCAGCATCCCCATCCTGCAATTCTCATGCCCTTCCAGGATAATTTAATTCCCAGAACTCAAACACTGGAAAACTAGGAATGCAGACAACCGTTTTCTGTTCAGCAGCACAGCACAGTAAGTTACTCGGGGCACATCTGCACTACAGACTTAAGTTGACCAGTGGCTGTAAGTTGACTTAACATAGAAGTAATTACCATGGTGACTGACGTCCACACTACCCTCCTTCTGTCAGTGGTGCGCACCTTCACTTGGAGCACTTCCACCAACTGAAGAGGGGCGGTGTGGGGAGCTGAGCCAAGAAGCCTAGCTACCCCCTGGGCTCAGCTGGGAGCAGGGAGCAGCTGCCCAGCTTCTCGCCTACCCGTTCACGACTGAGAGCCGGGGCCAGGCTTCTTCGCTCTCTGAGTGGGGAGCAGGGAGGCCGGGGCAACAGCCAGGCTTTCTTGTCAACTTCATGGCCCAGCATGGAGCCATGAAATTGACAAGACGGGCAACAGCAAATACAAGTAATTCAGTGTCTACACAGGGACTGTGTTGCCCTAACTACATGGACATAAGTGTTATTCCTCTCATGGAGGTGGTATTATGTCAGTGTAGTAGGGCACTTACATCGGCGGAACAGGGCTGTAGCATGTACACGGATATAATTAGGTTGATGTAAGCTGCCTTAGGTCGACTTAACTGTATAGCATTGCCCAGGCCTCAGAGGAGCAAACCCCACATCACCCTGTGTTGAGTGAGACTGACTATGAACACAGCTAAAGTACCTTCTTACTTAAGTGCTAAATACAAAATGCTCACTCAGTGGTGTAGTGCTAATCAAGTTTTGTTGCAAGTGCAATATGTTATTAAAGTATTTAAATAAGAGGAAGCAAATATGGTAGAAGAAAAGTGATTGAGCCATACTAAGAAAGAGGAATGAGTCGCAAACCACTGAGAATGGGATGAGAGGCAAAAAAGAAGGTGTGGGTTACAATCTACCCCCACTACATTTTGTATCTTCAATGGAATAATTATTGAGCCACAAGACCACTTTATTATAATATAAATGTCTGGCTAAATCCTTATGGTTGAGATTTTCAAACTAATGCATCTAAACGTCTGTAGAGATTCCTGCATTACAGAAGAAATGCTGCAAAAATGATCTGGGAAGTTACTGAGCTTGGCAAGTCAAGTCAGCCACAGAGAAACCAATCTTAATGGTCCCATGTGTAACAGACTATGTGTAATGCATATGGCTGTGCAATTGTGTTTCAGAGTCTAAGCTTTTTTAAATTAAAGTCTCTAGCTCTTAAAATCGCAAATACCCTTAAAATGCGAAGAGGATGTAAACTGGAGTAATTATGTGCGAGTAGGGAGATCACCTGAAACTTCAAATTTGATAGGTGAGAATTGCCCCATTCCTCTACAAGGAATGTTAACAATGATGCCTAATGAGAATACCTTTACAGCTATCATGTTATCAGAAAATGAAAGCTAATGTTAGCAATTATTGGTGGTTACAGTAGCAAATATTAGAGTAATGAGATGGGGAAATGAGGTATTCAAATGTCAGTCTTTTCAAGTTTAAAGTCACCTCTGCCCATCCAAAGAAGGGACAGAGAAAGATGCACTTCCTCCAACTACGAAAGCCTCAACTGATTCCCATGTCTTCCCAAGTGTCACAAGGCATGAACATCCCCTCCTACCCTTTTGTCAGGACAACCAGCCTTAACATGCCACAACAGTTACAGGGTTTCAATACAAAAATATGCAGCATACTGAAAGTTTGGGTCTGGTATTAGATCAACTGAATTTATCAAAATAAAGGCTACTATGTTAGCTAGACTAGGATATCCGGGAGAGAAAAGATTTAGGAAGGTGGTCAAAAGAAAATCAAAAGGTCCCTGCTGCATAATTTAAGTCTAATGGGCAGCAAAGGACACAATGCCCAGCTAATGGTGCTCAGATACCATGGCAATAGGAATGGTATAAGAACTTACGTAGAACAGAATGGCAGAACAAGTCTCTAACAAAAACTGTTGCCCAAGTATGTAAGGAAAGAGACTTTACCCCCTTTATAAAATTGGGACTAGTAACCTCAGTTTTATTTGGTAGCATGACACTGGCATCAGTGGTACTATACTCATTTGGGAGAGGATGGATGTCATCTGGTATGTCATCAAAACTTTTAGTAAAGCTGTGTGAATCTTAGCCCTTTTAGTCCCTTATGGAATGTAACTGGTACCAACTGAAGTGTTTCTGAAACCCCCTTTGCACAATATTCCCACTGTTCCCATCAGTATTGTCTCTCTTGTCTATAAAACTGTGTCTGCAGTAATTTCACCTAAATTCCTACAGTTGCAGCCCCACTGATTATAATGCTAACATAAACCAGCCCTCATTTTCAACTGTGTCATTTAACTCTGCTCAGAGATGATCTACATGCCACTGTGCTTAGAATGCCAGCAGCTGCCCCAAAAGATGCTCTCACTAGTGGAGCTGCTGGCAGTAACAGTAGGAATAAGAAAAATTCTAGCTAAAACAAGTAGGCTGTAGAGGGGGTTGCTTCTGAATGGGGGAGTGAGGAGTTCCAGAAAGAAATGTGATTTTACTGCCCTCTTACAGTCTCTACTTGGTGTATTTCTCTCGTAATTGGGAGAAGGTTTGCAGGGCAGGAAGTTTTTGGAAGTGATCCTATGACATACCTTCTTTTAAATTGAGAGAGTGACTTCTGTCAACACAATACATTTTAAATTCCATTTAATTTTTAAACATAGTATTTTCCTTCCATCCCTACTGGCTACAGAGATATTTGTATAAAAAACTCACAATAGTATTTTCCTTCCATCCCTATTGGTTAGAGATATTTGTATAAAGGATTTTTAAAATTAAATAAAATCATATGTCAATTGGGTTACAGCATTCCTGACTGAATCAGCAAGAAGACAGTCTTGTAAAGAGCTATTTATACACAAATACCTTAATAACTTCAGGAATAATGAAAAGTATATATTTTAAACATTTGTCAGAACTCAAGTTTGATATCTAACAGCTATTCTGAAATAGAATATTGTAAAGTAAGCCTTAGCAAAAACCTATAATCTAGGGCCTGAACAGTCCCTCAGATGTGACTGCATTACTCCCATTCATTTCAATGGTAGTTGATCAGACCCCCGATATCTAGCAGTTGCTTCTAATTTGTATCTACCACAATTTAAAATTGAGAACTGGCTATTAGTCATAAATCACTTTACATCTGAATGTGCTGGCGAAAGTACTCCCCCTAAAACACAAAAGGCACCTGATGAAATTCTCTAAAGGTTAGTAGCAGTTATCTATAGCATCTTCCATGAGCTTAAGTAACCAAGAGTAAGATGTGGTAATACAAGGATTAAATTGCTGCCATTTAAAAATACATTGGTGAAACCTGGTTTTTTTTTTAATCACTAAAATTACATGTTTACTGTTTTACAGCTGTACAAGTATGCAAAACTGTTTTATAGATATCAAAGTGCACCTATTAATATTTAAAATATTAGGAAATAAGGTGCAAGAAGTTCTTTTAAGGACATACCAAATATAACTGGCTTTTCCTTTTCCCACCTTCATTCAACTGTCCTCTAAAACTGTACATTTTTACACAATTATGAAAGCTTTTTCAGGAATCGTGGTTTAGAAAAAAAATTCAAGTATACCTATTTTTGCATTGTAAACTAGGAAACACTATGAGCTTAAGTTTTGTAAGAGCTGAACACCACCAAGTTCAACTGATGTTAATGGAATTTGCAGCTGTTCAGTATCTTTGAAAAAAATCAGGCTTTGTTTCTGTCATTCATTAAATTCTTACAAAGTTTAATGAGTGCAGAAACCTAGAATTTTTCCTAGCCAGATTTAACAGTCAAGTCAAAATGATAAGCCATTAAAGATTGGAAGCATCTTATACAGCTGTTTAGACTGATAAAAATGAGTCCTACCACCATGCTTAAAGTTTTATATATACACACACACAAATCCTGAACACATGATATGCTAAGTAAAGTTACTGTAGTACAGCATTTTGTCTTTAAAGTGTAGTACACTTAAAAATACACCGCAGGCCTCTTCTTTACTTTATATTTTAATGAGCCGTATCGTATCTGAAAGAGAAAGTGGTGTAGGAAATCAAGTGTTACCATTTAAGTTGCATAAAAATTACCAAGACAAAAAGGTGATTTTTTTAAAAAAACAAACATTTGTTATGATTCAACTTCAGCACATTTCAATTCAGTTGCCACAACCGAGTATTAAATAGGATTAGACCACCTGATACAGAACTAGATTAAATAAATTCATCCAGCTATTACAGGGGCGGGCAATCTTTTTGGCCTGACAGCCACATCAGGTTTCCAAAATTGTATGGAGGGCTGGTTAGGGGAGGCAGTCTCCCCGCAAACAGCCAGGCGTGGCCCAGCCCTGGCCTCCTATCCGACCCCCCTGCTTCTCACCCCGACAGCTGCCTCATCCAGCCCCCCCAGTCCCCTGACGGCCCCCTGCTCCATCTATCACCCCCAGACTCCCCACCCCTGACTGCTCCCTGCCACGCCATCCAAACCCCCCCCCTCATTCCTGACTGCCCCCCTCAGGACCCCTGCCCCATCCAACCCCCCGTTCCCTGCCCTCTGACCACCCCGCCCCCTATCCACACCCCCATTCCCAGACCACAGCCCCCGAACTCCCCTGCCCTCTATCCAACCCTCCCACCCCTTTACCACGCTGCCTGGAGCACTGGTGGCTGGCGGCGCTACAGCCACATCACGCTGCCTGGCCGCCCAGAGCATTGCACCAGTGGCACAGCGCACTGAGGCTGCGGGGGAGGGAGAACAGCAGAGGAGGGGCTATAGACTATCCTCCCAGGCCAGGACCTCAGGCGCCGAACAGGAGGGTCCCCACAGGCCATAGTTTGTTCACCTCTGAGCTATCGTGACAGGGACTGAACATGTTACTTGTTAAGATCTTACAGCAGTCATGAAACTCACAGAGAGTGATTTACAGAATGTGCCCTTCTGCCCAGGAGCCTCTTGTGTGGGATTCTGATAGTACAAAACAAAACTTATATATATATATATATATATATATATATATATATATATATATATATATAGGGTTACTAGGAAGTTGCCTGAGGAGGCAGGATGCTAATACCCAGCTGTTTATCTCACCTGATTCCACCAATGCTAACAAACACTTTACTCAAGGTTAGGTAGAGGTTGGGGCATAGAAGACTAGCTGATTGAAAGTCAGCAAGACCAAGATATATTGGCAGGCTGGAGAAGTAACCAGAATATATTCCCTCTTACTTATGGTTATGTACCGGCCATCTAATATTAAAATTCATTGCCTGGTGATACTGCAGGATGCCCAGCTGATGTTACATAGCCATCCAATAGCGAGAATATTTATTTCAGCTACAGCTGGCTTGAAACATGGAGCCATTTCTTTTGTATAAAGACCCTGTTGTTGCCATCCATGCATCTGTCACCTCCAACTCAGATTATTGCAGCAGACTTTACTTGGAGCGTCATCTTAAATAAACTCAGAAGCTAAAGTGTAAAAATGGCATAGTCCACAGCAGCTCACTTGGTAAAAAGGTATTTGAAAACACGACGCCAATACTCTAGGATCCGCTCTGGCTGCATCTTGATTTCCAGACAGAATTTAGAGTGATGTTTTGAGTTACAAAGCCCTAAATTACCTGGATGTGTATATGTGAGAGACTGCCTTTCCCCCTTTTGTTCTGGTGCTTGAGCATGAGAGGGGGCTGTCAGCCAGGCATTCTCTATGAGGGGCCCTCAGCTTAGAAAGCTACTCTTTCCCTTTCCCACCTCCATTTGCATCTAGAACAGGCCAAAATTTGTTGACCTTCAGGATGTGCTGAAAAACCCAGACTTCTGAAGAGCAGAAATGTTGTTGTGAAGAGGGCTTCCATGTGTGTTTACGCTGCAATATTATTGGTTTGTAATTTGTTTGATGATACTCCTGTTTTCACACTGCATCTTTAAATCTGTGTGAAGAGCATGTAGAGCCCTGCATAGGATCTTTTCCTCTTTGCCTTATAAATCAAAGTACAGTGTTTATTGGCACTTGTTCAAAGTATCCATAGGATACAACAAAAATGTGAATGGTCCTATACCTTATAGGATCCCTGTATGCATAGTGAGGGACTGTATTGGTGTATCAACCACACCTCAAATGAGATGTCATATAGGCTCCCTCCCTCCAAGCTGTTTCTAGACTCGGGGCCTGTAGTTCCACCATTACTATGATAAGTACACTTTTGAGAGATGATGCTCAGAAGTAAAGAGCTTAATTTCTTTTATTCAATTATATTTATATGTTCATTAAGTTTTTTCCCTTTGTCTTGTATAGTTGACTAGCTTATTCTTCTCTCATTTCCCTTTAGAAGATAAACATGAGTGGTGGCTTTTGGAACATAACTACACCTGTTGTGTTCCACATTCCACTTACAATTTAGAACCACCCTATGTCCTTTATAAATAAAATATTCTGATTTCTTGGACTATTATATTTTCAAATTACATTGTTATTAATGGAATGCAATACTTTCACGTAAAACGCTGCACTTGCCTCTTTACGGCCTTTAATACTTTTCACAGATTTCATGCTTTGTGATCGTCTGAGACCCCTCTGAGCAAACATTTCATCTTCTGAATGAGTCCCCTCCATTTCCTCATCTGTATTATCATCTCCAGAATCTTTTTTCAATGGAATTCTGTAACCTAAAATAAAGCACATCAGGCAGAAGTTTGTATGCCGTAAGTCTGTAGAAATAGCGGTAGCACAAACTTTAAAGTAAGTATTTGTAGAGACAGTGCAAATGAGGACATTCAGGAAAGTTAAAGCTGTTTCTTAACTCAGATGCTATAAGAGCTTTTCAATTTATTGAATTTTTCTGAAAAAACATGAAAATTTAGTCCATTTTAACATGTATGACATTCTTTATTCATCTAAAACGCAGAAATCATAGCTATGGGGAAAATCCATCAATTGTCATTCTGCCATCTGTTTCAAGATCGGAGGGCAAACAATAGTACACTATAAAAATGTCAGGCAGCACAAAAGCCATTCATTGGCCCTTAAAAGTAATCCTTAAAACTATGCTGGCCATGATACAGTGATCTCCTTTAAGTGTCTCTACTGGCAATGTAATTGTTTATATAGTGAAAATCAAAGCTACCCTACCACCATTTGCTGTTTTCCTAGAGGAGTTTTCTTGAGTCATTGCAGTTTGGGATTAACACCAAATACTGCACACTCATGGCAAGTACAGAGCTGCCTTTTAAGAAATACTTGAAGTTTCAAATCAGTTTTTTGTATTGCTGTTTTAAAGGGGACATTTTTTAAATGAGCTATTTCAATTTTCAGATAAAAAAATCCTTTATGTAGCACATCCTGAATAGAGAAAAACCTACTATGATTAAATGACAAGGTTCCAGAGATTATTCAAGACAGACAGACAGGTATCCTTAAGAAAATGGAAATGCAGTCCTAATAAAGCCAATAGAAAGCAGCGTAAACTATGGCAGGCAAAATGCAAGATGGAAGGTAGAAGGGCTATGATAGAACTTTAATAGTCAAAAATATAAAAGAAGAAATTATGTAACATCAGGAAAAAAACCAAACAAACAGTTACCTACCTTTTCGTTACTGTTGTTCTTTGAGATGTGTAGCTTATATCCATTCCAAGTAGATGTGTGTGTGCCACGCACACAGTCATCGGAAGGTTTTCCCTAGCGGTACCAGTCAGGTCAGCTTAGATACCCCCTGAACTCACGTTATCATGGCGCCGCATATAGGTCCCTGCCAACCTGCTGCCTCCTTAGTTCCTTCTTGTTGGAGGCTCCAACGGAGGGGAAAGTGGGTAGATCTTGGAATGGACATGAGCAACATATCTCGAAGAATAACTGTCACAAAAAGGTAGGTGACTGTTTTTTCTTCGAGTGCTGCTTCATGTCGATTCCAAGCAGGTGACTCCCAAGCAGACCGTCAGAGGAGGGTTGGAGCTCATGAATTTGCTGAAAAGTGCCATTCTGACGAAAGTTATCTCGTCCCTGGCATGCTGACATAATGCAAGGTGAATGTGTGGATTGACGGCCAGATTGCTGCCCTGCAAATCTCCTGCATAGAGACTTATGCCAGGAATGCGGCCGAGGAGGCCTGCGTCCTTGTGGAATGCGCTGCTAGCGCTGGACTGGCACTTTCACCAGGTCTTAAGCTCAAATGCAGAACATGATCCATGATGAAATTCTTTGGGATGATACAGGGAGACCCTTCCTCCTGTCTGCTAGAGCAGCAAAGAGCTGGTTAGACTTTTGGAAGTGTTTTGTCCTTTCAATATAGAAAGCTAGTGCCTGCCTGATGTCCAGAGAATAGAGCCTTTGTTCCCAGCTGTAGGCATGTAAAACACTGGGAGGAAGATGTCCTGACTTGCGTGAAACTGAGGTACTACTTTTGGCAGGAAGGCTGGGTGAGGCCGCAACTAGATCTTGTCTTTATAGAAGGCCATATATGGAGGCTTGGATGTCAAGGCCTTGAGCTCAGACACCCTCCTGGCTGAAGTTATCGCTATCAGGAATGCTACTTTCCACAAGGAGATAGAGGAGCGAGCATGTTGCTAAGGGCTCAAAGAGAGGTGCCATTTATCTGGAGAGCACCAAGTTAAGGTCCCATACTGATATCAGATGGTAGACTGGAGGATATAACCTGTCTAGGCTCTTGAGAAAATGACTACCATCGGACCTACCAAAGATCGATCAACCGTCCACCCCGGGTGGAACTCCGAGATAGCTGCCAGATGAACCTTTAAGGATGACACCAGACCTGACTGCTTCAAGTACAACAAATAGTCCAAGATGAAGGGTATTGATGCTTGAATTGGAGATGTGCCCTTCTGTGTCACACAAATCGAAAATCTCTTCCACTTGGTTAAGTAGCTCTAATAGACCGCTTTTGGCTGCCACGTAGTACCTCCCTGACAGATGCTGAGCATGCCAACCCCATGTGGTTTAACCAAGAAATTTCCACGCTGTGAGGTGGAAAAACTTGAGGTTGGGACGCTGGAGGCGACTGTGGTCTTGAGTGATGAGGTCCAGCACCTATGGCAGAGTGATCGGAGAGACTACTGACAGTTCCAAGAGTGTTGTATACCAGTGTTGGAAGAGCCAGGCCAGTGCTATCAGGATCACTGATACTGTCCCTTCTGACCTTGTGAACGAGTGTTTGTGGGGGAAGATATGCATAGAACAGACAGTCCTTCCACGGTGTCTGCATTTGAGCCTGAGCTGTGATTCAGGAAGGAGCAAAACTGCTGACACTTCCTGTTCAGTTTCATCACAAACAGGTCCACCTGAGGAATTCCCCACCATTGGAAGATGCTATTCACAATGTCTGGGCGAATTGACCACTTGTGGCCATGGAAGGATCTGCTGATGGTGATCCATCAGCTCATTCTAGGATCCCGGAAGTTAAGACACCTCTAGGTATATTGAGTGAGCTATGCAGAAGTCCCATAGCTAAGGGCTTCCTGACATAAAGGAGGAGAGAGCTCCACCGTCTCTTTATAGAAAAGAAAGATCGGTGTTGTATTGTCCATCATAACCGATGCACACCTGCCCTCCAGGTGGGCTTGGAAGGTTTGATAGGCTAAGCGAACCGGCCTCAGCTCTCTGACATTGATATGGAGTGAGTTCTTCTTGGGACCAGAAGCCTTGCATCCTGAGGGCCCCTAGATGCACACCCCACCTCAACATTGAAGCATCTGTGGCCAGCGACATCGATGGTTACCACCTGGAGAAGGACACTCCTGCACAACTGCTTGAGGGTTGAGCCATCACTGGACGGATTTAACAACCCGAGTAGAAAGCGAGACTACCCTGTCCAAGCTGTCCCTGCTTGGACAGCATACTGAAGCCAGCCATATGTGCAAGCGGCCATGTTACTGAGCAGCTCGGTGCCGTCGTGGTGGGGAAAACGTTGAGTCTCCTCCTCTATTATGGAGCACATGAAAGCAGAATGCCCTGGCTTGGGTGGAGTCTAGGACTGTTCCTATAAACTCTGGTTTGGGGATAGGGTGTACTTGGGCACATCCAGCAATAGACCCAGACATTTGAAGGTCAATTGCATCAGATGTACATTTGCCTCTACCTGAGCCCTGAAGTGGCCCTTGACAAGCCAGTCAATGAGACACAGGAACACCTGTACCTGCCGTATTCTAAGGAAGGCGGCCACGACTGTCACACATTTGGTGAACACCTGAGGGGCAACTGACAGGCCGAAGGGAAGGACTGTTAACTGGTAATGGTTACGATTCACTACAAACCTGAGAAAGTCTGTGGGATGGGGCTATCGATACATGCAAGTATGTGTCCTTTAAGTTCAGGGTGGCATACCAGTCCCCTGGATCCGGGGAGGGGATGATGGTAGCCAAAGAGATCATGCTGAACTTCCATTTCTTTATGAATCTGTCGAGAATGGGTCCGAGACCCTCTTCGGCTTTGGGGTTCAAGAAATATTGTGAGTAAAAACCCTTGCCCCTTAGGTCCTGAAGGACGTCCTCTACCATTCCTGAGACTAGGAGCCTTTGCACCTCCTGCATGAAAAGAGTCCCTGAAGAGGGACAGGGAAGGGGGATGGGAGGAAGGGGAGAAGTAGAATTGGAGAGAATATCCCATGTCTACTGTGCAGAGAAAACTCAGCGTTCTGAGGATATCTGGACCCACACAGGATAGAAGTTTCAGAAAACAGGGAGAAGGATCCAGTGACTGGACTGGTGCATTGCCCCTGTGCACACTATCAAAAAGGCATGCTTGGAACCGGAGGACTGCCTCTTCAAGCCCTGGCCTTGATTGATCTATTATTCCTTCCCTGCTTCCTGGAGAAGTCCTGCCTAGGCTGGGGGACAGGAATGCCTGGGAGGATGGGCCTTAAAATGCTTTCTCTGGGTAGCAGGAGTATGCAATTCCAGGGATTTAAATGTTATCCTTGCGTCCGGGTGGAGTACACCTTTCTGCTGAAGAGGTCCAGCTTCTTAGAGTCCTTGGATTTTGGAGTTGGGCCCTGTTGCCCCATCTTTCTCTCATTCGCAGCTGCTGTCACCAGTGACATCAGGTGTTGATGAATAAAAACGGTATTCGTACCCTTTTGAAAGTACAAAAAGATTTCCTTTTTATCCACTTAGCTGTATGTGGGATAGAGGCATGAGTCTGCCACAAGGTGTTAGTGGTGGTCTGGATAGTTTTTATGAGGGGTAATACCACCCTTGAGGGCCCCTTGGTGCTAAGATGTTCACCATGGGGTCCACTGACTTGACCACTTCCTCAGCCTGGAGACCCATGTTTTGGGCCACCCTGTGCAACAGCTCCATAGGTTCGATTGTCAATGGGGGTGGGAGGGTAGCGCAAAAAGGCCACCACCTCTTCACTGCCTCATCAGCAGGACGATGACAAGGACACCCTGGGCGTTACCGGGCCCTTCTGACCCCCAGCTTTCATCCTCCACAGTGCCCTGTTTGGTGCCGGGGATGGTCTCAGTGCCAGCATCTGCACAGGCCTCTTCTTCAAGGTCCAAAGCTGTCTTTGTGCCTCATGGTAGAAGAAGGTCCCGGGGTGGTTAAAGGGACTGGGAGCCCCTGGAATAGGTACCCTGGGCCTGATGGTATGCCCACAGGGTCCAGAATGGCCATTGCTTGGGCCTCTGCCACTGCACTGGCCACAGTACCATGGTGGGTAGCTTGACCTCCCTATAGAGGCGCCATTCTGACCTGTGCTGGCTGCACCTTGAGTATTAAGACTCTGCCTCTGAGTCCAGTGAATGACCAAGCACAGAGACCATGGTGATGCCAAGTGGGACAGTGCTGGGGGGTGGGAAGAGGAAGGAAGGCAAGCGGTGCTCCATCACTGCTAGCTTGCCTCTGGATGGCGCCGTACCTTGTAGGGCCAGAGGTCTCTCTCACCTGGCAGGGGACTGTGGTGCCATCATGGCTGCCTCGAATGTGTCTGGGGTGGAAGGGAGCTCCAACTCCTCCACCTGGCATTCCCTAACAGGAGAGTCCACTGGCGCAAACTCTATGGACCCCTTCTTGTGCCTCTGGTCAATGCCAACTGCATATGTGGACTTCGGTGCCGGGGAGTGACAGTGATGAGAGTCTCTATGCGTAGAGTCCTTCCTCAGTGCTGTAGCACCTCTAACCTCACAGAGGTGCTGTGTGCTGTGTCCTGCTGGCCTGGAACTGGTTGGGGACAGAGGGCTGACTCCATGATGAATTGCTTGAGCCTGAAGTCCCTTTCTTTTTCAGTTCCAGGGTGGAATCCTTTGCAGATCCTGCAATGATTTGTTTGATGGGATTCCCCAAGGCACTTTAGGCAGGAATCGTGAGGATCACCCTTTGGCATGGGTTTGTGGGAGGTCCCGCACAATTTAAACCAGAGGTCTCACATTCAATTTATCTTAGGACCAGTGCCAGTCCTCAAACCCTCCCAGAGGGTCAATAATGTCACTCATGCTGCCCAGAACCTGCCCCACAAAACTCCACCCCCCCCAAACTCTGCCCCCCACTTGCCTAAGGCTCTAGGAGGGAGTTTGGGTAAGGAAGAAGGTCTGGGGTAGGGGATTGGGGTGCAGGCTTTAGGAGGGAGTTGGTGCAGAAGGGGTGAGAGGTTGGGCTCTGGAGGGAGTTTGGATGGGGGAGGGTCTGGGGTGCAGGCTCTGGGATGGCGTTTGGGTATTGAGTGCAGGCTCTGGGAGGATGTTTGGGGGGAGGTGTGGGGACAGAGACTGGGAGAGAGCTGGGGGCAGGAGGGGGTATGTGGGGAGGGGTGGGGTGCAAGCTCTGGGAGGGGGTCGGGGGTGTGGCACTTACTTGGGGCTCCAAGGCGGGGCAGGCCAGGGGGCCTCCATGCGCTGCTTCCCCAGGCACTGCCCCCGCAGCTTCCCATTGGCTGTAGGAGTGGTTGGGATGGGGGCAGCGTGTGGAGGCACAGCCCCGCCCTGGGGCCACAGGGAGGGGCCAGGGGCCACATGGAGCGAGCAGGCACAAGCCACGCAGTTCTGCTGTGCAGCTGATGGTGGGTGGGGCCCCGAGCCATTGTAAATTGCCCAGGAGACTTGCCGTGGGGGGAGGGGGGGAGAAGAGAGAGAACAGAAGGCAGGGCCAAGGGAGAGACCCGACCCCAAAATTGCTGGAGCCCTGTGGACCACATCAGTGAGATTCTCGGGCTGCAGATGGCCCGTGGACCGGGAGTTTGAGACCCCTGGTTTAAACCCTTGGGATCAAGACTACCCTGAACTCTAGAAGGGAAACAAATTGGGGGAGGGGGACCCGAACACAAACTAAATATAACTAATACTAAACTATTTAACGATTTACAGGTTTGGAGATAAGAGAAATCACTAGAGAATTGCTTGCCGAAGCAAGAGAGACAGCTCCAACAACCGTCACTGGCGGTGGAACTGAGGATGGGGAGGGTTGGTACTGGACTTCTATGCTGTGCCATGAAGGAGCAACTCCAGGAGATTCCTCAGCTGACCCAACGGGTACCTTCTGATGACTGTGTACATGGCATGCACACACCTACTTGGAATTGACATGAACAGCACTTGAACATACATACATACATTTTTGGTTAACTGCACTGTTCTTGAGGGTTTAAGATGGCTTACATTTTAAACGTCTGTAATCAACCTTACTGATGTTTTGTATTTGGGAATATATATTTAAAAGAACAACCCACATCACTAGCCTCCCTGCCCCAGTATTAAGAGACTTGCAGTTAGAGATCACCTTATAAGATTTAGAACAGGCAAGCTCCTAATACAAATAGTTTTTCAAATTTCTGTGCATAGAGGATAAGCACAAGACATCCTTATTTCTATAAACACAGTGCCAAAACTTGTTTCCACTCAGGTATAGTATCTCCTGTTAGCTAAAGAAATAGGATCAAAACTTCTTTAAGAAAAGGAACTCCTGTTTAAGCACTGAGGAAAAGGACAACAGGTCCCACCTTTTGCATGCTGAGTGCAAATTATGACTGTACCTAAATTTAACTGAGTTATTAAGATTCTCACCAGAGGGCGCAGCTGTTTCCAATATACAATTTCAAAGCTTAGCTACGACCTTTCTGAAACATTTTATTTTGTATCTAGGAATAGAAAATACATATAAAATGCAAAAAACAAACAAGTAGATTACTAAATGGATCAAGTTTAAACAAGACTAAATATTTTATGATTTAATAATACAGATAATTTAGATTAAACTAATTTGTATTTGGATAAATGTTCTTTTCCTCAAACAGGAATGTCAATAGATCATTGTCAAACAATTCAACAGATAATCTATTAGTTATCTAGAAACACCATGTACATAGCAGCTGCATCACCTGTAATACAACCATATATACACATACAATAGGAATTTGTAAGCTTTTCCACTGACCAACTCTCATATTTTATTTAGATGATGGTCTCTATGCCAGGCACTTCCTGGGAATTGATCCTCAGCTCAAGCTAATATCACCTCCTCCAGATAGCTATTAATCCCCAGGAAATGCCCTATATGGATATTATTTAAATAATGAAAGCCATTTTTCATGTAATACTTACCTTAGGCTTTTCAATACTTAAATCAGGGGTAGTCTATTTTGTGTCAAGGTCCAAATTTCTTGGTCAAAGATATAGTCAAGGTCTAGCTTCCAGAGAAAAATAATAATAATAATAATCATAATAATAAATCAAACACTAATATAATAAGTAAATGAAAAGATTTTGGGGTCTGTTCAAAAGTGTCTGGCGGTCTGGATTTGGTCCACAGTCTGCCTATTGACTACCCCGACTTAAATGAAACAGAAAGGAGGAAAATAAAGCAGAACTATTCCTTTGTAAGAGGCAGCAGCTACTTTATAATTTTAGTCAGACTTCAGCTATAAGTAAGGCTACAGTTATGTCACGAAGTCATGGCATCCAGGGCTGAAGCTCCCAGCCATCCTCCTCAGCTCCCATCCCCCGCCCTGGCGGGGATACTGCAGCTGCCCGGCATGTGGCGGGGGGACCACCCCACAACAGCCCAGCCGCAACAGGGGGACCTTGCAGCTCCCAGCTGCCCCAAGGGCAAGGGGACTCCACAGCAGCCCAGCCCCGCAGGCAGGGGACCCCAGAGCTCCCAGGCACCACAGAGGTGGGGGACCCAGGAGCCCCAGCAGCACTGTAATGAACCCACCTACCTGTTTTGTCAGGGATATTTTTAGTGCAAGTCAGAACAGGTCACAGGCTCCCGTGAATTTTTGTTTATTGCCCGTTACCTGTCCAGGACTTTTACTAAAAATATCCATGACAAAAAACTTAGCTATAAGGGATGATTTCTACCCTTCTGAACTTTTTCATTTTCTTTAAGGTAGCACAGAGATTCATAAGCGCTATTCATTAATAATGGAAGTTGTGATACCTTCCAGAAACTTTACTATTTAATCTAATGTCAAAAAATTCTGGAAAACCACCTGTTAACTTGTGCATTTGCACTTAACATACAGCACAGAAACTGAAATGCTGCATCATTAAGTACTATTCTTCACTCCCAAATTTTAATTTTCCTATGGCAACTCCTCAGTGGACTAAATTTCTTTTGTTGCTACAAACATGTTCACTTTTTAACCATCTTTTTAAAAAGCCTGTTACATTCACCCTTTTCTCATTAGTTTGTTCTCTTCCGATTTATTTAATTGCCACAACTTTTCACATGTTCCATGACACCAACAGCGACAATTATGAGTAGCATCCAATAAATCTGACTTGCATTTCAGCATTTCTTTTATTTATTTTTTTTAAAGTTAGCAACACAAACCACAGACTCAACAAGATAGATAGCAAATAGATTATCCTCATATCTCCCCCAGTAGAGCCACGAAGAGAAAAGAACTACCAAGAAAAAAAAAGAGTTTTGATGGATATAATCCTAGTTGAAAATGTTGCATATCAAGACAAATCTATTCAAATTTGCAGGAAGAGATTGGGGATTTTTCCACCACAAATATTTAAGAGAATAAAAAAGTTCTGCTCTTTCCACTTCCTGGCTTTTACATATCAGAATTTAACAACACAAGTACCCCAAAACTTTAAACAAGATACATACCCAGAGACTCACTGACAGAACTTTTGGTTTTCTTTTTGATTTCAGGTAAAGTCTGATAGGGTCTTTGTCCCACTGGCTCATCTCCTTGAATAGCTGTTAAGTCATGCATACTGAAACTTCTCAACCGTTCAGTTATTGCTCCTTGACCCTGGAACACAATGATAGCACTTTTCAAGAACAAATGGAGAAACCTTTAGATTTGCTCTTCAAATTGAGGTAAGGGTAAGTACATGCTTTCTTGCTGTATTACAAAATTCTCTTAAACAGAGACATGCAGTAGATGTTCATTTGTTTTGAGCAGCATTTACATTTGTGTTTTTTCCTCATGTAAATACTGTGACATACTATGGACACATGGAATATTCAAGACTATCAACTTTATAAATGTTACGCGTGTCTTTATGGGATTGTATTCTGGCTCCACTGGAAAATTACAGGAGCTTCCTGCAGGAACTAAAGTCACAGGGCAAACCCTTAGACAAGGAACAAGTCTGAAGAAGCTTTGCCCTCTAGGGAGATCGTATATACTGGCATGACCTCATTAAACAGGCTGTCAAAGAAATAACAAAAAACTATACAATGTGACCACCCTAACATGGGAAGAGAGGTCATTCCCCTTGATCCAAGAACTGACAGACTTCAGGTCCTCTCAGAGGGCCTGCCCCTCTGGGCCCAGTCTGAAGTACTTTAAAAATCTACTAAGGTCCCCATGTGGAAGATGGGGGACACCTGGGAAACCAGACATGCATGTAAACAGTTTATTGTTTTAAGATGTGTTCTCTACAATGCTTTTGTTCCAAATACATACTTGGCTTTACAAAGGCTGACTGATCACGGATTAACTCTGTCATTGCCCCTGAGAGAACAGGACTAAGTGCTAAACTAAATTCAGACCTGCTGAGATGATCACAGTGAACTGAAGAATTGCAGCCTAAATCCACAGTCTAGACAGAGAGAGTTGTGGGACTCCATCCTAAGAAAGATAATGGCTAGAGGCCTGATGCCTAGTGGGGTACCCTGAAGGAGGCCACAAAGGGGTCAGAGGTGCAGTTACCCTGAGAACTGTGACAAGGAGCATTTTGTTCAAGCTTAATATTAGACTATATCTTGTAAAAGGAATTTTTAAAAAATCATGAATTAAGTTAGTAGTCCCAATTCCTAATGCTTTTGGACACTGCTTTTTATTTCTGATTTATTTATTCCTTATTCTAGGTGGATTAAAAGATTTTTCCCCCCAAAAAAACCTTTAATGCCCAATCCATTAGACAATGTACCACCTAGTACCACTTTTCAAGTATATGAATGTAGTTGTAAGAGCCGTTTAATTAAAATTACCAAAACATATTACATAAAGATGGACTTGTACTTGTTTCTCCACAGTATGAAAAGTATTTGATACAGAATATCAATCAATAAACATGAAGATAAGATACTATACTTTTATCCTATATACACAGTAGTGTGTTTTGCCTAGGGTCACCCTTGTGTCTGTGCATTGCAATACAATCTGCATGCAGTGAATGAGGCAAAGGAGATGTATTTTTATCACTGATCAATAAGTAGACCCCAGCTTCAATCACTACACAATACCCAATCTTTGCAGTGAGGGACCCAAAATGAAGAACAGGCCCACATGAACACCCATTTACAATCTAAACTCTTTCACTAAGCATTACCTAATTATTTCCATGGAACTAATATAATATATGACAACCAAATGGACTACTGTAATGCACATGCACAGAGAAGAATTAGAGTTGCAATCCTAGTATTTAACGTTTCCCAATTTTAGTCATCTATTTTGCAGCTATATTTTTCAGTGTAGGTTTTGGATAGAACTTTTAAGTTTATTTTCAAGAGAACATAGAAAAAGCAGAAGTGTTTGGCAGAGAGGAAAGTAATGCTGTGTCCTATGAAAGCTGTGCACTCTGAGGCAAGGGCTCTTGTGGAGCACTGCCTCATTCAATGTGCATATAAAAGATGATTCAGAATGGCTCCATCAGGGCTCCTTCTTCCCATATATACCCTCCAAGATTGAAAATGTCAATCAACTTTGTTATGCAGATAGCAAATAAAACATTGGAAATCTTTTTTATTTTTGTTAAATGAATAGGTCTTGCAAATCCTTAATTACATTTTATGGAACACAGAGGATGAAACTGGAATAACTTTCATATACACTATTGGAGAGCAGTGACTTACTACACACGCTCACTGTGTGCAGCACAATAGATCCCTATCCTGATTGGGGCCTCTAAGCAGTGCTGCTAATGATCAATAATGAAGGAGCTACTGAAGAAACAATTCTATGGCAGACTATATAGCAGACCAATATTATTCTTCATATCATGATACAATGGAACCCAAAATGACAGTCAAAAAAGCCACTTCTAATTACTAGAATGTAAGGATCACAAAATGATGAGATATTTAATAGAAAAATATTTTTAAATAAATAATGCATTCTTCAGGATCAAGTCTTTTCTCTCTCTGCAGCTCAAATTTCCACAGGAACATTAGTTTACTACATGATGAAATACCCTTAAATCCCAATTCTCAACTACACACACACACACACACACACACACACACACACACACACACCTGTGACTTAGTTGATAATTAGTTAAACTCTCACTTTCCAGCCTGGTATTTCCCACTACACTGCCCAAAAAGCATAACACCCCTCTTCAGGTCTCAGACGCCATGATTTTGTAATGGTGGCCTGGCTAATTATTCAAAGGCAACAGGAAGCCTTGAACCAGCTCCAGGAGCTGGGCTCCCTGAGCATCGGCGGCTATGCTATTTTGCCAGTCTACACCTCTGACTCCTCCTGCTCCCTAGTTCTGGCTCTCTGACTCCCTGGTGCTTGGTCCATTGAACACTGCAGGGAGAATATACTGTAATTAACTCCCCCTCATGTGGAAAGTTGGAGAGGAAGAGGCAGCTGCAGGCAAATCCTGGCAGGCCAGGGCAACAAAGCAAAATTTTATCTGCAGCAAATTGATGTATTCCACAATAAAAGTGCTGCAGTGTGAAGTCCATGGCATCTTGAAAAATGCCAAATTCTGCAATTTCAGAATCCATGAGCTCCTGATTGAACTACCCCATTCATCTCACACAGCTACTGTTACAGACTCTCTACGGACACAGGCAAATATTGCTGAATCAGTTTACACTGCACGTTTTCAAGGCTATCTCCACATAAAGATTAAAATTCTCTTTTAAAGGAATAAAGATTTTTGAAGCACAATTCCACATGAAGGGGTTAATTACGCAGCTATGGAATCACTGAATACCTGGGACACCAAATATACTCACTAAATAAAAGATTAAAATACAAGCCTTGTATTTAGGGCTTCCTCACCATAGTGCACTGCTACACAAATTAATCCATGCTTGTGTTTTTGTTTTAATTAGTTTCTTAAAATGTTAAGACTGTGTTATACCTTTATGATTCAAAATCCAGGAAGAGAGGTGCAGGCAGAGCTTTGGGTTCAATATCACTATGGATATTCCCCGCACACAAGTCGACATGTAAGCCTCTCAAATGATATATTTAAAATATTTGACATGCTCTGACAAAAAGCATGTGGTCACTGCACATAGACTAACTTCACAAAAACCTGACCAAGGGCACCTCTAGACTAAGAAAATTGACTGTTTTAAGTTGCGTTAGCTAATGCAAGTTAACTAACAGTGGTTGAAACATCAATTAGCACCTACTGTAAACAAACAGGGACATTTACACACTTGTTAGCCGATAGTGGTTAACAGGGGGGGGGGGGGGTGCATGCCTCAATTTACCTTCATGTTGTTTACTTAAGATGGAAAAAGTAGCTGTGTGGTCTAAGCTCTTCCTTGGGGCAAAAGCAATAGTTTTGTCCAAGGCCTTGTTTTCAGGAAAATCTTTTCCCTGGGCTATACAGTGGAAAGAGTAAGTCTACCCCATTAGGCTGAGATTAGTACAGAACAGAAGGAGAGCTGCCTGTGATGTTGCAGCCCTATGTTCCCCTTATCTATGAAATGCTTTGGCTGCTGGAGTTCTTCACCAAAAGCAGCCCTACTGAAAGGTTAAGTGACCAATCTGGCCTTGAATGTCTGATCAGCCAACCACTGCTTCAGCCAAAGAAGCCTTTCCACTGTTATAAAGGCCATTATGGTTCTCAACACGGTCCTAATGATGCATGTAAAGTCTGACAAAGATGAAACTGCAGACTGATCATAGAAGCCTCTGAGACTGTTTTAACTGTTCAGCCCTCTCAAATGCAGCTGAGTATTCCTCTAGCAGGATAAAACGTTTAGATAGCCATATCAAAAGCTTGGCCAGATAATTCAAAATGATCTCCCTACATGACCTTGGGCAAGTCACTTATCTCTGTGCCTCAGTTTCCCCACCTATAAAATGGAATATTAATAATTTACGACCTCACATGATACTGTGAGGGTGAATACATTGAAAATTGTGAGGTGTTCAGATACTAGAGTGATGGAGCCGTAAGTACCGAAGATCTCTTTCAAAAGTAGACTCTACCTTTGTTGATTTGCCCTGAGGTAAACACCCCATTTAACAGAAATTTTTGTCCATGTAATTCTCCAGACTCCTTGAGGAAGGGTATTCTCATTTACCAACCAAGCGCAACTATCCTCGCATCGTCCTCTGGGGATCAACCTGGGTAGATGCTGGGAGGCAGATATACTAAATCCAACACAAGAAGTCCACCAAGGCAGAGATACAGGCAGGCTCAAGGCCATCTGTAACACCCTGGGTATAGATGTGGAAAACTACAGTGTGGGTTGTCCCAGTCGTAAAAGAATTTCTGGAATTGCAAACCTCCTCCTTCAATGTCAGCTGTTAAAAGGTATTGTTCTCTTATTTGTTGGAGGCAGGAACAGCTGACTTGGGCAAACTAGCAAGTCCTTTATATACTAGGAATGAAGTCTCCAGAAAGAACATATGTGCAATCTCCAAGTGCAAGCATGAAGGAATTACACCCAAGCTTTTGGAATGGCATAGGGCATTAAAGAGAGAATTTCGGCTATTAATATAGTTTAAGAGTTGCAGGGAGTTTGCTCTCCCTCTCCCTCCTCTTTACAATCACATTGATACTATGACTGTCATTTTTCCCAAGCAACTTATTTGCACTGGATTAATTGTACAAATATTCATGAGGATGCATAACAAAATTAAAAACAGAGTAAGTATCCTTCCATTCACAATTGAATGGCTTTGAAATCTAAACCTCATTGACGCTGAGGCAGAAATCATTTGTTACTTCAGAGAGAAAGGAATAGCTGGGTCTGAATGTAACTTCAAATTCTGTATCTTTGAATATTTCTGGCCAGCCAGAAGTAAATCATTGTGATGTAATCATGGCCGGCCAGCCAGATATTGGAGGGAGGGAAATGACCACAAAGCAGTCGTGTAATACTGCAGGTGGTCATTTTATCTTTTCAGAGTGCAAAGTGTGGCAAATTAAAATAGGAATGTTCTGCTCAAACAGCAATACTAACCTCCTTTTTAAAAAGAGTTCACATTCGTTAAAAACAGCTATTTTTGATATTCCCTCCCAGCCCCCAATTCCCACTCCGATATTTAGGGCATACTGCCATAGGAATATAATTTGTTTAAAATTGTTATGGCTTCATGCATGTAGCATTAATAACTTTAAATGATTAATACATGAGAACAAACAAACAAACCACCACCAATATGAAACAAATGTTCAGCAAACAAGCTCACCATGCACTTTTCTTTATAATTACAATGATCTTTTGAAGCACCACTCAGGCAGAAAAATCTCACTTTTAAAGAGTTAAGGAGTCCTAGAAAATAAAAGTTTGGATACTTTTTCCCAGTCTTGTTTAAAAATAAACCTTTACACAAAAGAATGTTTTCTTAATTATAATATTTTAAAAGGTGGACAGTTGTTTATACAAACTCTACAATAGTATGAATTACAGTATTCACCAATTTTATTTATATTATAAGTTACATTTAGGTAATAAAAGACATAAGGTGTGTTAGATGTTGGGATAGCAACAGGCTAGTTTTTTGCTGGGCTGACTGGCATCACACCAGAGACTGCTGAATCAATTTATCACATCTTAATGAATGATACAGGTAAATATTTAGGTTTATAGATCTAAATTTTAAATTTCAGACCAAGGAAAATGTTTTATAATTAAGAAACCAATGGAAACTTTAAAACACATTCTGTGCAGTGTCTGAACATCCCAAACAGTGCAACATGCACTAGTGTATGAAAACCAGAAAATGAAACTGCTTACAATGTTGTCAAGAGAAATACCAAAATCAGGGCAATCTGGGACATCCTATCTGACAGATGTCTTTAAATGGTAATGTGAAAATATTCCTTTTATGGAAGTCTGTTTAATTTTCTTCGTTGGATCCAAAAACCCAACAGTCAACATGTTTCTCCCAAACAATAGGTCAACTGTGTTGCCATTTTAAGATGTTTACATAATATTTCTATATATTACTTTTAGTGGCTTTTTTGGAGCTTTAAAAACTTTTCAATAACATTACTTTAAGCATTCTAATTTCACTTGTTTTCACTGGAAATTACGCCTGAAATTGTTTACCAAATCAGAATGTATGAATTCCTAATGCTATTTCCTGCATTTTTTTTTTTTTAAGTAAAAAAGTGCAGTTTACACTTCAAAGATTACACTATACTAGTCAGTTCAACCTCTTCAATCTTCTATGTTAACCAAAACACATCTTTCAAGCATACAGATTGTTTCTAGACTTATTTCACTAATTAAAAGTTGACAGCTTTCTTGGTTGCCTTCAGTTAGTGGCTTTTCAATCAAATATTTTGAGAAACCCCCTTCATTAATTTCAGTTAAGTGGCAGGTAACCATGAATATGTACAAGTTATTAAACTGACATTACATTTTATTCAGCTCTACCATTCAATATAAAAATGCTACTCAAAGCAAGAATATGCAAATCAGACAACTATGAGGCAAGCTTTCATGTAGTGCATTACTTTAAAAATTGGATCTGAAATTATGAACTAGGAATTAAATAGCACAAAACAGCTTTTATCTGGGGTAGTAGTATTTCATGCCTTATTTTGCAGATGCAGTTACCTCAACTTGATTGAAGAAAGACCGCAGAAAGAAGCCAGAAATCCTGTAAATAGTGTGATTACCAGCAAGAAAGTGCAACAAAGACAGAAAAAAAGAATGTTCATCTTTCACTAATAGCTTGAACATAACATTGTAGTCTATATTTTGATTTACCACACTCAACGGATATCCATGATCCAAAAATTTTACACACTACTCATTTTAAAAACTAACAGACATGGTATAAAAATGCTCACAAAATTGCAGTCCTTAAATTACATCCCCCTATTTTTAAACACGTTACTTTTAGAATGAATTCTTTGACTTAAGATGGGTAAATATCCAATACCACTTCACTTTTTTGTGCATAATATTTACTCTGAACAGTTTAGTGTAAATGAATTTACCTTTACAGCAGCAGTCACTGCAGCAGTAGCTGCCAAATTTAAACCCTGTCTCCCAAAATTCACCATAGTTTCATAACCTCGTTCTTTGGCTTGTACAATATACCCATCGATCTCCTAAAAAAAAAAAAACAAAACAAAAAAAAAAATACATATTTAAGTTTGCACACAAAATACCTGAAAGTCATGAAGTAATGTTACCCCATAGCATTATTTTATCAAAATTTTGATAGATGAAGATGAAATATAAATATATTTTGAACTTGTATTAAGTCTATTAGGCTATGTTTATACTACAGACCTTACAGTGGGACAGCTGTACCAATGCAGCTGCACCACTGTAAGATCTCTCATGTAGCCGCTCTATGCCGACAGGAGAGAGCTCTCCTGTCAACATAATTAAACCACCCTTAATGGGTGGCAGCAGTAGTTACATCAGTGGGAGAAATGCTGTGCACGCTACCACTTATGCCAGTGAAACTTATCATTGAGGGAGGTGTTTTTTCACGCCCCTGAGCAACATAAGTTTCGCTGGCATAAATGGTAGTGTAGACATGGCCTCAGGTAATATATTAACGTTTTAAGCACAAAAAAAGGATTTAATTCTTGCATTTAATGCCAAACTTTGAAAATAATAATTTCTTACCCGTTCCTTTGAAGAAAGGAGAGGATGGAGAAACCTCCTATACATTAAACTTGCCCCTCTAGTATATGGAGAGAGCAGCCAAATAACAAAAGCGATCTTCAACTCATAATACAATGGAAGCCTGCAGATAAAAAGTTATGCAAGTACTCTGATAAGAAGGTAGATATTAATTCACTACCAAAAACAAAGCCTTGTAAAAAAAAGTGTAACAAGTTTGTTTTTTTTGCAACAAAATGTTACACTATCTTTTCATCTAAGATTCTTAACATCTATATTGATTTAAAATTAACTATTTAAGAGTATTATCTGTTTCGTTGACTTTTATTTGGTTTTCATTTAATGTAATACCATCAAAAGCAGAAAGGGTAAGAGATTTAAAAATCTTTCCATGTTTTCTTGCATTATACTATTTTATTTATGACACCAGATTTTTTTTGCATGACTTTTACAACTCCATTCTCCTCTCTTGTGCTTTACTGCATGGGTAGCATTTTTCTATCCCCACTCTGTAAGGAATTAAAAGGCACCGCAAATTTAGAAATGGGGGACATTATTCATTATGCAAGTTCCTTACAGCAGTTTTTGGAAATGTCACCTATAAATACTAGTTAGTAATTGTATCATCATCTCTACATTAAATCATCAGAAAAAAAAAATTATACCATCTCCCATGTTCCATATTATGCAAAATCTTACCAAGAGATCATTAGGTCTGCTACTGTTTCAGTAACTGTATAAAGAGCAAACACAATCCAGTACATCATCCATCGAACCTGAGAATGAAAAGACATTATCTTTAATAGAAAAGTTTTAATTTATATTTCCACTTCTACAATGAAAAACGTTTAATTGCTGCTACAACACAAGAAATTGAGCAGCGTTTTTCCCTTGCTCATATTGAGTGACTTTTTTTTTTTAATTTTTAAAAACACCACACACACACACACACACACACCCAAATTACCAAATCACAAGAACAAATAGGTTTTGTTTTGCTTTGTTTTGCTGTTGTTCTGAGAAGATGGTCTGGAGGCAACTGTCTAAAGCTGCTGGTATCTTCAGCAGTGTGATCCCACTCAACCTGTCTTGACTGACACATCTGGTTCTGCTTCCAACTAGCTGCAAATAGGGGGGGAAAAACCATTGTATAATTAAGCTGTGGATCTCCTCTACAAAATGGTCATCAAGTGGAAACTCCTACTGTGTCTGCTGTCCACCACCAAAAACAGGGAATCAGACTTGAAAACCAATCATTTAGATGCTCTTTTCAAAAAGCAAATCTTTACTGAACAAGAGAGTCCCAAAAAGCCTAAACTAAAAACTTCTCCTCACTATGTGCAGCTAAAAACGATTAAATGTTCATTTTCCATCATGGTTCTACAAAATAGCTTCTTCCCCACAAGGCTGTAGGTGGAAGAGAATTCCCATTATGCTGGATATGACAATATGAAATTAGGTTGGTAAACTGGTGAAGGACATGAGTCTCTAATGCAGGGGTGGCCAGCCAGCAGCTCCGGAGCCGCATGTGGCTCTTCAAAAGATAATATGCCGCTCCTGCCAGGAACCAACTCTGGGGGGGAAAATGGTGGGTGCTCAGCATCCACCAGCTCCCCTATCAGCCCCCTGCCCTTCCCCCAGCACCTCCCGCCTGCAGACACATGCCCCCAGTCAGCACCTGCCCCTCCCTCATGCCATGATCAGCTGTTTTACAGTGTTGAGGCAGCTCTGGGAGGAAGGCTCAAGGACACAGTGCCCAACCCTCCCCCCCCACGATCAGCTGTTTTGCAGCATTGGAGGCGTCTCGGAGGGAGAGGGGCTGGGTGCTGCACCCTTGCTCTTCCCCTCCCCCCCCCCCCAGAACAGCATCAAAGCCATGAAACAGCTGATCCTGGCTGGGGGAAGGACGAGTGAGGTCTTCAGTCCCCGTGCCTGCAGCATGCTGCAAATCAGCTGTTTCATAACAGCAGGAGGCTCTCGAAGGGGAAGGGGGAGGAGCAAGGACACAGCTCACTGGGGGAGGGGGCAGAATGGGGCAGGAAGAGGCAGGTGGGGATGTGGACTTGGTGAAAGGCCAGCAATCCCTGGCCAGAGCCTGTGTCTCCTTGAATCAAGTACACAGCGACTAGCTGGTGTGGAAATATTTAATCAAAATGTCTCTTGCCTTCCATTGTTAAATAGTGTAAGAGCAAACAGAAAAAGAAAATACAGATAAAAAAATTAAGGCTTCCAACAGGTGGGAGAATAAAGTACTTTTTTGTTGAATGTAATAAGGTCATGTGTCTTCTTTGCCAGACATGTATCTCTCAGTTCAATTCTTCAAACTTGCAGCGTCATTCCGCTTCTAGCCATGCATATATGGATCAAGAATTCCCACAAGGTTCTGAACGCTGCACTTTAAACTGAAAACTTGGGAGGGGGAGGGAAGAGACACCCACCACGCAGATGTAGAAGCCCAGTTCCTCTTCAGATTTGCCACCCAATCACAGACTGTAACATTAGCCTCCTATTATGTGTCCTGGCACATAACCCATACAAAAAAGCCCTACTCTGAAAGTGAGTTTATAAAAATGTGCTTCACTGATGTGATTTCAATCCTGTCACCAAAGAAAGAGAATCTACAGAAGAAAGTTTCTGGCCTGCAGCTTTCAAGCCACACAATAGAAAGGAGAATCTCCAACCTGAACAGCAACATCGAATCACAACTGCAATTGCAACTTCAGCAGTGAGAGTATTTGAGCATCTCTTTGGATGAGTCATGCGATGTACAAGATAAACCTCAATTACTGGTATTTGTCCAGACTGCGTCTGACAACTGTGTTGTAAGGGAAGAACTCAATATCATGGCACTGAAGGACACCACTTCCCTTTACAGAAGCTCATGCCATCAAAGGATGGCAATAGCACCCCATAATCCAAAGCTCCTATTAAAGGAGAGCATTATCCACTGCTATGCGCGAGAAAAGAACAAAGCCACTGAATAGCTACCCCATCCACTATCACCAAGATCTGCAGGTGAGTCAACAGAACCTTATGATTAAAAGTACTGAAGGTATCAGATAATTCCAATATCAGCAAAGACACATTGGTCAATACAACCAACGCAGTCTGTGACAAAACCATATCTGTACTAAGGCTGACAATGACCAAAAGAGACCTGAGGCATCTCGATAAAGAGAGTTCTCACTACAACCTCTCTCAAAAATATAAGATGTGATATGTTACTGGCCACAGTCAATATCAAACAATTGTTTCATGAACAAAAGGCTATACCACTGCTTCCTTCAAGGCAGTAGTCTTTAACTTTAAGACGTTTATGATCTGCATCAACAATAGATGAGGAACTTTACCAGCCAAGGCAGACATGGGTTTAGGGCAGTTTGTAAAACAAATTTCTCTCAACATTTCAAATCTCTCAGTAAGTGACAATTCCTCAACTAAAAGACTTTATATACCTTCGTCCTCCCCCACACCACAACCTGCACTTGCCTAAGTAAGTTATGGCAGCTTAGAGTCAGCAGAATCCAGAACTCCCCACAATATTAACACCTGTTGAATTAACAGAGGTGGGCAAACTACGGCCACATCCGGCCCGTGGGACCACCCTGCCTGGCCCCTGAGCTCCTGGCTGAGGAGGCTAACCCCCGCAGCCATGCAGGCAGCACAGCTTGCGCCCACCCACCTCACAGGCTTTCCAATAAGCCTGTCCTGCTGCTCGGAGTGGCATGGTAAGGGGGCAGGGGAGGAGGGTATTGGATAAGGAGCAGGAGGTCCCGGGGAGCAGTTGGGGGCAGTTGGATGGGGCAGAGGCAGGGAGGAAAGTCAGCAAACAGGGACCGGGGGCAGGGGGGTTGGATAGGGGGTGCAGTCCTGGGAGGGCGAGGATAGGGACCGGGGGCGTTTGATAGCGTGTGGCATCCTGAGGGGGCAGTTAGGGACGGGGGTCCTGGGAGAGGGCGGTCAGGGGACAAGGAGTGTGTGTGTGTAGGGGAAATGGATGGGTCGGGGGTTCCAGGGGGCCTGTTAGGGGCCGGGGTTGTGGATAGGGGTCAGGGCAGTCAGAGGACAAGGAGGGTTGGATAGGAGGTGGGTTCCTGGGGCGGTGGTTAGGGCCAGGCTGTTTGTAGAGGCACAATCTTCCCTACCTGGCCCTCCATACCATTTCACAACCCCAGTATGGCCCTCGGGCCAAAAAAAAGTTTGCCCACTCCTGAATTAACAGGTTTATCTTCGTAAACAGGCAAGCAAAAACAGGTCGGACAAGGACTGTGCTAATCCAAAATTATTAATGTCTGCTTGAAGGACCATCTTTTTCTCAAAGTAGTTGAGTAAGAAAATCTACATTTTGTGAAACAGAATGACTTCAAGAAACTATGATATAAATAACAGGGATCAAAAAAAGGTTAAAGACAGAGACTGACTGGCATAGATATGACACTTCAGTCACTATGATGCTGACTAGCACATGAGACAGTTCTGATGTCCCATTCTCCAGAACAGCTACTACTACAAAAAATAAGAAGTTTGTAGATTTGCTAAAGTAGCCATACTCTAAAAACCAAGTCCCTATTCATATATCTAGAGGCCTGCTTCTAGAATAGCCAATCAGACATCATTCTGAAGGACAGTATATTACCAATAAGATCTGATAAGCATGTGCAACCAAAACCTATTTGTTCACTATTGTGCTCCATATTGCTCATGTCAGGTGTAGACTTCACTGACCATTTCATTAAAAATCACAGCTCTAAATTTTATTACTTTGGTGGACTTTTTGAAACCCAATTTATTCCCAGTAAGTAAAGGAACGACAAGGGATTTGGTTATGTGATGGAAGCCAGATACATAATCTCCAGACATACGAATTCTCTCCTCTGCAATAAAACCTCATTTTCAGTACAGAATGCTGTCTACCAATGCCAGTTAACAAGTCACTCTTAAAATTGTACATAACTATACTTAATTTTTAGGCTTATGCTGTAGTATTAAGCCAAACATCCTAATTTGTGGAAGACATTCTGCAAGTTGTCAGTAAAGGTAATACATATCTATAGCACTGCTTGCCACAAGCAAAGAGTGGCCTGCTCTTAAGTACGGTAGATGAATGAAAATATTATTTTTACTACCAAGATTATGTAGATATAGCTGTGAGTAAAGTTAAGCACATACATGTTTGTAGCTTGAGGGGCTAAAATTTTATTTTTATTAAAAATTTCAGAGGAATAAAAGTTTGTCACTTCTAAACAAAACTCCTTCCGTGTTAACAAAACAACATTTAGACTTTGAATACATGAAAGCTATTCTAAACATTTCACACACACACACACACACACACACACACACACACCCCTGAAGTGTTCAGAAATAGAGTCCTAAACCCATGCTGAAGTGTTCAAATATGGATTTTTCCTACATGACATCAATGATTCAGGTGTCAAAAAAGTCAATCTGAAGTGATAATTTAGTAAGTTTCATGCTTCAAATGCTCATCTGCAATGAAAAAAAGACAAGTATGGGGGGGCCTCATTAGCATCCTTACTGTGGTAACACCACAAACTCAAAGGCAGTTGATAAGCAAATACCTCATTCTATGTTTGCAACTACCACCACCTTTATATTGTACTTCCACAAAATAGGAAAGCCAAAATGCTTCAGCCAGATTTATATTTTATCAGGGTTTGTAGTTCGAATTTAGGCTCCAGAATGACTTCAAATGACTTAGGAGCACAAATTTCGGTACTATTGTGAATACTTTGGCTTGTGTGTAAACAAAAAATGCATATACACCACATTTCTAGTTTAAGGCTTTAATCTAAAATAGAAGCAAAAGTTCTCAAATTACCTTTATGATCTTTTGACATGATTTTAACCTTTTTCATTTTAAATCAAGTGACTTAAATTATATTGATATAAATTGTTCTACTCTGCTACAAAGCAATATTTCCATTTCATGAAATATTTGTGGATCTAAATTAACTAAATGGGAAGTAGTATAGATACATAATACCTCACTCCAATAGCAGTATTTTCATTAAATATTTTATGCATTGAACATTAAAGAAAGAAACGCTAACTGGACTTTGCCATAAAAACACTAAAATAAAAAATGGAATTCAATATTATTTGGCATTACTTAACTATCATTTCAATTGTCCTTGTCACGTAGCTGAATCAATCTAAAAAGCTATGATACTCTTTTAATATGCAAAGCCTAAAAAAACCAAATACTTTATTAAAGCTGTACTGAATCACAAAGTGATTTATTAAGTATTCACAAATCTAATCGGTCTGAAAGGACCTTCATTAGTAATTTAGATCCAGGTATGTAATCACCATTCATCTAAGTGACCTGCATAAAGTAAAGCAAAGCTAAGCACACTTCAATAATTGCTGGAAGAATGCATTTATTCAAAATCCTTTGAGTTTTACAACCATCCATTTTATCTTTGAATGGTACTGGAGTAAAGCCAAATGCAGCTTCATATTTGGAATCTAATTATCAGAAAAAACCTAAGTGAAAAACTTTAAACAAACAGCTACTATACTTTACAATTGGTTCTCTCTCCATTTTAACATTGGACAATTAGTTTAAGCAAAGACCGCAACATTAAATTAAATCACGGCTTTGTTAGAATAGCAAAATAAATCTTGCAACTGCTCCCCTGACTTCAGTCAATCAGGAAAGCTCAAAAATCAAACCCAAGCATTCAGAAGAAAAAAGTCAGCAGTTCTCAATTTAGGTAATATCTTAGAATACAGAAGAATCTAGAAGCCTTGCTCCCCTCCTGATTACAACTGTATATCATCCCTCTGGTAATTACAAAAATTGCTTACATGGAAGAGTAGTAAGAAAAAAACCTATGTATTTTTAGATGTTTAATTGCAGCATAGTTAATTACACTGTCTAGTCCAGCATGGCATTTTATTTCCCCTCTTATCTGTTCTGTCCCCTCCTATGCTACCTGAACCCCCCTTTGTCTTGTACTGCCTAGTCCTCTTCTCCCTGTACATTTGCTTTCTCTCCTGGACATGCCACCTAGACAGCCTCTTGATTCTCTTCTCCCCTTGCTCTCTCGGGTAAAGTGTCCCACTGCTTCAATCCCATCTCCACAGCTCTCCTACATATTCCTCTGCAGGTGGCTGGAAGCTGCACTCTCATTATTGGCTCTGTCTCAGAATGGCAGCTTCCATTTTCCTCTCTACTTAGGTGGCAGCAGACCCTACTCAGAGACTTTTAGGCTGGCTCCTCTTCCTCATTTTTAGTAACTAAGAGACTTCCAGGCTCCTCTTCCAAATGTAAGAAAGGGTCAGGACACCATGTGGCCAGCCATATACAGAGCATCTGTGATAAATGAAGTGGGGGGAGGGTAGCTCCCTTTTATGAACGCCTTGCCAGCAGCTATAAAATCCCTCTTAGTAGCAGTCTCTAACTGCTCTACATGTAAAGGGTTAAAAAGTCTTACTGCTATGCACAGATAAAAGAAATGAGTGGACAGCTGGCCAAAAGAGCCAATGGGAAGGCTAGAACTTTTTAAAATTGAACAAAGACTCCCCTTTTGTCTGTCTGTTCTCTGGGGGAGAGGCGGACAAAGCAACAGGTATGCTGTGAGAAGCTTGGGCCAAGTATGGGGGGGAGGGAGGGGGAGAAGAGACAATATCATACCTAGAAACTACTCATTTAAAACCCCAGATATGTTCTTAGATCAGGAAAGGTCTAGGAAGACGTGATTAGGTTTATCCCTTTTATTTCTTTATGGCTTGTGGATTCCTCTGTGCAAACCCAAGTGCTTTTGTTTTGCTTGTAGCCTTTAAGATGGATCTCAAGGAAAATATTCTTGATGCTTAGACCTTGTAGTTGGTCTTTTTTTTTAAAAAAAAATAAAATCTAGCAATAGCCTGAGTTCCCAGATGTATTTTCTTCTCTCTTTTTTTTTTTTAAAATAAAAATTTACCTTTTTTAAGAACAGAATTGGATGTGTGGGTCTCAAGAGGTTTGTGCACATGTTTAATTAGCTGGTGGAAACTGCTGATTCCCCTCCCCCTTCTCAGTTCTTCCCTTCCTGGGGAAGGGCGGGGTGGGGCTTGAGGGTACCCCACAGAAAAGAATTCTGAAGTGTGCCTTCCTGGGCTCTCAGAGGGGTTCTGCACTTGTGTGGTGGCAGCATCTACCAATCCAAGGTCAGAGAAAAGCTGTTACCTTGGGAATTTAATACAAGCCTGGAGTGGCCAGTATTCATTTTTAAAATCCTTGCGGGCCCCCACCTTCTGCACTCAAAGTGCCAGAGTGGGGAATTAGCCTTGATTTACCTAAAGATTAATTTATTTAACCATGGGTTTCAGAGTAGCAGCCGTGTTAGTCTGTATTCGCAAAAAGAAAAGGAGTACTTGTGGCACCTTAGAGACTAACAAAATTATTTGAGCCTAAGCTTTCGTGAGCTACAGCTCACTTCATCGGATGCATTTAGTGGAAAATACAGAGGGGAGATTTACACACACACACACACAGAACATGAAACAATGGATTTTTTATCATACACACTGTAAGGAGAGTGATCACTTAAGATGAGCCATAACCAGCAGCAGGGGGGGGGGGGGGGGGAAAGGAGGAAAACCTTTCATGGTGACAAGCAAGGTAGGCTATTTCCAGCAGTTAACAAGAATATCTGAGGAAGAGTGGGGGTTGGGGTGGGGGGGAGAAATACCATAGGGAAATAGTTTTACTTTGTGTAATGACTCATCCATTCCCAGTCTCTATTCAAGCCTAAATTAATTGTATCCAGTTTGCAAATTAATTCCAATTCAGCAGTCTGTACACACCATTAAGTTTCACTCAAAAATTCAAAATATACTACCTATTTATTTCAAATGGAAGACTGTTCCTTTTCAGCATGCCCACTGCCATACTCTACAAATTTTAATTAAAAAGATAATTTTCACCTCCATTGTAGAGCTAGCCATCAGATGGTCAATCAACATGGAGCTCTAGTTATCTTAACTCTGCAGAAAACTGGCACGCAAGAATCCTAAGGTAGGTCTATCCTACCCGCTGCATCAGTTGGTAGGATTGATATATTGGGGGGTCGATTTATCGCGTCTAGTCTAGACGCGATAATTGATCCCGAGCGCTCTCCTGTCGACTCCAGAACTCCAGCGCCGTGAAAGGCGCAAGTGGAGTCGACAGGGGAGCGGCGGTAGTCGACTCACCATCATGAAGAGACCGTGGTAAGTCAATTTGGGTAGGTCAACTTCAGCTACGCTATTCTTGTAGCTTAAATTGCATACCTTACATTGATTCCTCCCCTCCCCCCCATGTAGACCAGGGCCTAGGAGCTGCAATAGAGGGAAACCACACCTCATTACACCGTAGCTATGTGTTTCCTTAATGCCTAACTAGTTCCCCTTACATGCAGTCAGTATTAAAGGAATACTGCCAAATCGCATTTTATGCCTGAAAGTTTTTTACCTACTGTTTACAAGATTACACAACTTCAAAATTAGGATATCACTTTTGTCTAGTCAGCTTCACTGTTTCCCCTGGGTAGTCAATGTCACGTATTTGGAGAGTCACAGATCAGCAATGGGAAAAAATGCTTAAAGAGGGAAATGTGGTTTTCAAGCCACAAAAACTGTCCAGGGAAAACAAGATCAGGTTTAAATTAGGGCTGTCAAGCAATTAAAAAAATGAATCATGATTAATCACCACTGTTTAAAGAAACAGTATTTTATTATTTAATATTTTCAGATGTTTTCTACATTTTAAAATGCATTGATTTCAATTACAACATAGAACACAAAATGTACAGTGCTCACTATGTTTTTATTACAAATATTTGTGCTGTAAAAAAACAAAAGAAATAGAATTTTTAAATTCACTTCATACAGAACTATAATGCAACCTCTATCATGAAAGTTGAACTTACAAATGTAGATTATGTACAAAAAATAACTGCATTCAAAAATAAAACAACGTAAAACTTTAGAACCTACAAGTCCATTCAGTCCTACTTCTTGTTCAGCCAGTCACTCAGACAAACAAGTCTCTTTACGGCTGCAGGAGAGAATGCTTTGCGTTCTGTAGTTTCTGCATCAGACTGTTGCTCTTTTAAAACTTCTGAAAGCATGCTCAACACCTCATCCCTCTCTGATTTTGAAAAGCACATCAGATTCTTAAACCTTCGGTCGAGTGCTGAAGCTATCTTTACAAATCTCACATTGGTACCTTCTTTGTGTTTTGTCAAATCTGCAGTGAAAGTGTTCTTAAAACGAGTATGTGCTGGGTCATCATCTGAGACTCCTATAATACGAAATACATGGAAGAATGCAGGAGAAACAGAGCAGAAGACAAACTATTCTCCCTCAAGGAGTTCAGTCAAAATTTAATTAATGCATTTTTCTTTTTTAAAAAAGTGTCATCAGCATGGAAGCAAGTCCTCTGGATTGGTGGCTGAAGCATGAAGGGGGATACGAATGTATAGAATATCTGGCAATACTAGCTACAAAAGTCCCATGCAAACGCCTGTTCTCACTTTCAGATGACACTGTAAATAAGAAGCGGGCAGCATTATCTTCCATAAATGTAAACTAACTTGTTGGTCTTAGCGATTGGCTGAATAAGTAGGACCGAGTGGACTTCTAGGCTCTAAAGCAGGGGTAGACAACCTATGGCACACATGCCAAAGGCAGCACGCGAGCTGATTTTCAGTGGCACTCCACTGCCCGAGTCCTGGCCACCAATCTGGGGGGCTCTGAATTTTAATTTAATTTAATTTTAAATCATAGAATCTCAGGGTTAAAAGGGACCTCAGGAGGTCATCTACTCCAACCCTCTGCTCAAAGCAGGACCAATCCCCAATTTTTGCCCCAGATCCCTAAGTGGCTCCCTCAAGGATTGAACTCACAACCCTGGGTTTAGCAGGCCAATGCTCAAACCACTGAGCTATCCCTCCCCCTTCATTAAGAAATGAAGCTTGTTAAACATTTTAAAAACCTTATTTACTTTACATACAACAATAGTTTAGTTATATATTATAGACTTACAGAAAGAGACCTTCTAAAAACGTTAAAATGTATTACTGGCACACAAAACCTTAAATTAGAGTGAATAAGTGAAGACTCAGCACACCACTTCTGAAAGGTTGCCGACCCCTGATCTAAAGTTTTACATGCTTTTATTTTTGAGTGTAGTTATGTAACAAAAACAAAATCTACATTTGTAAGTTGCACTTCCATGATAAAGAGGTTGCATTACAGTACTTGTATGAGGTGAATTCAAACACAATTTCTTTTATCATTTTAACAGTGCAAATATTTGTAATAAAAATATAAAATGAGCACTGTAAACTCTGTATTCTGTGTTGTAATTTAAATCAATATATTTGAAAATGTAGAAAAACCAACCAAAAATATTTAATAAATTTCAATTGGTAGTCTATTGTTTAACAATGCGATTAAAACTGCAATTAATCATGATAAATTTTTTGGAGTTAATCGTGTGAGTTACCTGTGATTAATCAATAGCCCTAATTTAAACATTAAAAATTCTTTAAAAAACTGAAGTTTGAAGTTGGTGTCACTTTAACATATACTACTTTGAAACATGGACTAAAGCATCATTGGGCTATTTTCATAGAATCATAGAAATTTGAACTAGAAGGGGCCTCAATAAGTCATCTAGGCTGGTCCCCTGCACTGAGGAAGGATTAAGTATTACCTAGACTATCCCTGACAGGTATTGGTCTAATCTCTTCTTAAAAAACTTCTAATGACAGAGGTCCCACTACTTGCCTAGGTAATTTGTTCCATTGCTTATCTGCCCTTACAGTAAAGTTAAGCATTAAGAAAAAGCTTCCTAAATCTCCCGTGCTTCAATTTAAGTCCATTACTTCTCATCCTGTCCTCAGTGGATATCACCCTCTTCTTTATAACAACCTTTCACACACTTGAAGACTTATGTCCCCCCTCAATCTCTCTTCTCCAGAGTAAACAAACTCAAGTTTTTAATCTTTATCATGGATCATGTTTTCTAGACCTTTAATCATTTTAACTGCTCTTTTCTGGACTTCTTCCAGTATGTTCCACTCCTTTCCACAGGTGTGGTGCCCAGAACTGGATACAATAGTCCAGCTAAGGCCTTATCCATGCTGAGCAGAATAACTAGTTAGTGAAATACAAGTATACAACTCTCAACCAATTTGGCGTTTGTGCTCTACTTCTTAACAATGTGTCCTGAGGTTGCTAGTCACGCTCTGGAGCCAGCGTGAGATAGCTTGACAGAGAATATCTGCACCTTGGATGGTATTATTCCTAGGGATGTAAAAGTTTAAACTGTTAACCAATAAGCTTAATGCTTATCAGTTTCAGTTCTGCTGTCGCCCCGCGCCTGGGGTGGCAGGCAACAGGGCCCCATGTAAAATGTGGGTGTGCTGCAGCACCTACCACATCCTTAGTTCCCTGGTTAAAATGTTTAACCGACAGAATTTTAATAGGTTACATGGTTAGGTGTTTTATATGCTATTTACATTCCTAGTGGTTCCACCTTTCATTTTCTGAGTTCATAGGTGATGGAATCTTAAGACTCCCTAATGCTACTTGATTAGCTAGCTGCAATGCCTCACACACCCTCTGTCCATTCAAGACCAGAAAGATGCAATTATTTCTTTGCATGCAGACCTTGCTATTGTCATTCATGCCTTTGTCACTATGGGTTTGTCTACACTACCTGCTGGATAGCGATCCATCAAGCGATGGTCGATCAATCACGTCTAGCATAGATGCGATATCGACCGCTGAGCCCTCTCCCGTTGACTCCAGTACTCCACCAGAACGAGGAGTGCAAGCCGAGTCAACGGGAGAGCGTCAGCTGTAGACTTACCGCAGTGAAGACACCACGGAAAGTAGATTGAGTACATCAACTTCAGCAACGCTATTCACGTAGTTGCAGTTGTGTATCTTAGATAGACCCCACGCGGTAGCGTAGACAAGTCCTGAGACTGGACTAATGCAGTGTAATGTTAAATCCACGACCTATGATCTGCATTGCCTGCTGTCCGGTTTCTGGGTGGAACATAAGGTGTTGGTTTCGAAGTGCTAGTTGGCCTAGAAACTGCCAGAGACACCATTGATTATTTGTTGCAAACCCCAGCTATAATTTTGGGAAAAGGGAGACTTCATGCTCTAATGGCCAGGAAAAATAAAACTATGTGGACTAAAGAAACTAATAACTGGCATTACTATACATGTTTTCTTAACTATTAAGGACACCTAAAATTATTGGTAGGAGACCTTCTTATATTTTATGCATAATACAAATAGTAATATTTCTGCGGGGTTAATGAAAGCATTTGATATTTGCAACCCCTTGGTCTTCACAAAGTTTTCACAGCACAGACAGTTGTGGAGCAAAAACAGTTATGTTGACATAAAATGGAGTAGAAATCTGCTCAGTCTTGACTATTTTGTTTCAGAAGTGCTAACATTAGAGAAAAGCTATAAAAACCTCATGGAAGTCAGAAGACATGACATGACTGACTATACCAAACAGAAACATTTGTTGAGTAAGGTGGTAAAGCATGATTCTACTTGAAAACTTAAATAGCACCAACCTCTCCAAACAATACTTAATGTTTCATTAAGGCAGCATAGTTAAGATCACAAAGGCTATATCTACACTACTGCCAGATCAACACTCCTGCAATCGATGCACTAGGGGTCGATTTAGCGGGTCTAGTGAAGACCCACCAAATTGACTGCAGATCGCTCTCTGGTCAACCCCGGTACTTAACCACGAACGAGAAGAGTAAGGTGAGTTGACGGGAGAGTGTCACCTGTCAACCCAGCGCAGCGTAGACACCACAGTAAGTTGACCTAAGCTACGTCAACTTCAGCTACGCCATTCATGTAGCTGGAGTACTGCAACTTAGATCGACTTACTGCAGTTGTGTAGACATAGCCTTAGTCAGGAAACTCAAACTAAACATCTTACAACATCAGTCCACAATCCTGTAAACACTTATGCACATAAATAACTTTACACACAACTACACCTAATAAAGTCAATGAGACTACTCAGAAACACAGTCATATAACTAAGTTGGCAAAATCAGGGACCTAGCTTGACCATGGTACATATTATTGGAACATATTTTATGTTGTTCTTCATATACCATAATTATGTGTGTTATGCTGTGTGATTTATATGGAAACCTTAACTTCATTTCTAAATTAGCTAAGCATTCATAAGCATATATAATGATGTTACAGTCATAATTTTTGTACCTAATATTTATGAAGATATATTAAAGTCGTGTCACGCTTTCATGTGACCAATATGTTACACTGAATAACTTGGTGAAATTTATTTCTGCTAAGTTTCAATTGAAGCATTATGTTTCATTGGACAAACAAGACAGAAGTGGGACTTACATATTCCTTCACATTTTTTGTCTTCACAGCTTTGTAAGAATAATAAGCAGGGTACAACATCCCAAACACCAGCCTATGGAAAAATAAACAGTTTTTAAAATCTGACAAACTGTATATAAAACAAAGCAATAATCTCAGATATACAATTAAAAGGGTGAACAACCTAGCAACAGCACTCTAACAGCTTAAAAAAAAGATTTTACAGCAGTTTGAAGGAAGCTTTGGGCAATGTATAATGGCCTTGCTTTAACTCAGGGATGGCTAAAATGACCCTGTAGAGACTTATCTATTTCTTAGGACCTGTCTCTTTAACAGAGGACGGTAATATTGCCAATTAAAGAAAGTGCACTAGTAGCAATGGTACTTTCAGCAATGGTTTCAGGTGTCATTCTACCACATATCCACATGTAGCTCCATGGTAAGTGTTGTCATAGCATTGCTCTTCAGGGAACTATTCTGCAAGTGCAAACCCAGCTCCTTGAAACAATGATTTGTGGGTGGTTTTGAAACAGATTCTACACTATGAAGAGAATTATGGAAAGTCCAAATCCATTTTTCTGGAACTCAGGAAGCTCAGTCATTTCTACAACATATTGCTGAGATGGAGGCTAATCCAAATGGAAGAAGCTCAGATTTTGCGCAGACAGCTAATTTCTGCTCCAAGTTTTGAAAGTTCTGCACCCCTCCCAGTCAAAACAGAAAAAAAAGATGACCCAAGAGTGTGTCCCAGCAATGCATGCTGAGAGTCAGAGCAAGACCAGCAGATAACTGAATTCACACTACAGCCTGCCTCATGAGAGGCTGTATTCTCTTCACCCCTACTAATTTGTCATGGTAAAGAGCTTTTAAACGAGAGCCCCATAAGCATGGATTCGTGAGACAGTGAATTGAGACATGGAATCAGCAGCAGTGGCTAGAGCAGGGGCCAGCAACTATGGCACGTGTGCCAAAGACGGCAAGCAAGCCGATTTTTAATGACATGCTGCTGCCTGCCGGGTCCAGCTGCCAGCCCCGTTCAGCCCGCTGCCGAACCCAGGCCAGGACCCCAGCAGGCCGCAGCGTGCCATTAAAAATCCTGTCTGCCCCGGCCCGTTCTCCTCCGCCCCTCGGCGGGATGAAGAAGCTTGGTCCTGCTGGCTACTGCTGCAGAGCAGGCAAGCTCCAGCTTCCCCAGCCTCTTCCTCCAGCATGCTGTGTTCCTCCCCCTCCTCCTCTCCCTGCCCTCAATCAGCTGATGGCCCTTGTGAGGGAGGTGGGAGAAAAGGAGCCACAGTGCGCTCATTGCTCTGGGGAGGAGGTGGAGAAGAGGTGGGGGTGGGGAATCAGGCCTTATCCCCTCCAGCCCTTGCCATGAGCTGCTCTGGGCAGGGGGCTGGCAGCACCCCCACAACCCCAGCCCTCTGCCCGGACCCCTGCACCCCCCCCACAACCCCATCCCTGCACCTCCCACACATACCCAGCCCCCTCAAACTGCATGTCCTGACTCTTGCACCCCCCACATTCCCACTCCCACCCTGAGCACCAAAAAGGAGCTCCTGCACCTCCTCCCACCCCCCCATTCCCACCTGCACCCCTCACACCAAATGGGAGCTGCCCAGGTAAGCACTCCACACCCAAACCTCTTGCCCCAACCCTGAGCCCCCTCCCTCATTCTAGCGCCTGGCCAGACCCTGCACCCCAACCTGCTCTTTCATCCCCAGCCCTGTGCTCAGTGCACTCCCACTTCAGCTCAGTGCAGAGAGAGAGAGAGAATGGACTAGAACCAGGGAGAAAGTAGTTACCCACTCTTGGGAGCAGGGCTGGGATCCCAGACTGGCAGCGGGCTGAGCGGGGCTGGCAGCCGGGACACTGGCTGGCAAGAGCAGGCAGACTGAACCCCAGACCGGCAGCAAGTTGAGTGGCAGCGGACTGAGCCGCTCAGCCCACTGCCAGTCTGGGGTCCCAGCTGCTGGCCCCTCTCAGCCTGCTGCCAGTCTGGGGTTCTGGCTGCCGGCCCCTTTCCAGCCAGGATCCCGGTCGCAGGCCCCGCTCAGCCTGCTCCCAGCCTATGTGAACAGAAGCCCAGGCTGGCAGTGGGCCGAGCGGGGCAGCGGCATAAGATCAGCATTTTAATTTAATTTTAAATAAAGCTTCTTAAACATTTTGAAAACCTTGTTTACTTTACTTATGACAATAGTTTAGTTATATTATATATATATATATAAACTTCTAGAGAGAGACCTTCTAAAAAATGTTAAAATGTATTACTGCCAAGCGAAACCTTAAATTCAAGTGAATAAATGAAGGTCGGGAACCTTTCAGAAATGGTGTGCCAAGTCCCTGGGCTAGAGAATCCCTAAATGAGGAAAGAACTCTAACTTTGCAACACCATTATGAAATCACAGTTCATCGAGAGAGAGAGAGAGAGAGCGCACGCGCGCCAATTAAATCGGAGAAGTTAGTGCCAGTGACTGCAAAGTATGCCCCAATGCTGATAAATCTACTGTAGATGCAGTTTTGCTGGAGGCAGACATGACCATATTTTAAGCACTACAGGGGTTTGTGGTCAAGGGGGCAAGTGATTGAGGATTTTGAACAGCAGGGAGATGGTATCCATGGACCATCCACCTATTTTGTGCCCACCCTACCAAAAGGGAATAGACAAACAGAAAAAAAGATCAATACAGTAATGCAAGTTTTGACGGAACTTCATGCTTACTTCTTGCATCTTTACAATATATGGCAAAGGAAGTTGTAATATGCCAGAAGTTTAAAATCTCTTGGTTTTAAGACCCAAACAAAAGGGCAAGATGTTCATCTATATGCCATAGGAGCAGTAGAATCTGTTTATGACTGGCTAAATAACTTTAAATTCTGCATAACCTCCATACTAGCACATATACAGCATAGATGCACTGAATCATTTGTTTCAATCAGTTCAACACAAACAGCTGAAGCATAAGCTATTGCAGTTACTAAGGCCTTGTCTACACCAGACTTGACAGTCAGATTAAATGGTAAAATGATGAATATACTCCCAGGACTAAAACCCACTTTTCCCTCCTCCTCAACACCTGCCCTGACCTCCCGCATCTCCCAGGCACTCCATCCCAACACACCATAGGTACTCCACTCCAGATGTTTCTACTCCATCCTCTTTGGATATTGGACATGGGTAACACAGTGTAACTTAGCACCCCATTTTTAAACTGGAATGTCTTAATGAGAAGCCATGTTTAAAAAAATATGCATGGTAAATAATGTATCCAAAATATAAATCTACTTCTGAGCAGTGAGCTGTGCTAAATTATGGTCAGTCAAATCTCCAAATTCATCAATTGTGGATATCAATGAAACAACAGGATTGCAGTTTAAAAAGAAGCTTTTTTAGCAGCTATTGGAATTCTTGCTGGTTGCCTTAATTAAAGCCATGTTATTTGCATTTTGACAAATAAAAAGGAAAATGATGGATGGGGGAGGTGAAGCAGAAATGAGATAGAGTCAACACCTTCTGTATAATGTTTGGATTCAAGCATGAGGAAGGGGTAGCTGGGAAATATAAGGCTATAATGCCATCACGGATTTTTTTTTTGTGACATCAGTGATTGGGTTGCGGGTTTTTTTGGGGGGAGGGTAGAATAAGTACTTAATTTCAGCTTTGCATTATGGAATCACATAGTAGAGAGGAGGAGGTTATTTACCTGTTACTGAAGGTTCTTTGACATGTGGTCCCTATCTGTATTCAACATGTGGGTGCACATGCATGCCATGTGCCCGAGTCTAGAAGTGTTTCTTAGCAGAGTCCTTTGACCCACACGTGTCTCCTCGTTCTCCCAGCGCTGAGGGTATAACAGGTAGTGTGGGTGGACGCCTCTCCAGTCTCCCTCTTACCATAATGGAGTCCAGTCTGAAGCAGAGGGGATGAGGACAGTTAATAGAATACAGATAGGGACCAGGCGTCTCAAAGAACGTCCAGTCACAGGTAAGTAACCTCCTCCTCTTGAGTGATGATCCCTATGTATATTCCACATGTGGGTGACTCGCAAACAGTTATCAGCATGGAGGTGCATGCACAGGTGCCAATGGAAGTGCAGTATGGCCTGACTCACAGTAGTGTTTGTTGCTCCTGCTTGTGTGACGTACTGTGTCGTGGACATGCGGAGTCCAGCGAGGCCAATGTGGTGGGTTGGGCTCTGTGACGTTGCACTCCACATGTTTATGGAAATATGCGTAGGAGAGTAAATATGATGTAACTGGAATATGCTTTATGCAAAAGGTCTCTTGTAAGGTATCATTACAAAACTTATAATCTACTCAGTGTGTTCATCCTATGTGTATGACTGTATCATTCTTGTATCTGAAGCTAGAAATATGAAGTGTTACTCTGAACTCCTATTGTAACTATGCAAAGCGTGGACCATTAATGGTGGTTTAGAACAGTGGTCCCCAACACTGTGCCTGTGGGTACCATCGTGCCCGCCAGGGCGTTTTTATGCACCCCCAGGACATGCCACTGGAGAACTGGCCACCGAAATGCCGCTGAGAAGCATTGCCGTTTTTCAGCAGTATTTCCACGGCCAGTTTTCAAGCAGCCGCACTCATCGGCGGCATTTTGACGGCGGAGTGTCCGACGCCCACTATAGCCTTTTCAAAATAGCAATATGCTATTCCCACAGAAAGGTTGGGGACCATTGGTTTAGTATCTTGATGGCTCCAATTAACCAGGATAATTGATTGTAAATGGCTGTTTACTTGAAAGCCTTCCTGTGTTCATGCGAGTCAGGCCGGAAAGAATGGACGCTTGGGGTCTCACAGGACATGTGATTATGTCACCTGGTACTGCAATCCATCTTAAACCTGGTGCTTTTCCATTTAGAAGGAGGGGTGGGGTCCCAGAGAGAAAAGATTCCCACCTTGTGCCAAAGCCATAAAAGGGGGCTGCCAGAAATGAGAAATCCCCTAGTTGCCACCTGAGCTAGAACTAAGGGCTTGTCTATATTGGCACTTTACAGTGCTGCAACAACAAAACACATTCCCCCGAGAGCAGCAAGTTTCAGTGCTGTAAATTGCCAGTGTGAACAGTGCACCGCACTGGTAGCTATACCTCTCGCGGAGGTGGTGGTGTTTTTTTTTTTTTGTTTTGTTTTTGTTAAGAGCGCTGGGAGCACTTTAGCATGCCAGCACTTTAGTGTTGCCAGCGTAGACTAGCCCTAACAAGAACAGTACCAGGGGAAAGGATTGGGACTGACTAGGAAGGAATCTAGTTTGTGAAAAAAGCTTATTGGAACATCACTGAGGGTGAGATTTTTATCTGTAATCAGTTTCTAAATATATTAGGCTTAGACTTGCATGTTTTATTTTATTTTGCTTGGTAACTTTGTTCCATCTGGTATTAGCTGAAACCTCACAAATCCTACTTTTTATACTTAATAAAATCACTTGTTTATTAACAAACCCAGAGTAAGTGATTAATACCTGGGGGAGCAAACAGCTGTGCATCTCTATCAGTGTTATAGAGGGCAGACAATTCATGAGTTTACTCTGTATTAGCTTTATACAGAGTATAATGGATTATTTGGGGTTTGGATCCCATTGAGAATTGGATGTCTGGGTGCTGGAGATAAGTAACCTGCTGAGTGGTTTTCAGTTAAAGCCTGCAGCTTTGGGGGTGTGGTTCAGACCTGGGTCTGTGTTGCAGCAGACTAGCTTTGCCTGGCTCAACAAGGCAGGGTTTTGGAGTCCCAAGCCACCAGGGAAAAGGGGCTCAGAGGTAATTTCAGCACATCAGGTGACAGTCCCAAAGGGGTTTCTGTGACTAAACAGGCTCGTGTTGAGTGTACTGTCATTCTATCAGATGGAGGTATGATGGATTGGTTTTAGCATTCGCAGACGCACCCAGAGACCCATTTGGAGATTCATTGGGACGAGAGGGCTTCACCACTGGACTTCTCAACTATGGCTACAAATAGCTTTGGTGATGCATGAAAGGGTCGAGTCCTGTGGAATGCCAGTGCACAACGGACATCAAGGGAGCACAAGGCCTTGTCAGTAAGGGAGGAGTGTGGTTTGGGGCAGAAAAACAACAGGTGTATGCACTGATTTGGCCGGAAGGAAATGGGGGGGAAGCGTAGCACAAATTGCCTGTCCAGAGGAAGAGAAGAGCATTGCTCTGAGAGTCCTCCCTTAGAGCAATTGAGAGTCTCATGAGTAGCAAAGAGGTCCCATCAGGGAGGGAGGGTGCCCCACTTCACAAAGAGGTACAGGAGCATGACATCGTGTAGCTCCCACTTGTGACTGAGTTAGACTCCTGCTGAGCATGTCAGCCAGTGACTTCTGGATGCCTGGTACGTATCGTGCTTAAAGCGTAACATGGTTCTTGATGTACCAGTTCCAAATCCAGACCAAATCAGAGCAGAGGGAGGGAAACCTGGCACTGCCCTGCTTGTTGATGTACACCTCTGCTGCTATGATGCCGGAGAACAGTTGAATGTGGAGGCACTGAATGAGCGGGAGGAAGGCCTGGCACACTTACTGGAAGACCTAACACATTTATGTGCATCCTGGCTTCCTGTGGCATCCACACACCCCGAGCAGTGAGATGGCCTAAGTGGGCTCCCCAACCCGCGAGAGAGGCATCTCTCATGATGCTGGCCTGTGGTGTGAGAGGAGTAAAGGGGGTGCTGATCATAATCTTGGAGAGATGAGACCATCCTGCGAAGGAAGACAGCATGGCCTGGGGAACTGACACCCTGGACTCTATAAGGTTTCTGTTGGGTCCATAGATGTAGAGGAGCCATGCCTGAAGACAACGCATTTGGAGACATGTGTGCAGTGTCATGTAGGTGCAGGTTACCATATGACGAAGAAGGGAGAGGCAGCAGCTGACCATGGTGAACCGTCTGTGACACATACCCGCTATGACAGCTGTCAGTACTACAAAGTGATCTGCCAGGAGAGAAGCCCTCTCCACATTTGAGTTGAGTTGCACCCCAATGAAGCGTATTGGTGTGTGTGTGTCAAAACTGACTTTTCCTCATTAACACAGATACCTAGAGATGCCAGAAAACTGAGGATCGTGGAGATTGTTTCCTATCACAATAGCGACACAAGGAGCCAGTCATCGAGGTAAGGGTATGAGTAGGATAGTTGGCGCATTTGTGATGCTAGCAAGGCAAAGACTTCAGTGAACATTCTTGGCACTGTTATACCAAATGGGAGGACCCAAAATTGGTAATGCTAGTCCCCTACCTGAAAATAGAGGAACTTGCAGTGGGCTGGGTCAAAGTGTAGGTGAAAGAAAGTGTCTTCTATGTCAAGAGTCACAAACCAGGCTCTCTTGGATAGGGAGCAGGATAATCAAGCTAATGTCTGATACTGTCTGATAAACATGTTGAGCACCAGAAGATATAGAATGGGGTGGTGCCCTCTGCACTTCAGGATGATGAAGTAAGGCGAGAAGAAGCCTCAGCCCTTGTAGTGAGGTGGGACAGGTTCTATTGCCTCCTTGAAGAGCAGAGTGTGTTGCATCTTGTTGGAGGATCTATTGATGGGATGGGTGCAGGGGGAGGGGAGAGGGAGTTTGATACAGCAGGAAGGAGAGGAACTCTATGGAGTCTCTGGGGTGAATAATCTCTAGTACCTGTCCGTGGTGATCTTGCCCCAATAGTGAGCAAATAGGGCAAGACAGCACTCAAAAGACAATAAAGGATTCTAGGGGTGGCATTGGTGGAGGTTCATTGGGTCTCAACCTGCATGTCAAGCTGAGGCTCGGTCTTCTGCTGGGAGGTAGTTGAGGAGATGGCTGTGGCAGAGGTGGGAAGGAAGGCTTCTGTGATTGGTGCTCTTGTTGGTGTAGACAGTAGATTGGGCAGGTAGTATGTGGGGGTGGGCAGAAGGGTTGTTTCTGCTGTCTGTGTCTCAGGGCCAGAGTACATATACATCAATGGACCATAGTGTGGCTGTGGAGTCCTTCAGCAAGTGGAGGGATTCATCCCTCTTATCATTGAACAGCTTGCACTCATCAAAAGGGAAACCCTCAATTGTATTTTGGGCCTCACTGGGGAAGCCAAACGATTGTAGCCAGCAGTCTCTTCGCATAACAATCCCGGTCACTAGAGAGTGAGAGGACATGTTGGCCGCATCCACAGCTTCCTGAAAGCCCACGTGGGTGACCATTATCCTTTGTCTAGCAGCACCTGGAATTGCTGCTGGTGCTCCAGTGGCAGCTTGTCCTTGAACAATAATAGGCTAGTGTAGTAGTTAAAGTCCTACTTGGCTAGCAGAGCCTGGTATTGGTGATGCAGAATTGTAGTCCTGCAGAAGGTTAGACCTTCCTGCCCAGGAGATCCAGTCTCTTAGCTGCCTTGTCCAGCAGAGTAGACTTTTATGGTTGCTGCCATGCCCATTCCATGGCCGCTTGGGCAACCAGGGAGCTCAGGGCAGTGTGGCCAATGGATGAAAAGAAAATCTGGCCCTTTAGAAGGCACAAAATATTTCCTCCCAACCTGTTTAGGTGTGTTTGGGAGGGGGCACAAAGCAGGGGTATGCCACACTGCTTGCGCCAGCTGGAAGATGGCCTCGTTGATGGATAGGGCTAGCCTAGATGGCCCCTGGGTTGGATAATGTCCAGAAGTTGTTGATGCGAGTCCTGAACCTCCTCCCACAGGATTCCCAGGTCTGCCACTACTCTCTGCAGCAAGTCCTAGGATGACCACTGCCAATACAGTGAGAAAACAGGAGGAGGATGATCACCTCATCCAGCAAGGACAACGTTCCAGTCGGGGCCAGTAGTATTAGTTTGATGTCTCCCTCTTTTCCGTACACTGATGGCACTGGTGGGTGTGCAGGAGACAGCCAGTAGGATGCCTGAGATAGTACCTGGTGCCTGCGGTAAGGATCCCAAAGTCCCCAGTATGGTCTAAAGCAGGGTCTCAAAACACACAGAGCTATTTCCTGCAGCCCAGCATAGGTGCCGACTCCCCACCTCTGCCCCCTCCCCGTCCCGCAGTGTGCCACATGCCCATTCCTCTGCCTACCTCCCAGTGCTTCCCGCTGCCAAACAGCTGTTTGGCAGTGCTTAGGACTTCCCGGGGGGGGGGGGGGCGGAGGAGCAGGAATGCAGCACGCCCAGGGGAGGAAGTGGAGAAGAGGCGGGGCAGGTAAGATGTTAGCTGGATCAGGAAAATATAACCCACTTCTGGCCCTGCTGCTGCCAGCTCTCCCACACATGCTCTGGGGAGGAGGGCAGGCAGAAGGGCTCTCGGAGGTGCTGTTTAAGACAGTGTTTAAAGTCACTCTCACTCGGGGGGGGTGGGGGAATGTATGCTGCATGCATTTCAATGAGCCGTTTCCACAGTCCTCTGAAGTTTATCTGAGTCAAACTTCCCAAGCTTAACAAACAGCCTTGCAGCTCCAAGCTCCCGACCAAGCCATTGAGCCTGCTCTTCCTGAATCCCAAATCCCCCGCTCCAGCTATACCCGGACTCACACTAACCCTTGGCCAGCTCCTCTGCCACTCTTCAAATCTCCCCTCCCTCAAGGGAAGGCCAAACACACCCACCATTGAAATCTGTCCCCATTGATCCCATGCGCAGTGTGAAATGCTGGAGGAGAAGGGAGCCAGGAAAGCAGCAGCAGCCAGTCACTGGGAAAAGTTCTTTTCCTTTAAGACTGGGAGGGAGGGAAAGGGAAGGTGAATCAGAGAAATATCATGGGGGGGACGGGACTTTTAATAGCATACTATATGAGAAAAGTATAATCAAAAATGAAGAGTATCATTGTATGAAAAGGTTTCAGTGATGTGACCCTCGGGCCAACGTACTAGTCCTCATGTGGTTCTCGTGGTGATTTGAGTTTGAGATCCCTAGCCTAAAGGAACGGCCCCTCAGATGTAATGGGCCCCACAGAAAGGGGTACCAGGCCTCTGTCGGATCATTTACCCAAGGGTAGGGCAGTCTGGGGTGTACATCCAGACTCCAGCATGACGTCTGGAAGACAGAAGGTTCCAGCTCTGAGAACTCCTGGACTCTGAAGACTGTTTCAGCAGGGTGGGGCTGGGGGTGGACTGTTGGTACCAGAGGGCTGCAGTGTGACAGAGGAACAGTCTTCTCTGGCAACAGCAGAAGGGGCTTGTCCTCTGGAATCGGGATGTTGTGGGTGAGCAGGGGGCTGGATAAAAAGGGAAGACTGAGTAGGGGAGGATCAACTCTTCCACCAACAGAAATGCCTCTGAGTGTCCAGGCATCCATGGGGTACCTGTGGAGATGTTGAAAGAACCTTGTGGAGTCTGCAGGGCTGGCCTGTATGGCAAGCACACAGGTAGTGGTGGAACAGGCAGCACACATGCCGGTGACTTTTCTGAATACTTGGGTGCAGAGATCACCATCGGATCCCATTTGTGCCTGGCCTTACCCTCCAATCTTGGGCACTGATCCAGTCTGATCCATAATGGACATGTCACCCGACCTGGCATGGCTTGGGGAGGAAATGCTTGGGGTATCTGCTCTTGTGCCCATGAGAGTGTTTTTTTGCTCTGATGCTGGAACTTCTCCTTGGTCTTCAGTATCACCAGTTCCAGGGCATTCAGAGTGCTTGAAGGGGCACTCACCACTGTGTGATGGCCACACAGGAGTCTCCTGGGCCCAGAACCAAGTACACCTTGGGTCTCATTCCTTCAGATATTTACGAAGGTGGAGCTCACGAGATTCCCAGATCTGGGGCAGGAAGGATTTTCAAAGGGCACAGTGAATCAGGATGTGTGCCTCACCAAGGCAATAGAGGCACCGCTGGTGCTCACAGAAAAGGAGCACAGGCTGGAAACAGTTTTTGAAGCCTGGAAACTTGGGCATAGTCCCCAGGTGGGGGTGTGGGGAAGAAGTCCCCAACCAGGGGAAAGAAGAGCTACACTAACTAAACACTATAAAAACTAGTTACAACTATTTACCACAAAGCAGAAGTGAATCACTCTCTCAGAAAACCAAGAGCATGAAGCAACAGGGTGTTCTGACTCAGGCCATGGAGAGGTCAGAAGAAACTGGAGAGGCGTCAACTCTCACTACCGCTTATACCCTTGGCTGGGAGCACAAGGAGACACAGTAACCGTGGGCAGGACAGACACTGCTAAGAAACACTTTGGGACTCCAGCGCATGGCATGCACATGCATCCATTTGTGGACTCTCCGTAGGGATCATGACTCAAAGAAAAATCTTTTTTCTGCGAATGAGATCATAGTATTCTAGATGGAGAAGATCTACTATGATAATAACTATGATGAATAACTTTGGGGACAGTCCAGTTGGGCAGTGCATCTCAAGCATGCATGCATCTCATCCAAAGTACTTGGAACAGTCAAAGAAGTCATTCATTGCATACAACTACTACTGGATTGCAGAGGTCTCCCTTTATAGTAATCCAGAACTAGAGCCATACATTCAATTTAAACCTTACTCTTCACTGATTTCAGAAGTATCAAGAGCAGCCTGAGTGGGAAACAGTACTACACTGGGGCATTAAATACTGCCTTTTCATTTGAGTTATTCTTCAGAGGTTCATATGTCTGGAGCTTCGATTTAAATGCCTTAGATGAATCACAAATTACAGCAGAACCTCAGAGTTGCAACACCAGAGTTACGAAGTGATCTAACAACTTCATTTTGAATCAGAAGTACACAAACAGCAGCCAAGACAAATGTAAACTGCTTTAAAAAAAAAAAAAAAAAGAGAAATCAGAATTTTTCTTCAGCACAGTAAAGTTTCAAAGCTGTATCAAGTCAATGTTCAGTTGTAAGCTTTTGTAAGAACCACCATAGTGTTTGTTCAGAGTTAAACATTTCAGAGTTATGAACATCTGGGGAATGGAGGTCGTTTGCAACTCTGAGGTTCTACTGTACCCCTCCAGAAGCGCTCTGAAATTGTCTGGTATAAGCAAAGACTACATTATGCAGAATTTCTTGAAGACATAGATCCTGGAAGAAATGATCTTCAAACTCCAATTTAATAAAGCACAAAGTTCTTTGATTTACATTAATTAAATCTTCATGATAAAAAACAAACAAAGTAAGGACAGGAGAACCAAATACAATCTAAACCAGCTGTTGGGATGCTCTTGCTGGGAAAAATACAAAACTAAATTCTGGTCTTGGCAAGTAAGAGAAAAATAGATTTTCACATTCAATAAATCAATGCATGATTTATGGTGGTTGATCAAGACATCTGCACAGTTTAAGGAAGAGTTTAAATTCAACAATAGTGGTTTTCAAACAACTTTTTATTTTTAAAAAAATTTGAAGGACCATATGAAAACATGAACCAAGCATTGAAACGTAATTTTCACTCTACAGTAACCAGAATCATATTAGCTAGATAGTCTAAAACCCTAGTTCATAATTCTAGCCTGAAGTCGGCTAAAATTACGTTGGAATTAAGATGGGAAATAGTAAGATAAAGTCTCAGACAATGTTTTTCCTAATCTTATAGTCAGATTTTAAAGCCAGAAGGGACCACCAGATTATCTAGTCTGACTTCCTGCATATCACAGGCGACCAACACAACACAACCCAGCACCTGCACACTAAACCCAGTAACCGAAAGTAGACCCAAGTATTACAGCACACAGGAGACTAGACTACTACATGCAACAGACAGAAAACAGTAGGGACTGAGGTGCCTGAGGACTCTCCAACGGCACGAAAATGATTAAGTAAGATGTACCCTCACAATCCTGGCAAGTGACCTGCACCCACACATTGCAAAGGAAAGTAAAAAACCCTGAGGTCACTGCCAGTCTGATCTAGGGCAAAATTTCTTCCTGACCCAAAGTATGGCCATCCATTAGATCATGAGCCTGTGAGTAAGAACCAGACAACCCATCACCTCAGAGAGAAAATACTCCGTGCCACCTCAGAGTCCTAGCCGCCCAAGACTATCTCTAGCCATGGCCATCTCCGATGCTTCAGAAAAAGGAAATTAAAAAAATATGTACATTTTTGGGAGAGAGGTGATCCCTGCAAGTATCCAGCTGAAACCCTGAAGAATTAGATTTTAGCAACGTAAGACATGAACTGAAAATGATCCCCAGCGCTGTTGAGCCCACCCTCTACCATCACAAGCAACCCATTGAAAGAAAAAAAAAATCACAAATAGGGATTGAGAGCAACATATTTAGCCAATTGTGATGCAAGCAGGAAGTGTGAAGTTTCCCCACATGGCTACCACTGGTCCTCAGTCAGGACATGAAAAATTCATCTAATCCAGAGTCATCTGGAAAGTATACCAGTTACGAAACTGACATTTTTGCCCACACCTATGACCTAAAAACAAAGAATATATATTTTTTTAAATGTTTACTTGCATCTTCAGATTTGCTTCCAGATCTATAGAGAGGGATCAGTGTGTGTGGGGTGAGGGGCTGCAGCTGACTGGGTACTGAGGACAAGCATTGGATCTCAACATTACACAATATTGCTGCCACAGCTCCAAAGAGTGCAGCATCTACTGAACTCTATTCCCCTGCAGAAACCAACATTAAAAAGTCCCAGCATTTGAGGAACACTTAAATATTCCACCATGTGACAAAGATTTCCATCCTTGGATATAGATATTGTGGGAATATCTAAGACAATTTAAAGGACAAATCAGATTGTGTTTACGCTTATCCAGCTTGTGTGCTGCAGACCTTAAAATTATTAAAAGGAATTTGTGTTTAATAGTTGATATTGGTGCATTGCTCATGAGAAGATAAGATGAGCAGATGAGAAGAAAGACAGCTTCTCAAACTGAAGCTGTTTTCAACTGAATCTAATTTACTTTATTCCACACTGCTAGATTTATAGGTAATCCTGTTTACTAGTGTGTTTTTACTGCTAGTTGTAGGCATGGCTATTTCATTTTTCCAGATGTATTCAACATTAATGTAGTACTCTTAGCAACATAGCTTAAATTCCCTCAATATTTTCTTAGACTCAAATATGGCGAGAGCAGATGCTGATGCACCTTGACTCCATCCTTCCAACTGAAGATCTGCCATCAGCTCATTCAAAATTAAAAAGTTAAGAATTTCATAAACATCTCCAACTGACATCATCTTCAATTCAGATCCAAGCGGGAAAGCATGCAAGCATCAAATAGCCAAATTTGAAATTGAACTGAGAAGGCTCTGATGCAGCTGAAAGACAACAGGAAAAGAAAGAAAAAAAAAGAAATTACATTTCATAAGTTCCACAAAGTCCCACTCATGGACTGACCCTCTCAGGGGCACACACCATTACAAAAAAATACCAGTGGAAATACCATCATGTTTCTTATTGATACCATTTATCACTCACTTTTTTTTTCCCCACCAAACGCATCCGATGAAGTGAGCTGTAGCTCACGAAAGCTTATGCTCTAATAAATTTGTTAGTCTCTAAGGTGCCACAAGTACTCCTTTTCTTTTTGCGAATACAGACTAACACGGCTGCTACTCTGAAACCTGTGATTATGCAAGGCACTGAATTTAGCCGTATAGAGTGGAAATCTGTCAACTTCATGAAAAAACTCACACAGATACAGACAGACATCATCTTCCTCTCCAAATGCAAACAGATGGACATCATACCGAAAGGACTGAAGGTAAAAAATCCATTACAATCTACATACCACACAGACTATGCTGACAGCTTGTGCCACACACTCTCAAGGAAACTGCGGAACCACCTGATCAACATCCTCTACAGCAAACAGGGAAAGATTAAGAATGAGCTCTCAAAACTGGATACTCTCATAAAGAACCAACCTTCCACACAAACTTCCTCGTGGCTGGACTCTACAAAAACTAGACAAGCCATTTACAAAACACACTTTGATTCTCTACAAAAGAAAAAGGACACTAAGCTATCTAAACTACTATATGCCACAAGGGGCCACAACAATGGTTCCCGTAACCCACCCAGCAATATTGTTAATCTATCCAACTATACTCTTAGCCCAGCGGAAGAATCTGTCCTATCTCGGGGCCTCTCCTTTTGCCCCTCCACCCCCACGAACATGATACAGTTCTGTGGTGACCTAGAATCCTATTTTCGACGTCTCAGACTCAAGGAATATTTCCAACACACCTCTGACCAACATATTAACCCACAGAGACCTTCCTGCCAACACTACAAAAAGAAGGATTCTGGGTGGACTCCTCCTGAAGGTCGAAAGGGCAGCCTGGATTTCTACATAGACTGCTTCCGCCGACGTGCACGAGCTGAAATTGTGGAAAAGCAGCATCGCTTACCCCATAACCTCAGCCATGCAGAACACAGTGCCATCCACAGCCTCAAACAACTCTGACATCATAATCAAAAAGGCTGACAAAGGAGGTGCTGTGGTCATCATGAATAGGTCGGAGTATGAACAAGAGGCTACTAGGCAGCTCTCCAACACCACTTTCTACAAGCCATTACCCTCTGATCCCACTGAGAGTTACCAAAAGAAACTACAGCATTTGCTCAAGAAACTCCCTGAAAAAGCACAAGAACAAATCCGCACAGACACACCCCTGGAGCCCCGACCTGGGGTATTCTATCTGCTACCCAAGATCCATAAACCTGGAAATCCTGGACGCCCCATCATCTCAGGCATTGGCACCCTGACAGCAGGATTGTCTGGCTATGTAGACTCCCTCCTCAGGCCCTTCGTTACCAGCACTCCCAGCTATCTTCAAGACACCACCGATTTCCTGAGGAAACTACAGTCCATTGGTGATCTTCGTAAAAACACCATCCTAGCCACTATGGATGTAGAAGCCCTCTACACCAACATTCCACACAAAGATGGACTACAAGCCGTCAGGAACAGTATCCCCGATACTGTCACGGCTAACCTGGTGGCAGAACTTTGTGACTTTGTCCTGACCCATAACTATTTCACATTTGGTGACAATGTATACCTTCAAATCAGCGGCACTGCAATGGGTACCCGCATGGCCCCACAGTATGCCAACATTTTTATGGCTGACTTAGAACAACACTTCCTCAGCTCTCGTCCCCCAATGCCCCTACTCTACTTGCGCTACATTGATGACATCTTCATCATCTGGACCCATGGAAAAGAAGCTCTTGAGGAATTCCACCATGATTTCAACAATTTCCAACCCACCATCAACCTCAGCCTGGACCAGTCCACACAAGAGATCCACTTCCTGGACACTACGGTGCTAATAAGCGATGGTCACATAAACACCACCCTATATCGGAAACCTACTGACCGCTATTCCTACCTACATGCCTCTAGCTTTCATCCAGATCATACCACTCGATCCATTGTCTACAGCCAAGCGCTACGATATAACCGCATTTGCTCCAACCCCTCAGACAGAGACAAACACCTACAAGATCTCTATCATGCATTCCTACAACTACAATACCCACCTGCTGAAGTGAAGAAACAGATTGACAGAGCCAGAAGAGTACCCAGAAGTCACCTACTACAGGACAAGCCCAACAAAGAAAACAACAGAACGCCACTAGCCATCACCTTCAGCCCCCAACTAAAACCTCTCCAACGCATCATCAAGGATCTACAACCTATCCTGAAGGACGACCCATCACTCTCTCAGATCTTGGGAGACAGACCAGTCCTTGCTTACAGACAGCCCCCCAATCTGAAGCAAATACTCACCAGCAACCACACACCACACAATAGAACCACTAACCCAGGAACCTATCCTTGCAACAAAGCCCGTTGCCAACTCTGTCCACATATCTATTCAGGGGATACCATCATAGGGCCTAATCACGTCAGCCACACTATCAGAGGCTCGTTCACCGGCGCATCTACCAATGTGATATATGCCATCATGTGCCAGCAATGCCCCTCTGCCATGTACATTGGCCAAACTGGACAGTCTCTACGTACAAGAATGAATGGACACAAATCAGACGTCAAGAATTATAACATTCAAAAACCAGTTGGAGAACACTTCAATCTCTCTGGTCACTCGATCACAGACCTAAGAGTGGCTATCCTTCAACAAAAAAGCTTCAAAAACAGACTCCAACGAGAGACTGCTGAATTGGAATTAATTTGCAAACTGGATACAATTAACTTAGGCTTGAATAGAGACTGGGAATGGATGAGTCATTACACAAAGTAAAACTATTTCCCCATGGTATTTCTCCCCCCCACCCCATCCCACCCCCACTGTTCCTCTGATATTCTCGTTAACTGCTGGAATTAGCCTACCTTGCTTGTCACCATGAAAGGTTCCCCCCCCCCCCCCGCTGCTAGTGATGGCTTATCTTAAGTGATCACTCTCTTTACAGTGTGTATGATAAACCCATTGTTTCATGTTCTCTGTGTGTGTGTGTGTGTGTGTGTGTATATATATAAATCTCTCCGTTTTTTCCACCAAATGCATCCGATGAAGTGAACTGTAGCTCACGAAAGCTTCTGCTCTAATAAATTTGTTAGTCTCTAAGGTGCCACAAGTCCTCCTTTTCTTTTTGCGAATACAGACTAACACGGCTGCTACTCTGAAACATGTTCACTACTGTTATTCAATATATTACTTTGATGCAGAAATAAAGCCACTGTTATTTTTCACTGGTAAACTGAATCTAATATGTTCAGTTGTAAGACATTGCTACATTCCAACTATACCACTGATGAATTTGAATAGAACTCTGACATACCCCGGTTAAGACGGGGGGAGGGAGGGAAGAGAGAGAGAGCGGGACACATCCCTTCTCCCCCTTGAAGGCTGAAGAATTAAAAAATTTAAAATGTTCCTCATTATACTGGTTCTATTTAACTTTTGACAGTGAGACAGCTTTAAATACTCATCCCTCATTTGTACTCCAAGCAGCAATTATCCATTCATCCTCCTGAGGAAAACAATCCTTTTGTTATTTAAAAGGTCACAGGGTACAGAGTCATCCTTCCCTTTTTCTCGGATATATTTTTCCAGCGTTATATTATTCTCAAGACAGACAACATAGTCACTATTATGCTAATCATTCTGTAACATGGAAGAGTTTCTTAACTTCTGAATCTTTTTGTGAATAATGTTAAAGTATCTGTTAGGAAAAACTTAAAGTTACACTGTTACGTGATTGAATGTCAGGTGGTGGCAGTTACCTATGTAACCTATCCCAGGGCATTATGCATTTAAGTTATGATTAGCTGTTAATCATACAACATTATTGTAATATAATACACCAGAAAGGGCAGAGCTACCCTTCATATTTTTCCAAGTGGCAGCTGCAGGCCTAAGGTTAGACACTGATGTTTTCATTAAGCTTATCTACCAGAGGCAAGCTTTGGTTATAACTGGGCTCCTGTTGGTCTAACTTCAGCACCAGCATGTGAACTACTTCAGAAAAGGGAATTCCATTCCTTATGGGCAAGGAAGTCACACTTGACTGGCAGTACCTAAAGAGACTAAAAACAAGTTGGAATGCATCCGATGAAGTGAGCTGTAGCTCACGAAAGCTTATGCTCAAATAAATTTGTTAGTCTCCAAGGTGCCACAAGTACTCCTTTTCTTTTTGCCAATACAGACTAACATGGCTGCTACTCTGAGAACTAAACAAGAATTTCCTTCTACAGACTTTTCACCATAGATTCCTTTGAGGCCTGGATATGAAAGTTACATAAGGAGAAAATTATGACAACAGCCAGAACAAAATACCAGAGAGTGAATGGGAAGGAAAGGAGGGCACATTTTTCCTTATCTACTCTTGGCTTCCAAAGCCAGGATTTCTATTACAACAGCCACATTAGCAAAGGGAAACAAAGCAAAAAGCATTATATTGGAACTCTTCACAGAAAGTTCTTCTGTCTTGGATTCTTGCACTTAAAAAAAAATAAGTAAAATAGAAATTAAGTAAAAGCAGGGGATACACATTTCTTTCCAAAAAACTTTAGCTCAGATGAAATTGTGACATCTGGACATGGGAGCAGATTGCTGATCTGAAGTTAGAAAACAAATGGGGAATGTTCAATATTAGTTAACCCCTTTTCTCTCTGTCTATACTCATGCCTATTTGAGAGTTCCTTAGTCTTGTTCACAAAAGTAGTTGCCTCATTATTTTAACAAAATTGTAAAATGCTTCCTAATTTGAATTATTGCTACCTACTACACGTTTATGCTGAAAAACAAAGGCTCAATGTTTGGTTTAATATTTTGCACTTCTGGAAAACATTTTCCAAAAACGTTACATTCAAATAGATAATGTACCTTGCACGTCTTTTGCTGGTTACATTCAAATCATATCTGCCATCAAAAAGCTATATTCTTAAAGGAATAAGGACTATTTCTGTATCATTACAGCATACACCTGTGTCTGTCACAGGGATGATTTTCCAGCGGCAAATTGGCACCAAATTGTTTAGCATCACTACTACTGTAGCCAATAGTTTGCTACAACCCAAAGAAACACCTTTAAATTCAAAGATAATTAACATCCCTTTGAAGTGTCTAATTCATGTTCTTTTCAATAGTCTTCAAAATCTGAAGTTTCTATCATGGCATGTTATTTTCACATAGTGAAAATTCTGGAATTTCATGACAAATTTCAGTTGTCTTTTAAAAGATCAACCAGCTTGTCCACAGCAAAGAGATAGCTTTCCTTTAAACACAAAACATATGGGAGAGAGGTTGTTTGTTACACATTCACATCTTTTAGAGACCTGTGTTTTTATGGACTTGGTCATCAGGGATTAAAAGCCATCCAGATCCAAAATGCACATGAGGTATTTGGATACCAGATTTAGCTTTGGACCCTTAAATTCCTGAAATGTATCTGTATTAACGTATTAGTTTTTGGTTTCACATAAGATTACAAAAGATAAACACTTCCATACCTGTGGTGGAATAATTTATCAGCTTGAATACCTCAGTTAAGCATATTCTGGATAGCAAAACATGCATGAGTGTTGTTTTGTATGCCACAACACAATGCTTTTGGTATTCTTCCATCTGAAATGTGGGAGATACATACATTTAAAAACAGTTTGTAATCTGGAATATATACCAAGAGCATTAACTAAGAATGTCATCCCCCACAGAATACATTTAGCCATTCTCCATTTGATCCAGGCATGCTTCAGCCTCTCAGTTTTTGCTATGGGTCAACTGCACTGAGCATGCTTCCAGCCCTATAGAGTTCCCTATGTAGCACCAGAGAGTATATAGGCAAAGCAGCAGCTATAAAATACCATTTGAACTAAACAAAAGGTGTGCTGGGCTGCAGAGCAGAAGACTAAATTCCAGCATCAGCTCTACTCCTGGGGGAATTTTGTGAGACTGCATGCCTGCAGAAAACACACACCCTCCTGCAGAATTCCTGTGCTTCCCTGCAGAAAACAGCAGTGAAGCAAAGGGAAGCCATGGGGTAGGGGGGGAAGACTACCCCAAAAACTGTGCCCATGGGAGAATGCACCCCCAACAGAGGCAAGGCACAGGGGCCACACGTGGTTATGAGCCACTGCCCCCATCCCCCATTTCTGCAAGCAGCAGAACTGCTCAGCTGAAGGAGGCTGCATCTGTGACTCTGCAGATGAATGCCGTCTCCTAGGTCCTAGTGCCAGTCATGCACCCTTTCTGTGTGCTAGAAGCCTTTCTGGTTTCTGTGCAACAGAGTGCGCCTACGGTGGAGCGGGATATGGGAGGGTAGGGGGAGCAGTGGAATAGGGTAGGGGAATGTGGGAGTGAGGAGAATCACATGTTGGGGGCGGGGGAGCGAAGAGAAGCACAAGCACAGCATGTGGCATCCCCTCAGCAGCAGCCGGAGCTCCCCCATTAAGCAGGCCCATTGAACCCTCACCCTGACAAGCCCTACCCCCCTACACTTGGATTCCTCTGACGAGCCCCCCACATCCAGACCCCCAACCAGCTGCATCTGGACCCCCACTCCATCAAGCTCCACTCCTCCAGCACCCAGACCGCCCCCATTGAGCCCCCCCAAATGCAGACATACCCCTGCGCTGTGTCCCAACCACCTTCTTGTGGATCCCCTGCAGAGTCCCATTGCCCCTGCACCCAGAATTCCCCCCCAGTCCCTGTGCCTCCAGACTTCCCATTGAGCCACCCACACCCAGACTGCCCCACACAGAAACCTCTCACTCCACACCTAAATCCTGCCAAACTAAGCCCCTCCACACTTGGATCCCACTGGGCTGAACTTGCCCACCAACACCTGGTGCGCTTGGCGCAGAGCCCCAGGATGTTTCTGGGGCAGGCCCAGCCCCTGTACTGTGTTAGGATCAGATGCAGCCTCACTGCCGAGTCCCTGTACTAGAGGAGGTGGGAGCTTCAGGGTAATCTCCCACCTCAATGCAGCTAGTGGCCTGTGCTCCCCACTGCCATGATGGAGCCACATTTAATTGACAAATGAGATTTGCAGAATTTTAAAATATCGTGCACATAATTTTTAGGAACAGAATTCCCTCACGAGTAACTGATCCCATTACTCTCACCCATTCACTTCCTGCAGCATGCAGTTTACTATCCCAAAGACTGATAAATTTTAGTTTAGCTTCAGGTTTTGGTCTTAATATAGTGGTATCCAGGTGAAAGATATGGACATATGACATACAGGAGGTCAGACTGGGAGATCTAATAGTCCTTTCTGGCCTTACTCTATGAAACTACTATCTCTGTGTGTTGTACGGAGAAACTGTTTTTATTCCTTAATGCTATCAGAAGCATTCTGAATCCATTTCAGGCTCCAATGCTTTTGATAGTAACAGAGTGATGGGCAAGCGGGAGGTGGAGACGGTACTTTACGCTTATTGCTGTACACCCAAAAAAATTGCACTGCACTCTGCAGAAAGTAAATTACCAATTTTTACAGATACAGAGGGCAAGTCACTGACAAGTTCACTTAAGGTCACACGTTAGTGACAACTGTGAATACAACCCAAGTCTTTTGGCTCTTTTGCATTTTGTGTTCTCATCACTGGACCATATTATTGTTTCCCTTTAGAGCATGCACCCTCAGTTCAAACGATGTATTATGTTCCAGGCTTTGGAAATTCAAGGAGACAAACAAGAAAACTTTTTGCCATGCTTCCCAAAGGTTTAACACAACTCAACATTATAAATCATTTGTTTGGTGCAGACAATGGAAGCTTCAACCCAAAGTGGTTTGTACAAGCTTCTCTTCAAAACATATAATTTAAAACAAAACCAAGCAGCATTTCAAAGTATTACACGATGTTGGCTATTTTTATCATCACTAACAAAACTTTTATTCAAACATCAATTTCCCATATTTTGGGAATATTTTATTTAAAACCAGTATTAAGAGTACAGTAGAGGACAAAACTGGGAATGGAGTTGCAAGTCAGTGTGTCACCTCAGTTAAATACAGACAATTGCAAAATGTAGGTTAGGTGGACACACGTTTTAAGCAGTGGACTGACACTAACATAATTCACCTATATGGTGACTGGTCAGTGTTTTAGCATCACTATCAGACCGAGCCACATCTTAATCGTGGACAGAAGCTGAGACTTATCTACCCTCAGAGCCATTCAGATGCCTCCAAAGTAATTAAACAGCTACGAGGTTTTTGTCAAACACCACATTTAAAACACATTTCTCAGTGGACTGAGAAAAACGCTTATTTAAAAAAAACAAAACAAAGACCATATTGAGAACAATCCTACTTTGGAAGGTAATACACTACATGGCACAACCCATCTATCACCAGCTTCTACACTTAAGTGAATTACCAGAAAAATTCCAATAGTGTCTCTGGGCAAAGGCAAAGCTATGTTTAACTACAGTATGAATGGCAGCATACTAACTCCAGGGTTTAAAGGCTGCTGCACTTACCCATCCCTCTCTTCCTTTAATATTCCAGGTTAGAGAAATAAATCACGATTAAGGCTACGTTTTAGTCATGGGTATTTTTAGTACAAGTCATGGACAGTAAACAAAATTTCACAGCCATGACCTATCCATGACTTTTACTACATACCCGTAATTAAATCTTAGGCCAGGACCCCGACTGGGGCTCAACGCGTGTTCCAGGACCCCCGCTGGGGCTCGGGGCAGGGCTGGCAGGCTCCCTAGCCGGCTCCAACTACTGTGTCCCTGTAGCTCCTAAGGGGAGGGACAACCAGGGGGGTTCCAGGCACTGCTCTTGCCCCAAGCGCTGGCTCCGCAGCTCCCATTGGCTGGGAACTGCAGCGGTGGCACCTGCAGGTGGAGCCCCCTTGCCCCTCCACCTCAGAGTTGCAGGGTCATGGCCGTGGGAGCTGCCCCCTCTCCCCCGTGAGGTAAGTGGAATCCGTGACTTCTGTGACAGACACTCAGCCATAGTCTTGATGAGTTCTATAATAAGTACAAGTGACAGGGAGCCAAGAGAATCTTCAGTTGTAATATGGACCAATAAATCATCTTTTGACAATCTGACCTTCCAACTCAATTGACCCAGGTGGCTAAGTTGTACGTACAATATTACTTTTTCTCAGTTAAAAAGTCCCATGTATGGGAGACCTTTCGTTTCTGAAGAGCATAACGTGGTAACTAGGAAAAAAAAACAGTTTGTTTTTCACAAGGTTTGGGTTTTGTTTTGTTTTTTTAAATAAAGAGGACATTACTTTTGTTTATGTAGGACACATCACGTTATTATTATTAGTGCCAAACATGCTGCTACAGAATAGTCTCATCTTACCCATATCAGGCTGTAACTGACACCTAGTATATAGATAATTTAGTTTCAAGTTTGACAACATATTGTCTTCCAGTAACTGATATATACACAATTGCTAAGACCCTACAAGTGAGAAAGAATGCTTTGATTCATAGTTCAAGTTCAGTGAAAGTAGTTTTTAAACAGTAGAAGTCACCAAAACATGTAGGAACAAATTCACTCAGTCCTACTTCTTGTTCAGCATGTGACTCAGATAATAAAATGAACATTCGTCAGTCTGCACTGCTTTGGATCATTATCAAGCAGAACCCATTATTAGCATGGAAGCATGCGCTCTGGAATGGTGGCCAAAGCATGAAGAGGCATACGACTATTTAGCGCATCTGGCACGTTAATACCTTGCAATGCCAGCTACAACAATGCCATGCAAATGCCGGTTCTCACTTTCAGGTGACATTGTAAACAAGAAGCAGGCAGCATTATCTCCTGCAAATGTAAACAAACTTGTTTGTCTGAGCAATTGGCTGATCAAGAAGTCGGACTGAGTGGACTTGTAGGCTCTAAAGTTCGACTGTTTTGTTTTTGAGTTCAGGGGTTTTTTTTTGTTGGTTCCCCCCCACCCACCACACAATTCTACATTTGTAAATTCAACTTTCATGATATGGAGATTGCAATACAGTACTTGTATGAGGTGAATTGAAAAAAATGCTATTTATTTTTTCATTTTCAAGTGCAAATATTTGTAATAAGACAAAATGAGCACTGTACAATTTGTATTCTGTGTTGTAACTGAAATCAATATATTTGAAAACATAGAAAAACATCCAAAAATATTTAATACATTTCAATTGGTATTCTATTGTTTAACAGTGTGATTAAAACTGGGATTAATCACAATTAATTTGAATTAATTATGAATTAACTGCGATTAATTGACAGCCCTATAATAAAGCATTTGCTTAGACAAGTTCAGATATTTCACGAAGGATTCATCCAAGCACTGACAATATATGGGCCAGTTATTTTAACCCCTTCTAATATTTTTCAAGACTGTCCACATATTAGTCAAAAGTATGTACTCCAGTCTTGGCTCTGATCAGATTCCTTCCAGCCCTAGCAGTCACTACACATCACTGTAATTTTACTAAATCTGAGATTAGACTTCAATTTCAGGAGACTCTTCTAGAGAAACTATCATTTTAGGTTGTTTTGTTTTAAAGACACTTGGGGCAAATATAGCAAATCCACTGTCTAACAGATCAGCAGAGGGCCAGGTTATGTCTGCTTCAGATGAATCTACTGCACCTTTTCTGGCTACCAAATAGAAAGCAGTACGTCAGCCAGGAGGCAAAGGTTCTATGGCAGTTGGGACAACAGCTGGAGACCTGGAGGGACACCAATAAAGGCAGCTGTTCCAGGAGGCTGCTCAGGATGAATAAAACCAGGGTTTCTGGAGTAGTTTGTGTGCAATCTGGTCTGTCTCTATTTAAAATATACAGGACTCATGTAGATATTATATAGATAAGAACAACCGCACCATACGCAATTCAGTTACATGACTTCCCTTTTCAAACACTAGACAACTCAACTTCTGCAAGGCCCAGAGATAAGCACTGTTTGGCTGAGGGGCACCAATGTTTATATCTTTCCCACTGTGTCATTCCATTTCCAAACCCACAAAACTGGGTCCAGCAGAACAGGGCCAGGGGAGGAGGGACAGGGCAGGGCAGAGGAGCAGATCAAGAAGCAAGAAAGGAAGGAATCAAAGACTGGAGACCATTTAATTGAAAGCCGGCTCTTATAGCTGGGGCCCTACCAAATTGAAGGCCATGAAAAACGCGTCATGGACCATGAAATATGGTCTCCCCTCCCCCACGTCAAATCTGGTCTTTTGTGTGCTTTTACCCTATAGTATACAGATTTCACTGGGGAGACCAGCGTTTCTCAAATTGGGGGTCCTGACGCAAAAGGAAATCACAAGGTTATTTCAGGGGGATTGCGGTATTGCAACCCTTACTTCTGCACTGCCTTCAGAGCTGGGTGGCCAGAGAGTGGCAGCTATTGGCCGGGCGGCCAGCTCTCAAGGCAGCACCCCACCAGCTGCAGCACAGAAGTAAGAGTGGCAATACCATACCCTGCCATTCTTACTTCTGCTCAGCTGCTGGCAGCAGCTCCACCTTTAGAACCAGTCTCCTGGCCTGCAGCCACTGCTCTCCAGCTGCCCAGCTCTGAAGGCCGCCACCAGCAGAAGCAAGGATAGCAATACCGCAATGGCCCTACAATAACCTTGCGACCCCCACAACTATTTTTGGGGTCAGGACCAATCTTCCCTCTAATTTTTGACAGGCCGTGTGCACAAAAAATTTCTTCTGTGCAAATTTTTGTGCATGTGGTGTTTCGCCGTGTGTGCAGGGTTTACGATCTGTGTGCGCATGCACACGCACACAGCTTAGCAGGATCAGTGGTCAGGACCCCTAAATTACACCACCATGAAATCTCAGATTTAAATAGCTGAAATCATGAAATTTAGGATTTTTTTTAGATCCCATGACCGTGAAGTTCACCAAAATGGACAGTGAATTTGCTGGAGCCCTACTTGTAGCATGCCCCATACCTTCTCCTGATCTACTTCCCCATTTCCCACTCCAGCTCCAGCTCCCTTCCCTCACCAACTCCATTTCAGTTTTTACTCCCCTAGCCTCACAATCCCTTAGTTTACCCTCCTGGATGCAGTCATCCATCCTCCTGCCTCCACCTTTCTGAGATACTGGATATAGCCACTTTGTCAGGGATCTGCAGCTAGGAAATGGGGCAAGCTGAGTACGAAGCGGGTCTTAAGACCTGTACTTTTAAACATCTCCCCTTCTCCCAGAAGAGACAAAAATTATCTGAGCCTCTCAAGGAGAGTAGATAAAGAGCAGAACCATACTACATACTGCCTCAGTTCTCCCCTTCCTCCCCACAAAAATCTGAAATGTGGGCATAACAACTGCTTCTTTCACAGGCTGCTGTAGCATTAATTTACTTTTAAGTCTCTGGATGAGAGACGTGCCAAGTACAACATTCAGTCATTTTGTGTAAAATAATGCCAGTCATCATCATTAAGGGCCTATGCCATAATTACAAACTGAGGTTCTCAGCCATGGCTATTTTAGGACTGTTGCTTTCAACAATACATGAAACTACTACATGAGATGGCTGACTCTGCTTTTTTACCCACTGAAGTTCTTATCAAACATTATATTGCTTTGTATTAATTATATGTGACAATGCAGTAACAGAAATAACTGGAAGCAGGTGACTGCATACTTAGCTACACATTTGATATGAGGATGTTTACATATGACTGTATGCATTGAATATTTGAATAGGGATGCTTGCAGTCACAGTCTACTTTAGCCATCAGTGATCTAAACATTGACTAGCAATGTCTTTGACTACAACATTTGTTTGCGAACTGGGTAAGTTAACTAAAGATTTTTCTGGACTCTTAAGCATCCACTATCGAGACTGAACAGTTAGTTTGGGGCTTTGTTCAGTGAAGTTTGTCAAAACAAATAAAGCTTAAGTTACAGGGACAATTATCAAAATCCAAAATGAAGGACAAGACAGCAGCAGAGAAACAAGCTCAACAACATGGGAATGATTTCCTTACCACAAATAAAAAGTTTACAGCTTCATGTCTATTACTGTAAATAGTTTACAGCAGAAACAGCAAAAAATATCAGCTTCATTAGAGAAAAGCATTTTCTCTAAAATGGACAGAGATTATCAAGCAGTTTATGTCAAAGTGTAGGCATTTTCATTACAATATAGCAGTCAGTATTTGAATACATAAAAGGCCTAACACTTTTCACTTTTAGAATTTATCCTCTTAAACGCCATCTGACTGTTGGCATTGGGAGCATCCACAGGAAAGCTAGTACACCAGCACATCTCCCATCTTCACATTTGTTTCCTCATCTTTTATGGCCATACACTCACTCAGCAGCCCTCCCACCCTCTACTCCAACATCTATTTTCTTTTGTTGCAGCCAGGGAAGCACTATGGGATGTGCTAAACCCCAATCTCCAGCGCCAAGGTAGAACGCAGCCTGGATAGCACAGGCAGAGATACCATGCAGTTCTACAAAAAGAAAAGCAGTACTTGTGGCACCTTAGAGACTAACAAATTTATTAGAGCATAAGCTTTCGTGAGCTACAGCTCACTGTAGCTCACGAAAGCTTATGCTCTAATAAATTTGTTAGTCTCTAAGGTGCCACAAGTACTGCTTTTCTTTTTGCGAATACAGACTAACACGGCTGCTACTCTGAAACATGCAGTTCTACAGGCCTCCAACAACCCCGCCCCTGGAGCATCCAGGCTGCAGTACCCCTCCCTGCTGCTTCCCTGTCCACAGCTTTCCCTCCCAGTCCACAGCACTGGGACACTGCCAGGGGCTCCCCAGTTGGACAAGGATTGGGCACCACAGCCCATTATTGCTTGAGAGAGAAGGTCACCGGCCACAGGCAGGTTTGCAGAAACGCAGACAGGGAAGAAAGCAATGGGGTTGGATGGATCTCTCCCTGAGCAAGTTGCAATGCTTCCTTCCTTAGTTGCAGCCTAATAAATCTGCCGATGACTGAGGTCAACCCCCTCACCCTAAAGAACACCCCACAACACCCCCCCACAAAGTTGTCTATATGCAGCATGACAGTTGCTAATATCCGAATCCCATTAACATTGTAGTCAATCAGATAGGATTGGTTCTCAGGAAAGTGCTGCTGATAACCAAAAGTCACCTTTATCAGGATTGGTAGCATCCCTTGTATTCTGTTTTTGTGACATGTTTCTTTGGTGAGTTTTTTTGTTTTGTTTTGTGTTTTTTAAAAGTGTTCCTAGTAAGCATTTTGAACCCTGTGAAATTTAAGAGGTCCCACTGCAGTTGTTCCTAAAAATTCTAATTAAATTAAATTAATTTAATTAAAAATTCTACACCATTCTTCATTAAAACTGTTACTGGACAAATGTTTTAAACAGTTAACTTGCTTATTTTTTTTAAAGTATCACATGTTATGGAAATGTAGTTATTATTTAATACAATAATTATGTTTAAACTATATGCCTATTGTATATTCTAATAAAGGGGGGGGAAGGAAAATGGCCAATCACATTGTAGGAGAAGCTCTGGTATCACACAAAGCTACTCTTGGTTTAGTATATAGATATATCAATTATGGTCAGGAAACTGATTGCCGCCCTAAATTCAGCAGATTTAGAGTACACAATTATGATTGTTAGCAAAGTCTGAAGGTATATTATTATAGACTAATTAATAGCTAAACCTCCACCCTCTTACATAGGTGTGCAAGTTGGGCCAAATACTCCATCATCTGTGTAGTCTTCCTACAACAACCAAATTGTTATATGCAAATTAGCTGTAAAGTCAATGTGGTGATTGGTTTAGTTATACCTCTCTGATATCACAATGGTCTTTGCACCAGGCAGGCAAGTCACCATTCGATTCTCCCAGTCATCACATACCCAGCTATCTATAAAAGAAGAAAAGGAGTACTTGTGGCACCTTAGAGACTAACAATTTTATTTGAGCATAAGCCTTCGTGAGCTACAGCTCACTTCATCGGATGCATCCGATGAAGTGAGCTGTAGCTCACGAAAGCTTATGCTCAAATAAAATTGTTAGTCTCTAAGGTGCCACAAGTACTCCCTTTCTTTCTGCAAATACAGACCAACACAGCTGCTACTCTGAAACCAGCTATCTATTGTTTCTAATGATCAAATGGCCCATTACTAATACCGGTCTCTTCCTAATAACTGGAGTTCCCTCCCCCAGAGAGAGGGACACGAAAAGTTTACTAAGCCGCTGGAAGCATAGGCAGACAAAGGTCAAGCCCACACATGACCGAGGCATGCTGCCCGAGGGCATAGAAATCTGGCTCAGGCTGTCACACTAGGAGCAAGGAGCCCTCTGGAGACACAGCCCTGGGTGCCCATTCGCCGCCCCCCCAAGCTGTCTGCACCGTTACTACAGCGCAAGAATGTCAAGTGACAGCAACCAGACAAAGGGCCGAACCGGGGACACCAGGCCATAAGTGCCGCCCACGGTCAGGGGCCCAGGAGCAGAGAGGCCACCGGGCGGCGCTTCGGCTGCACAGGACGGCTTCGCGTCCCTCCTTGATGGTACTAAGGAGACTCTAACAACAGCCCCAGGGGGGCACGGCTGAACCGCGCCAGCTGCCCAGGGGCCTCGGCAGGGTCGCCGGGGTCACCGGTCCCAAGCCATCCCCCGCAGGCCGACCCACAAAAGAGGAGACACTTGGGCTCCCGAGCACGGTCCCCACAGGAAACCGGGTCACTTACACAACCGCTCGGGAGATCATCCACGACACCATCTTGGCCGAGGCCGCTGCCGCCTCTCGCCGCCACCGGCAGCGGAACTCCAGAGCCTGTAAGTGGCTCCACCCCCTCGTACGCCTTCCTTCCGGGCCCTGCAGCCCCACTCACTCCACGCCCAGGCTCGGAAAGGCCACGCCTCTACAACGTGATTGGCTGCAGCACAAGGCGCTGCCCCTCCGCTTGTTGGGTTGCGCAGGCGCTGTGCTCACGTGCGGCAGGGCAGGAAGCGGGCCAGCGACATAGCCAGCGCATGCGCTCAGTTTTCTCTGGGCGGGGCGGGGCGGGGCGGGGCTGCGTCTCCTCTGGGTTTAGCCTGCCTCGAGGAGAGGTGCTGCTGGTTCCTACAAGAGCGGGGGTGGGGAGGAGCAGCAGCGGCTCTCCCGCCTGCGTGGACCGGCGTTTGGAAGCCCGTCCTCTTCAGTGGGCGGCGAGCGCCTCGGGGTTGCTCGTGTCTCGGCGCGGCACAGAGCCGGTGGGGGAGGGCCCCGGGGTGGGCGAGGGGGTCAGTCTTTCTCCCAGGCAGACAGATACAACAGCAGCCGCCTTCTAGGACCACTGAAGGGGTCCTGGTGCGGGATGTTGGGGGAGAGGCAGGTAGGTCTAATTAAAGGCTAATAACGGGCGTCTCCAGCTACCTGCCTGTGAACTGGCCAAGTGTCACCCCAGCAGAAAGTTAAAACTGATTTTTTTCAACACCCTAAATTAGTTCTCCAGCTAGTCAGTTCTAGACTCGTAATGATTTAACTCACAGCTATGACTCAACCACTGAGTTATAGCACAAACTAGCTAATTCCTCTTTAACATCGTGTTCGAGGGAGATGTAAAATGCACACACAAATGAGATAATTTCAGCTTGTCATGAAGAAGCCTAAAACTATCAGAAGGATTGCTGGAGTACCAAAGAGCAATTGAGGACATAGATAGTTCAAAGGAGCTAAATCCTTTCCTTGCATCAGTCTTCAAAGCGTAAAGATATCTACCCCCCTGTGACCGTTTTTCAGGTAATATAAAGGAGATACTACCACAAAATAAGACATGTCAAAACAGCGAGGGTGCTGGAACAAATTCATGAAAGAGCAAAATCACCAGCTGTTAATCCAAGAGAATTGAAGGCTTTCAAGTGAGCCTCAAATGTAGGCCACTGAGTTTAGCTTTAGTACTAGCAAAGTTGGTTGAAACAGTAAATTATTTACAAAAAACCCAAACTATATGATAGGCGCTAACCATTACAGCTCCTGTAAAAGAAAATTGTACCTCCAGTCAACATGCTCAAATAATTGCACTAATTAAAATAGTGCAATGGGGTCTAAACTTTTCCTGTCATGCCTGCACCACCCTTACCAGCAATGGAATCTGTCCATGCCTCGCCTCCATTGCTGCACAGCCAAGGCTTCCGCAGCAGAGGAGCTTGGGTCAGAACTGGGGATGGGGGAGAAGCTGGGGCTAGAGGTGGAGCTGGCCTGGGGGTGGAGAAGGAATGAGGGCAGAGTTTGGCAGGGGTGGATAGGAACTGGGCTGGGGGCAGAACAGGGGGTGGAGTGGAGGTGGGGGTGGAGCGGAGCTGGGGCCAGAGATGGGTGTCACTCCCTCCCCGCCCCTCATGGGGGCTGGCCCTGACCTTCCGACATGTCCCCGCAAATGTTCCTCCCACAGTTTGGGGACCACCTAAATAGTGGATGAAGAAAAATGTATTGATGTTAGGCTTTTCATAAAGCCTTTAACAATATCTTTTTTTAGGGACTATAAGGAATCCAGGAGTACTGGAGATGCAATATACTATCAGATTAGAAGCAGACTAGGAAACAAAAGTCACAGGTAGGAGTAAAAGGTAAAATTTTCACCATGCCAAAGGTTACAAAGGTTACCCATGCCTCTAGGTACAAAGTGTGGTGTTTATTCATGATGTGGAAAAAGGTGTCAAACAGTGAGGTGACAACATTTGCAGATTACATTTAAGTCAATCAAGACTAGAAAAGACTGAGGAACTTCAGCAAAACATAATCCTAAATGAAAGGACAGCACAATAGCAGATGGAAGACCAAGGACAGGGTAGGCCTGTTACTCAATGAGGGGGTGGAAATAATAACAGAAAATGTGGAAATGGTTTTATTACTTCTTTCTTTCGGTTTTCACCAAGAAGGTTGGTGGTGACTGGACATCTAACATGGTGAATGTCAGTGAAAATGAGGTAGAATCAGAGGCTAAAATAGAAAAAGAACAAGTTAAAAATTACTTAGACTAGTTAAAGAAAAGGAGTACGTGTGGCACCTTAGAGACTAACAAATTTATTCCACTCTATACGGCTAAATTCAGTGCCTTGCATAATCACAGGTTTCAGAGTAGCAGCCGTGTTAGTCTGTATTCGCAAAAAGAAAAGGAGTACGTGTGGCACCTTAGAGACTAACAAATTTTATTCCACTCTATACGGCTAAATTCAGTGCCTTGCATAAATTTGCCTTGCGTAAATTTGTTAGTCTCTAAGGTGCCACACGTACTCCTTTTCTTTTTGCGAATACAGACTAACACGGCTGCTACTCTGAAACCTTAGACTAGTTAAATGTCTTCAAGTCATTCCAGAAGACTGGAAAGAGGCAAATATAATGCCCATCTATAAAAAGGGAAATTCGGACAACTTGGGGAATTACAGACCAGTCAGCTTAATTTCTGTACCTGGAAAGATAATGGAGCAAATAATTAAGCAATCAATTTGCAAACATCTAGAAGATAATAAGGTGATAAGTAACAGTCACCATGGATTTGTCAAGAACAAATAGTGTCAAACCAACCTGACAGGATAACAAGCCTTATGGATGGGGGCGAAGTGATAGCTGTGGTATATCTTGATTTTAGTAAAGCTTTTTAAACTGTCTCACGTTCTTCTCACAAATAATCTAGGGAAATACAACCTAGATGGAGCTACTATAAGGTGGGGGAAAAACTGGTTGGAAAACCGTTCCCAGAGAAACAACAAGGAGTCTGGTGGCACCTTAAAGACAGATTTATTAGGGAATAAGCTTTCGTGGGTAAAACACCACTTCTTCAGATGCAACTTATTGTTTTTGTTGTTACAGACTAAAAGTTGTTTTTTTTGTGGATACAGACTAACACGGCTACCCCCTGATACTCATTCCCAGAGAGTAGTTATCAGTGGTTCACAGTCATGCTGGAAGGGTGTAACGAGCGAGGTCCCACAGGGATCAGTACTGGATCAGGTTCTGTTCAATATCTTCATCAGTGATTTAGATAATGGTATAGGGGGTATACTTATAAAAGTTTTCAGACAATACCAAGCTGGGAGGGGTTGCTAGTGCTCTGGAGGATAGAATTAAAATTCAAAATGATCTGGACAAACTGGAGAAATGGTCTGAAGTAAATAGGATGAAATTAGGACAAACGCAGAGTATTCCATTTAGAAGGAACAATCAGTTGCACACATATGAAATGGGAAATAACAGTCTAGGAAGCAGTACTGCGGAAAGGGGTAGTCATAGTGGACTATAAGCTAAATATGAATCAACATGTAACTCTGTTGCAAAAAAAGCAAACATCATTCTGGGATGTATTAGCAGGAGTGTAAGCAAAAGATGAGAAGTAATTCTTCTGCTCTACTCCGCACTGATTAGGCCTCAACTGGAGTATTATGTCCAGTTCTGAGTGCCACATTTCAGGAAAGATGTGGACAAATTGAAGAAAGTCCAGAGAAGAGCAACAAAAATGATTAAAGGTCTAGAAAACGTGACCTATGAGGGAAGACTGCAATCTACTCCATCAGCCAGATCATTAATGAAGATGTTGAACAAAACCGGGCCCAGGACAGACCTGGGGTACTCCGCTTGATACTAGCTTTCAACTAGACATCGAGCTGTTGATCAGTACCCATTGAGTCCGACAATCTAGCCAGCTTTCTATCCATCTTATAGTCCATTCATCCAATCCATACTTCTTTAACTTGCAGGCAGGAATGCTGTGAGAGACCGTATCAAAAGCTTTGCTAAAGTCAAGGTATATCACGTCCACCGCTTTCCCCCTATACACAGAGCCAGTTATCATAGAAGGCCATCAGGTTAGTCAGGCATGATTTGCCTTTGTTGAATCCATGTTGACTGTTCCTGATCACCTTCCTCTCCTCCAAGTGCTTCAAAATGGATTCCTTGAGGACCTGCTCCACAATTTTTCTGGAGACTGAGGTCAGGCTGACTGGTCTGTAGTTCCCCGGATTCTCCTTCTTCCCTTTTTTAAAGATGGGCACTATATTTGCCTTTTTCCAATTGTCCGGGACCTCCCCTGATCACCACAAGTTTTCAAAGATAATGGCCAATGGCTCTGCAATCACATCATCCAACTTCCTCAGCACCCTTTGATGCTTTGCATCCAGCCCCATGACTTGTGCATATCCAGCTTTTCTAAATAGCCCATAACCTATTCTTACACCACTGCGGGTTGCTTGCCTCCTCCCCATACTGTGTTGCACAGTGAAGTAGTCTGGAAGGTGACCTTGTCTGTGAAGACCAAGGCAAAAAAAAAGCATTGAATACTTCAGCTTTTTCCACATCATCTGTCACTAGGATTCCTCCCCCATTCAGTAAGGGTCCCACACTTTCCCTGACCTTCTTCTTGTTGCTAACATACCTGTAGAAACCTTTCTTGTTACCCTTCACATCTCTTGCTAGCTAAAACTCCAGCTGTGCTTTGGCCTTCCTGATTACACCTCTGCATACTCGAGCAATATTTTTATACACCTCCCTAGTCATCTGTCCAAGTTTCTACTTCTTGTAAACTTCCTTTTTTGTGTTTAAGCCCACCAAAGATTTCACTGTTAAGCCAAGCTGGTTGCCTGCCATATTTGCTATTCTTTCTGCACATCGGGATGGTTTGTTCCTGCACCCTCAATAAGGCTTCTTTAAAATACAGCCAGCTTTCCTGGACTCCTTCCCCCCGCATATTAGCCTCCTGGGGGATCCTGCCCATCAGTTCCCTGAGGGAGTCAAAGTCTGCTTTTCTGAAGTCCATATTCTGCTGCTCTCCTTTCTTTCTTTTGCCAGGATCCGGAACTCAACCATCGCAAAGTCACAGCTGTCCAGGTTGCCACCCACTTCTACTTCCCCTACCAATTCTTCCCTGTTTGTGAGCAGCAAGTCAAGAGGAGCACGGCCCCCAATTGGTTCCTCCAGCACTGGCATCAGGAAGTTGTCCCCAACACTCTCCAAAAACTTCCTGGATTGTCTGTGCACTACTGTATTGCTCTCCCAGCTGATGTCAAGATGATTGAAGTCCCCCATGGGAACCAGGGCCTGTGAGCTGGAAATTTCTGTTAGTTGTCCGAAGAAAGCCTCGTCTACCTCATCCTCCCACCACAACATCACCCTTTTTGCTCTCGTCTGTAAACTTAACCCAAAGACTCTCAACAGGCTTTTCTCCAGTTTCATACTGGAGCTCTAAGCAATAATAATGCTCTCTTACATACAGTGCAACTCCCCCACCTTTTCTCCCACACCTGTCCTTCCTGAACAGCTTATGCCCATCCATGACAGTGTTCCAGTCATGTGAGTTACCCCACCAAACCCGTTATTCCAATCACATCATAGTTCCTTGACTGTGCTAGGACTTCCAAGTCTTCCTGCTTGTTTCCCAGGCTTCTTGCATTCATGTACAGCCACCTAAGATAACTAGCTGATTGCCCTACTTTCAGGAGGCCTCCCCTGTTGCACCCTCCTCCTTGTGTTTCCTCCTGGTATCCCTCTTTCCCACTTACCTCAGGGCTTAGGTCTCCATCCCCCAGGAAACCTTGTTTAAAGCCCTCCTCACTAGGCTAGCAAGCCTGCCTGCGAAAATGCTCTTCCCTCTCTTAGTTAGGTGGATTCCATCTCTTCCTAGCAATCACTCTTTCTGGAACAACTTACCATGGTCGAAGAATCCAAAGCCCTTTCTCCGACACCACCTGTGCAACCATGCATTTACTTCCACAATTCGATGGTCCCTACTTGGGCCTTTTCCTTCAACAGGGAGGATGGACACAAACATGACTTGTGCCTCAAACTCCTTTATCCTTCTTCTCAGAGCCACATAGTCTGCAGTGGCCCGCTCAAGATCATTCTTGGCAGTATCATTGGTGCCCATGTGGAGAAGTAGGAAGGGGTAGCGGTCTGAGGGCTTTATCAGTTTCAGCAGACACTCCGTCACACCTTGAATTGTAGCTCCAGGCAAGCAACACACTTCTCGAGTTTCCCAGTCTGGACAGCAGGTGGATGACTCCGTCCCCCTTAGGAGGGAATCCCTGACCACCACCACCCATCTCCTCCTCTTGGGAGTGGTGGTCGTGGAACCCCCATCCCTAGGACAATGCATCCCATGCTTTCCAATCGATGGGGTCTCCTTCTGATCCCTTCCCTTAGATGATTCTTGCAACCCATTCTCTGCTGTAGTACATGTACAGAGAGCCTGAAAATGGTTTCTTACCTCGATCTGCATTGGGGGTAATTGAGCTCTCCTCTTTCTTCTTCTGGAGGTCACGTGCTGCTTATTTTCTTCCACGTTCTGTACTGCCCTCTCTGATTCTCCAGCATGCTTTGCCCTGCAGTACCAAACACTGACTTCTATCCAGAAAGTCTTTATTTTCTCTGATGCAACTCAGAGTTGATACTTGCGTCTTTAGTCCTTTAACCTTCTCTTCCAATATGGAAACTAGCTTGCACTTTGTACAGACGAAGTCGTTTCTATCCTCTGGAAGAAAGACAAACATGGCACATCCTGTGCAGGTCACAACAGCTGATTGCTCACTATCCATATTGACTTCCTTCTAAGAGCCTCTTCAGATGTTGTATTTACTGATCACAGAAGCCTGAAAGGCAAAAGACTCTGTGGGAACCCTCCCAGGCAGTCTCCCTCTGTTTGCTTCTCCTCTGTTCGCTTCTGAACTTGTTATGCCAAGTTATGATACTGAACTTGTTATGCCATCTTATAGCTAGTTGGCATGCCCTAACCTGGAACATGTCAGTTTTGATCACCCTATTTCTAATAGGAGAAACAGAAGGAGTTCAGAGGCTGATAATATATTTCTATAGGAGAAGAAATTGGGACTACTTATTTCTGATAGGAAATGGTTAAGAAGGGATATGATAGAGACATAGAAAATAATGATATAGAAAAACTAATCTGGGAGCTACTATTTACCCCCCTCTCCCAATACAAGAATAAGGAGATACTAAATTGAAACAAATGTGAGACTGAGAATCTAATTTCTTTAAGAAATGTTATAATCACCTCATGCTTCAGGGAATAAAGCAGCCACTAATTGATGAATTAGGAAGAAGTGTTCTCTTCCTAATTTATTCCATAGTTGTTGTCAATATTCCTTCCCCACTCTGAACTCTGGGGTAGAGATGTGGGGACCTGCATGAAAGACCCCCTACGCTTATTCTAACCAGCTTAGGTTAAAACTTCCCCAAGACACAGATATTTCTTGCCTCGGAAACCAGCTTAGGTTTAAAACCTGATATGCTGCCACCACCAAGCAATTTAAACAAAGAACAGGGAAAGAGACCACTTGGAGACGTCTTCCCCCAAAATATCCCTCCAAGCCCGACACCCCCTTTCCTGAGGAAGGCTTGATAATAATATCCTCACCAATTGGTACAGGTGAACACAGACCCAAACCCTTGGATCTTAAGAACAATGAAAAATCAATCAGGTTCTTAAAAGAAGAATTTTATTTAATCAAATTCAAATCAAATTCAAAACATAGAGAATCAAATTCAAATTTGATTCAAATTTGAATCAAATCAAATTCAAAACATAGAGAATCCCTCTAGGCAAAACCTTAAGTTACAAAAAGACACAAAAACAGGAATACACATTCCCTCCAGCACAGCGAATTTTACAAGCCAAAAACAAAAGAAAATCTAACACATTTTCTAGCAAGATTACTTACTAACTTCACAGGAGTTGGAAGGCTTGTATCCTTGATCTGTTCCTGGCAAAGGTATCACACAGACAGACAACAACCTTTTCCCCCCCCCCCTCCAGATCTGAAAGTATCTTGTCCCCTCATTGATCATTTTGGGTCAGGTGCCAGTGAGGTTACCGTAGCTTCTTAACCCTTTACAGGTGAAAGGATTTTGCCTCTGGCCAGGAGGCATTTTATAGCACTGTATATAGAAAGGTGGTTACCCTTCTCTTTATATTTATGACAGTTGTCCATCTGCTCTTTCTTGGACCTTGCTCTGCAGCCTCTGGCCCAGGCCTGTATGGGAGACAGAATGCCAGATTAGATGAACCACTGGTTTAACCCACTGTGGCAGTTCTTATATGTAGAAAGAAGGAACAGCAGTGACAGATGCCCTGATATCTAGAGAGGTCTCTATTCTCGCATCATCCAATCCCCAGATAGGGTTGTATCATAGTTTGCCATATTAAAAACACCTAACACCCAGAACTGTATCATTCCATTCTCCACTACTACCCATGTGGTATCATTTATCTTTCCCTTGCACCCCATAGACAGTATTGTATAGTTTTCTTTCTTCCTTGCATTGTAGCTAGGATTGTATCATTCCCCTTTTTCTGCAAATACCATGAGGCTTATCTGATTTTGGAAGGAAAACCCAAGGCACCTCTCTCATGCATGTGCAACACCTTTCATGCAGGTGCATGAGGAAGGCAGTGAAACACAATGAAATTAATTCAGAACTGGGAGGGGGAAAGGATATTCACCTTCTTCCCACCTATTTTCTTTTGGAATGGAAGTTGAGCTGACACAGAAAGTGTGAACAGACGAGTATGGTGTTCACTGTGTCCTGTTCATTGTTTTCTTCCTGTTCCATCCACTTTTTGTATTTTCTGTATAGTTCCGACCTACTTCAGTATACTTATTTTTTGACCTCATCTACTTAGAGTCCTACCCATCAGCGATTGGGTTGGAAGGACGGACCAGCTGGGTTGAAGATAGTGTATTAAGGTTGGTAGGTTACAGGACAGTCAGAATGGCTTACGACAAGGAAGGAGGGAAGAGGTCATTAAAAATATTTAGACAGGGCTCTTGGAAGCCCTACCTAGTGAGTGTGCTTTCCCTGTGTTCAGAGTTTCTCTGCCTGATATAAGATGGGGTTTCCCTGCTTTGTCCTACAAAAGACAGGCCAAATGCCATCTGGCTGAGTGAGTTATTTTAAATGGCAAAGTTTGGTTGCAGAATCACACCCGTGGAGCTTGAAGCCCTCTGGTCACAAGAATTGCAGGACAGCACTAGCAGTGCAAGCTTTCCTGTGCCCCACTACAGATAGAAACCCTGACTTACAGGCCTGGGGGAGCGGGGAATATGTGTTTGTCAGTGCTCATTGAGGGTTGCTGTCTCTGATAGGACAGCCATGAGTGCCACTTGTTTGTGCCGATGCTTAGAGACAGAAATTTAATCAAATCCATCAATTTGTTTCATGTACACAATATACATCATGTACAAGGGCTGGCAGATGGTAATTTGATGTAGCTCTACCATACACCTGGGTAAGATTCACACCTTGAGGTGAAAGCCTCCCTAAGCTCCTGACCAATCCACAGTGGCACCTATATATGCAATATTAAGTGTTAATGTCCTCAGCCCAGTACAAGGCACAGGAGGACAGTGCTGGGCAGAGATTAGTTTGAGGATTAAGATTGTTAAATAATTGCTTTAAAACTTAGTTTATTCAGTGCCTTTTGGGTGCTAGAAGTTGCAAAGGGAGTTCTGCTTATATCCATATTCAACTGAAATTTCCCTACAGCTCTTTGGAGTGCTCATGTTTTATTGTCCTACTAGCATTTAACAGCGCTAGGGCAAAAACTTTAAGATAAATACTGCTTCTGTTCAATGTGTTGTCTAGTGATTAAAGCAGAGGACTGGAAGTTGAGATTCCTACGTTATCCTTCCTACCTTTTCCACTGATTGACTTTGGGGAAGTCATTTAACCTCAGTGCCATCATCTGCAACAGAAACAACGTCAAGATTTGTTAAATGGGGATAATATCTACCTTGGAGCAGCTGGGAAGTGGCTTAATTAGTGTTCATAAACCACTGACTTCAGAGGAAAGTTGCAATGTAAGTGAAAAAAAAATAATTTTCATCCTACTAATGAGTGCTAGAATGCCTTATCTACCCATCCCAGCAAACCCAATTCAGGCACTGTTCGTTTCACTACCATATAAGCACAGGTCTCACCATTATGTCTTTCATTTAAAAACACCTTTCAAAAACAATACATAGAAACAAAGCCAAATGGCTGGAGTTGGTAATTGAGGCACAAAATTAGGTTAACTGAAATTAAGTATTTCAAGTTTTGACTATATTTCCCTGATAAGCATAAAGTTTCATAGCTCAGAAAGCTGGAAGCCAGTATTAGAGAACTCTATACTTCCATAGTGATTATTACCCTTTCAATCCTTGTTTAAGGACTTTGGGATTAAAAACTATAGTGGTTACAGAATAAAAGGTCAATTTAAAATGTAACTCAGGATTGCAAGGGATAACTTGCACAAAAACGATGATAGAGGAATGTGGTTGTTGCATCATTTAACATACTACCTCTGAAATGAATTTTTTTAAACAGTCTTACCCATATAGGATTCTTCTAGAAACATGCATGAAATGAAAGCAGCAATCTAGCCTTTATTTATACACACTTCAAATAAGCAGCTAACAAGGCTGACTTTCAGAGTGGTAGCCGTGTTAGTCTGTATCAGCAAAAAGAACGAGGAGTACTTGTGGCACCTTAGAGACTAACAAATTTATTAGAGCATAAGCTTTCGTGAGCTAAAATCCACTTCATCGGATGCATACAGTGGAAAATACAGTAGGAAGATAGATATATATAGATATAGAGATATATATACATACACACAGAGAACATGAAAAAAATGGGTGTTGCTATACCAACTATAATGAGAGTAATCAGTTAAGGTGAGCTATTATCAGCAGGAGAAAAAACTTTAGTAGTGATAATCAGGATGGCCCATTTCCAACAGTTGACAAGAACGTGTGAGGAACAGTAGGGGGAAAAAATAAGCATGGGGAAATAGTTTTACTTTGTGTAATGACCCATCCACTCCCAGTCTTTATTCAAACCTAATTTAGTGGTGTCCAGTTTGCAAATTAATTCCAGTTCAGCAGTTTCTCATTGGAGTCTGTTTTGAAGTTTTTTTGTTGTAGTATTGCAACTTTTAAGTCTGTAATTGAGTGACCAGGGCGATTGAAGTGACTGACTTCCTGAGAAAACTACAATCCATTGGTGATCTTCCAGAAAACACCATCCTGGCCACTATGGATGTAGAAGCCCTCTACACCAACATTTCACACAAAGATGGACTACAAGCCATCAGGAACAGTATTCCTGATAATGTCACAGCAAACCTGGTAGCTGAACTTTGTGACTTTGTCCTCACCCACAACTATTTCACATTTGGTGACAATGTATACCTTCAAGTCAGCGGTCCTGCTATGGGTACCTGCCTGGCCCCACAGTATGCCAACATTTTTATGGCTGACTTAGAACAGCGCTTCCTCAGCTCTCGTCCCCTAATGCCCCTACTCTACTTGCGTTACATTGATGATATCTTCATCATCTGGACCCATGGAAATGAAGCCTGTGATGAATTCCACCATGATTTCAACAATTTCCATCCCACCATCAACCTTAGCCTGGACCAGTCCACACAAGAGATCCACTTCCTGGACACTATAGTGCTAATAAGAGATGGTCACATAAACACCACCCTATACCAGAAACCTACTGACCGTTATGCCTACCTACATACCTCCAGCTTTCATCCAGACCACACCACACGATCCATTGTCTACAGCCAAGCTCTATGATACTACCGCATTTGCTCCAACCCTTCAGGCAGAGACAAACACCTACAAGATCTCTATCAAGCGTTCTTACAACTACAATACCTACCTGCTGAAGTGAAGAAACAGACTGATAGAGCCAGAAGAGCACCCTACTACAGGACAGGCCCAACAAAGAAAGTAACAGAATGCCACTAGCCATCACCTTCAGCCCCCAACTAAAATCTCTCTAGCGCATCAGCAAGCATCTACAACCTATCCTGAAGGACGATCCCTCCTACTCTCACAGATCTTGGAAGACAGGCCAGTCCTCGCTTACAGACAGCCTCCCAACCCGAAGCAAATACTCACCAGCAACGACACACCACACAAAAGAACCACTAACCCAGGAACCTATCCTTGCAACAAAGCCTGTTGCCAACTGTGTCCACATATCTATTCAGGGGACACCATCATAGGACCTAATCACATCAGCCACACTATCAGAGGCTGGTTCAGCTGCATATCTACCAATGTGATATATGCCATCATGTGCCAGCAATGCCCCTCTGCCATGTACATTGGCCAAACCGGACAGTCTCTACATAAAAGAATAAATGGACACAAATCAGATGTCAAGAATTATAATATTCAAAAACCAGTTGGAGAACACTTCAGTCTTCCTGGTCACTCTATTACAGATCTAAAAGTCGCAATATTACAACAAAAAAACTTCAAAAACAGACTCCAGTGAGAAACTGCTGAATTGGAATTAATTTGCAAACTGGACACCATTAAATTAGGCTTGAATAAAGACTGGGAGTGGATGGGTCATTACATAAAGTAAAACTATTTCCCCTTGCTTATTTTTCCCCCTACTGTTATTCACACGTTCTTGTCAACTGTTGGAAATGGGCCATCCTGATTATCACTGCAAAAGGTTTTTTTTCTCCTGCTGATAATAGCTCACCTTAACTGATTACTCTCGTTATAGTTGGTATGGCAGCACCCATTTTTTCATGTTCTCTGTGTGTGTATATCTATCTATCTATATATCTATATGTATCTTCCTACTGTATTTTCCACTGCATGCATCCGATGAAGTGGGTTTTAGCCCACGAAAGCTTAAGCTCAAATAAATTTATTAGTCTCTAATGTGCCACAAGTACTCCTCGTTCTTAAGGCTGACTTTTAGAGTGAAGTTTGAAGATAAAAGAAATCATGGGAAGATTAAAATTTAGGCTCCAGTTCTGTAAGCTGTTCCATCCAAGCAGACTCTTGTGCTCCCATTTGCTTCAATGAAGTTCTGAATGATTCTGCATCACCCAGTATATAATGCAGGATGGGGGGCTTAAGTTCTTAGCACTTATGTTGAACTGATATACAATATCTCTCCTTACTGCAAGCAAGGAAAAAAAAGTGATCCAGGTAACTACAGGCCAGTTAGTTTGACATCTGTAGTATGCAAGGTCCTGGAAAAAAATTTTGAAGGAGAAATTAGTTAAGGACATTGAAGTCAATGGTAAATGGGACAAAATACAACATGGTTTTACAAAAGGTAGATCGTGCCAAACCAACCTAATCTCCTTTTTTGAAAAAGTAACAGATTTTTTAGATAAAGGAAATGCAGTGGATCTAATTTACCTAGATTTCAGTAAGGTATTTGATACCGTGCCACATGGGGAATTAGTTAAATTGGAGAAGATGGGGATCAATATGAACATCAAAAGGTGGATAAGGAATTGGTTAAAGGGGAGACTGCAACGGGTCCTACTGAAAGCAGAACTGTCAGGTTGGAGGGAGGTTACCAGTGGAGTTCCTCAGGGATCGGTTTTGGGACCAATCTTATTTAATCTTTTTATTACTGACCTTGGCACAAAAAGTGGGAGTGTGCTAATAAAGTTTGCAGATGATACAAAGCTGGGAGGTATTGCCAATTCGGAGAAGGATCGGGATATTATACAGGAGGATCTGGATGACCTTGTAAACTGGAGTAATAGTAATAAGATGAAATTTAATAGTGAGAAGTGTAAGGTTATGCATTTAGGGATTAATAACAAGAATTTTAGTTATAAGTTGGGGACGCATCAATTAGAAGTAACAGAAGAGGAGAAGGACCTTGGAGTATTGGTTGATCATAGGATGACTATGAGCTGCCAATGTGATATGGCTGTGAAAAAAGCTAATGCAGTTTTGGGATGCATCAGGAGAGCCATTTCCAGTAGGGATAAGGAGGTTTTAGTACCATTATACAAGGCACTGGTGAGACCTCACCTAGAATACTGTGTGCAGTTCTGGTCTCCCGTGTTTAAAAAGGATGAATTCAAACTGGAGCAGGTACAGAGAAGGGCTACTAGGATGATCCGAGGAATGGAAAACTTGTCTTATGAAAGGAGACTTAAGGAGCTTGGCTTGTTTAGCCTAATTAAAAGAAGGTTGAGGGGAGATATGATTGCTCTCTATAAATATATCAGAGGGATAAATACTGGAGAGGGAGAGGAATTATTTCAGCTCAGCACCAATGTGGACACAAGAACAAATGGGTATAAACTGGCCACCAGGAAGTTTAGACTTGAAATCAGACGAAGGTTTTTAACCATAAGAGGAGTGAAGTTTTGGAATAACCTTCCAAGGGAAGCAGTGGGGGCAAAAGATCTATCTGGTTTTAAGATTCTACTTGATAAGTTTATGGAGGAGATGGTATGATGGGATAATGGGATTTTGGTAAGTAATTGATCTTTAAATATTCAGGGTAAATAGGCCAAATCCCCTGAGATGGGATATTAGATGGATGGGATCTGAGTTACCCAGGAAAGAATTTTCTGTAGTATCTGGCTGGTGAATCTTGCCCATATGCTCAGGGTTTAGCTGATTGCCATATTTGGGGTCGGGAAGGAATTTTCCTCCAGGGCAGATTGGAGAGGCCCTGGAGGTTTTTCGCCTTCCTCTGTAGCATGGGGCATGGTTGACTTGAGGGAGGCTTCTCTGCTCCTTGAAGTCTTTGAACCATGATTTAAGGACTTCAATAGCTCAGACATGGGTGAGGTTTTTCATAGGAGTGAGTGGGTGAGATTCTGTGGCCTGCGCTGTGCAGGAGGTCGGACTAGATGATCAGGATGGTCCCTTCTGACCTTAGTATCTATGAATCTATAAGGTATTTGATAACATCTCACAAAGATTCCTTCCCAAAACAGTTAAACATTATTGTACTTACTGTTAGATGTAACTATATTCACTGATTCCATAGGTTGCATACTACATTTTATATCATACAATCACTGTGTGCTTAAGAGAGAAAACTATTCTGTAACAAAAGGACTACCCCGCAACCCCCGTAACCTTTTCTGAAGAGAAGGATTTATTTTATGTTTGTTCCCATGGAAACACTGTCCCTAGTGGAATGCAGAATTTACATTTAAAGACATTTTTAAAGGTAAAGGCAGATTGCAGTTAAACGTAATTTCTCTTATATAGTATTTTATTTTGTAGAATGTTTGAGACTCAAGACAGATAATACATTACAAGAAGACTAGTATTTTGTTTAGGTCATATAGGAAGACAAATATAAAGAAAACATAGAAGACTACCAATACAATATTTTAATTCACATAAGAGATAGATGATGCTATATATTGGAAAAATAAGAAGGAAGTTGATAATGAAATCCATTTTAAGTATCACCTCCAAACTTTTTGATGGTCTTCTATTAAAGTCTCATGACTTTTTGATGGTCTTCTATTAAACTAGAAATCCTAAGACAAAAGGAACAAAGAAACAGAACAAATCCCACACAACTTTGGCCATCTAGTTTAAAAAAACTTTTCACAAATCCAAGATATCAAACATTCCCTTTTCATAGCTAAGAGTTTTTAATAACAGTATAACTGTATTTTGATAACCCCTCTTATCGAGGGCTTGCACTTGCTTTTCTTGGTCTCACTTGTAGAGTGCTTTAAATATATGAACATTAATGATTAGTCCTCAACATCCTTTTGAGGTGGGCAAAATGTTTTCCCCATTTCACAGCTGGGGAGACAGACATTAAGTGACATGAAGAAGGCTACTTATTGAGTTTTTGGCAAAGCCTGAATTGTAACTCAGGAATTCTTGGATTTCAGTCTCCCTGACCATTCTGTTTTTCATATTATATCAATAGGATACAAGATCTCATGCAAAATCTACATTTTAGTCCATTTTACAGTGGTTTTTGTACTAACTTTCTTCATGCATTTTCTTCTATTCATAGAAGCAAATTTAGGCCCTGATCCCTAAATGATCAGCACTTGGGCTAACTCATGCTCACGCAGAGCCCCAGTGACTTAAAGGGACTTCGCCCATTGCAAGATCTGACCCAGATGTGCTACCAGGCATTTTGCTGAAGTACAGCAGCTGACGCTTTTTGCGAAAGTATGATTCCTAATTGTGACATTTCTTGCTATGATATTGTGTTCTTCTTACATGATATCACATCCCATTACAGAATCAGTCTGTGAAAACTGGTAATTAGCATGGCTATGTTTTATAGTTATAGATAGAACAACGAAAGCATAGCCTGGGCTCTAGGAGCCCACAACATATTTATAGAAACACAATACCAGCAGTTTCCCTAAAACAAAACAATCAGGAATACATTTTCCTCTTCCTGTTTGTGATGTGGCACATTCATACAGTTGGGGTATTCTTTGATTTTGTAAGTACTTACTAGTTTAGACATAGGGAAAGAATCAGGAATTGCAGTGTTACCAGTTCTCATGATTTTAATTACAAATCCCAGTATGTTTAATGTTTTTCTTTAAGCCCCAGCTCCTAATGTCATTATGTAAAAATCTCAGTTTGCAGTTAAAGAGATTTTTAGCCTGCATGGCTGCAGAGAAAAGCTTGAAAATATCAGCCCTAAAGTCTCAAAAATTAAAACGCGAATAAGACTAGCTAGAGTTTGTTATTTTTAAAAATCTTATAATTTTTAAACTAAATTCATGAGGTTTTAGGGCCTGCATCAATATTTGAATACTTATGGTTGGCAATACTGAATACACTGTTTAAAATGGTTTCTTTATATTTGGCAGGGCCAAACAGCTGTAGCTTTAAAGGGCCATCCCCATGATGGTGTGCTGGGAAAAATTACCTGTAAAAGAGTAATCCTGAATTAGTGAGTTAGTGGGATCAGAAAATCATTTAAGAAGGTGCGCAGTTTTTTTGGGAGTGGTGCAGGAAAGAAAGTTAGCTCTCCTAACCTCCAGTACTGTGCTTTAACCACAAGACCATCTTTCACATTAGTGAAAGAAACACAAAGCTACAATAGCCCTATCAGCTGGAATTAAACCCTAATTTGAAATTAAAACAATTTTTATTAAACCAGGACTAGTTTGTTTTGAGTGCAACATAATGGAATATAAAGAGCCCCACTTATGTGCTTTCAATAAGGTATCTCATGCAGAAGTTGATCTAATTGTAAGTGCAAAAATTAAAACAGTACCCACCATATTTTAAAAATGTAACATACTTTGTATCACTTCTGTTACTTAGAAGCTTTTATCTTAACAGCTAAGTCCCTAATTATGGATAAATAATTTTGTCAGTTTTAAGGACTAGTTCATACTAAGGTTGCAATGGGATTAAGTTCCCTTTCCCTTTCTTAGGCCTTGTCTACTGAAACTTTGTTGGCAAAACTTTTGTCATTCAGGGGTGTTAAAAAAAACACCCCCCTGAACGACAAAAGTTCTACCGATGAAAAGAACTGATGTGAACAGCGATTTGTCGGCAGGAGTGCTATAACAGCAGCTACACTGAGTGCCTTTTAGCAGCACAGCTGTTGCGGCACAACTGTGTTGCTAAAAGGTGCGTAGTATAGACAAAGCCTTAGTGGAGATGGAAGAAAAAGTTTCCGGAGTTCCTTTCTTACAGGAAAAATTATCTGGAAAGGAAGGGGAAAGTTCAGGGTTGCACATTTTCAAGCCTGGTTGCAAAATCTTATGGCTATACTGTCTTATTTCTTCCATTTGGAATTGTTAGAGGGCTTCTGGGAGTGTAGCCCCTGAGAGTGTGGGAGGATGAAGAGCTTCTCCTTTCCCCCTTGTTGAGAATGTTTTAAAATACTAACTGTGAAGCAGTAGTGCTACATTCAGACCACCCATACTTCAGTAATGCTTGGCTATACTTCTAGGCTGTAGGTTATGTGGGATGGGAGTGGCTTTTACGTCCAGCCTCTATCTCATAGTTGTTTCTACATTTTGACTGCATTGCAAGCTAGAAGGACCCTACATTTCCTTTAAAAATTAAATCTTGTACAAGAAATAGGAATTTCTCCTATACATATAAAATAAGGGGATGTGCTTTTTTCCAAGACCAGGTGAAGATGGGATTAGAAAAGAGACTCCTGTAGGGCTGTTTACAATGATGACAGATAATATATTTGAAATTACTGCATGGAGCCAGCAAACAAAACTCCTTGATAAGTAACATGGGAGCTACTTGCTCTGGCTGTAGAGAAGTATGGCTCAATGAATCCAGCCTCAGCCACATAGCCTTGCACTGTTTGGTTTTCTGCGTCGAGAAACACTAGAGGTGGTTTCAGAGTAGCAGAGTTACTAGAGGTGGTAACTCGCTGGGTGTGGGTATCTGAGGTAGGAGGGCCCTGTGGCTGGGCTCTTGCGGGGAGGAAGTTTGGGTGTATTTGCTGGGGGGCACCGCAGCTGGACTTTTGGGAAGGGTTGTGGATGTCTGGCCCCCTGGCTGGTTTCTGGAGGGTGGAGATGGCACAGAAACAGGAACTGGGTTGTCATAAGGGTTTCTTTAAGCCACCCACTGTAGATAACTGAGGGAATTTGTGTGTGTGTCTGTATTGTTACGGACATACTTGCTGACAGCTATTTTGAAATAAATTAGTAAAATAATTAAAACTGGTGTGATTATGTAGTGTTATTTGACAAATAAATATTGCAGATTTTTCAGAATTTTAAAATATTTTATGCAGAATTTTAATTTTTTTGTTGCAGAATGTCCCGACTACCCTTTGTACATTCAAGATCACATTAGACAGCTCTTTTTGCCATGGCATCACATTAGGAGCTCATGTTCAATTGTTTGTTCAATATGTTCAACACTGAGCACATCTGCCAGATCAGGTCCCACATGTCAGATAGGTGACCAATTGCCTATTTTCCCGGTTTGTGGATCACTCTGGGTCTTAGGTGGGAGATAGACATCTGAATGCCTAGAATGAGGCAACAGTGTGCATGCCCAGATGCAGAAACTTAGGCACAGAGGGAACTTTTGCCCTGAAAACGTAGGCGCCTACAGGGTTTGGTGGAAGTTTTGTAGATCCTGGTGGAACCTAAAACTGGGACTTAGGGGTCTAAACCCAAGATTTAGGCACCTATGTAACTTTGTGGTTCAGGACCTTTGTTCCTAGATGTATGACCTTGCATTTGGCTGTATGAAAATGCATTTTGTTTGAGTAGTCCCAGCTTATGTATCCAGACCATTCATATTTTGCCTATCCGGCAGCTAAGACCACTTGCCTTCAGCTCTTTAAAAAAACTTTCCTAGATGGCTGCAGAGTCATCTGGAATAGAACCTAACAGTGAAGTGGGATATCAGGACTGTGACGGGGTGTATAAACTACAGACTGATGAGGAAGCACCAGAGGGGCTCTGTGTTCGGGGCTAGCCCCACCTCTCCAATGCTGTCAATCACATATGATAGGGAGGAGGCCTTTAAAAAGGGCAACAGGAGGAACTCCAGGGAGAATAGAGCCTGAATATGAAATGATTGGACCGCTTCCTGAAGCTGTATGGGGAGCTCCTACGTGGGAAATCTCCACCCCCGAACCCTATAGGGAGTGTAGCAAGCTGCCAGGGTAAGCCTGGCCGGTTGATCCTTTCCTGATTCAGCTATCCAGCCAGAAGGGCTCCAAGAAAAATGCTATGCAGACAGCTCTGAAGTAAGACGGTACTGCTGACCTTTTTCCCTTTTAGTTGGCTCTGGAAAGAAGTTATTCTTAGGTCTACTGTAACATTTATTTTCCTATGAATCTTCTATTGGAAGAGGCATAAGAAGATTTGCAAAAGGCCAGATCCCTCCTTTCCAGGACTAAGAAACTGGGGCCTGAACATAAGCCACCCACTGTAGATAACTGGGTATGGTCAGGGACTGTAACCCTCTGGGAGAAAAATCAAGAGGGACTCTTTTAAAAGGACCTTTAAGTTCTCATTCCTAAGAACTACATTTCTAGCAATTGAGCTGCTTGAAGACAAACTCCACTCCTAGGAAAAAGGATAGCTGTAGAAGATCATCCCATTCCGTGCTCCACAGTTACTAGAGAATCTGGCCCAGAATTAGGTGTGGCCTCAGTGGGTTTTTACCCTATAAAATGTAAATTATATTGTCTGCAGTAGCAGAAATTGTGTTTTTCTGGGTGGGTCAATTAGTCTGGAAGTCTAAAATAGGTAGCAAAAGTTACACCGCAGGAATCCTAACAGTGTCAAAGCTGTAAACCCAGAACTCTCTTGTACCTTTTGAAAACAAAAATTGTTCCTAGCAGTCTGATTAAGTTAAAAAGAGCTGCAGTGTCTGTTTCCAATCTCGACCTCTGCCCCACCAAATAAAAAATATACCCTTGCTATACAGACTGAGTGTCTCAGGTCAGCACTGTACATGTTACTAGGTTTATGGTAAAAGAAAAGCTCTGCTTCCTGGTTGTGTATGTATACTGATTTTCTGTTAACTCTGGATAACATTTTTATTTTGAGTTACACAACTCAACTATTCCTCAAACAGCTACCAAAATTAACACAGGCAAAACAAACACTGACACATCTGGGTGAAGGTTTAGCCTCAAAATTCTACTCCCCTAAAAGTTTCAGACAAATCTGCCTGCATCCTGTGACAAAGGAGATACGCTCTTGAGGTTTCCAGCACTGTTTTTAGTAGGGCTGTCGATTAATCGCAGTTAAGTCAAGTGATTAACTAAAAAAAATTAATCAGGATTAAAAAAATGAATCGTGATTAATCACAGTTTTAATCACACTGTTAAACAATAGAATGCCAATTGAAGCTTATTGTATATTTTGGACGTTTTTCTACATTTTCAAATATATTGATTTCAATTACAACACAGAAAACAAAGTTTACACTGCTCACTTTATATAACTTTTGATTACAAATATTTGCATTGTAAAAATAACAAAAGAAATAGTATTTTTAAATTCACCTCATGCAAGTACTATAGTACAATCTCTTTATCGTGAAAGCGCAACTTACAAATGCAGATTTTTTTTGTGGTTACACAACTGCACTCAAAAAGAAAACAATGTAAAACTTTAGAGCCTATAAATCCACTGTAGCAGGGTGCTGGTGCAGAAGCACCTAATTAGCTCCTGCCAGGTCAGCTCCAATCAAGGGAAGCAGATTGGAGCTGATGGAAAAGGCCTGATGCAGGCCTGAGGATTGGCAACACCTGCTGGCCTGACAAGCCAAGGGTTACAAAGGCTGGGAGGGAGCCAGAAGGAGGGGGCAGCAAGGGAGAAGTCAGTCAGTGAGGGAGCTGGAGGCCTCCTAGCTGAGGGCGGAATCTGCCTATAAGTGAGGTAATCAACCTGTAAAGCTTGTCTATAGATGGACACTGGTGGTGGGAAGATGTTAAGTAAAGACACAGGTGTTGCACAACCCTGCTGCCTCTCGGAGCCTTATTAGGGAGGGCAAATGTACCCCAGGAAGAGGGGTGGGTCGTGAACCCTGTTACATACACCCAGTCCTACTTCTTGTTCAGCCAATCACTAAGAGAAACAAGTTTGTTTACATTTATGGAAGATAATGCTGCCTGCTTCTTATTTACAATATCAACTGAAAGTAAGAAAAGGCGTTCACATGGCACTTTTATAGCCGGCATTGCAAGGTATTTACGTGCCAGATATGCTAAACATTCATATTCCTCTTCATGCTTTGACCACCATTCCAGAGGACAAGCTTCCATGCTGATCATGCTTCTTTAAAAAATGTATTAATTAAACTTGTGACTGAGCTCCTTGGAGGAGAATTGTATGCCTCCTGCTCCATGGTTTTACCTGCATTCTGCCATATATTTTGTGTTATGGTAGTCTAGGATGAAGACCAAGCATATGTTGTTTGATTTAAGAACACTTTCACTACAGATCTGACAAAACACAAAGAAGATTCCAATATCAGATTTCTAAAGATAACTACAGCACTCGACCCAAGGTTTAAGAATCTGCAGTACCTTCCAAAATCTGAGAGGCCCGAGGTGTGGAGCATACTTTCAGAAGTCTTAAAAGAGCAACACTCTGATCCAGATTTCAGAGTAGCAGCCTCATTAGTCTGTATTCGCAAAAAAGAAAAGGAGTACTTGTGGCACCTTAGAGACTAACAAATTTATTTGAGCATAAGCTTTCGTGAGCTACAGCTCACTTCATCGATTGCTTTCGGTGGAAACTCGAACCACCAAAAAAGAAAATCAACCTTCTGTTAGTGGCATTTGTCTCAGATGATGATAATGAACGTGTATCGGTCTACATTGTTTTGGATCGTTGTCGAGCAGTATCCATCATCAGCATGGATGCATGTCCTTTGGAATGATGGTTGAAGCATGAAGGGACCTAAAAATCTTTAGCACATCTGGCACATAAATATCTTGTGATGCCAGCTATAACAATGCCATTCAAATGCCTGTTCTCACTTTCAGGTGACACTGTAAACAAGAAGCGGGCAGCATTATCTCCTACAGTATTTGTATTAGATGAACTGAAAAATACTATTTCTTTTGTTTTTTACAGTGCAAATATTTGTAATAGAAAATAAACATAAAGTGAGCACTGAACACTTTGTATTCTGTGTTGTAACTGAAATCAATATATTTGAAAATGTAAAAAACATCCAAAAATATTTAGATAAATCGTATTCTATTATTGTTTAACAGTGTGATTAAGCTTGATTAATTTTTTTAATCGCTTGACAGCCCTATTAACAATGTTCATCACAGCACTATCTGTAAATGTAAACATGGAAAATACACTTGTCACTGAAATTTTCAAACACATATGAACTTTTATCTGTTATGCCTACCTGCTATTCACACATGCAAGTACTCAGGAATCCTGCAAGACAGGAATAATATGGCAAACACTCACACACACCCCTTTGAATTTTTTGTGGAATGTGAAATTTCATACAACAGCTAACTGCCACTCTAGTAGGCCTCTGTTATTCATCGGAATGTCTCCAGTTAAGGGAAATTCCCAAACACATATAACAGCTCATTTAAATAGAAATGCAAATTGAATTTACTTTAAAAATTTTGTAACATAGTTTCAGCTATATGCAATTCCTTTCTAGAACTACCAGTTCACCTTTCTGTAAAGGTTGTATAATGCTGTAGACAGAGGCCACAGAATGATTATATTAGGAGAAATTCTCATTTCATAAAATATTTACTTGTTCTGTATTTAAATATGCTACATGGTAATAAGAAAAGACTCAGCACCTTTTGTTTCTAAGGGTATGTCTACACTACGAAATTAGGTCGAATTTATAGAAGTCGGTTTTTAGAAATCGTTTTATATAGTCAATTGTGTGTGTCCCCACACAAAATGCTCTAAGTGCATTAAGTGCATTAACTCGGCGGAGTGCTTCCACAATACTGAGGCTAGCGTCGATTTCCGGAGCATTGCACTGTGGGTAGCTATCCCACAATTCCCGCAGTCTCCACCGCCCATTGGAATTCTGGGTTGAGATCCCAATGCCTAATGGGGTAAAAACATTGTCGCAGGTGGTTCTGGGTACATGTCGTCAGGCCCTCCCTCCCTCCGTGAAAGCAATGGCACACAATCATTTTGCTCCTTTTTTCCTGGGTTACCTGTGCAGATGCCATACCACGGCAAGCATAGAGCCTGCTCAGCTCACTGTCTCCGTACGTCTCCTGGGTGCTGGCAGACGCGATACTGCATTGCTACACAGCAGCAGCCCATTGCTTTGTGGCAGCAGAGGGTGCAATAGGCCTGATAATCATCGTCATCATGTCCAAGGTGCTCCTGGCTGCCTCGGTACGGTCAGTCAGGAGCACCTGGGCAGACATTGGCGCAGGGACTAAAATAGGAATGACTCGACCAGGTCATTCTCTTTAGTCCTGCCATCAGTCGTATTGCACCATCTTCTGACGAGCAGGCAGGAGATGAGGATGGTTAGCAGTCCTACTGCACCGTCTGCTGCCAGCCAAAGATGTAAAAGATAGATGGAGTGGATCAAAACAAGAAATAGACCAGATTTGTTTTGTATTCATTCGTTCCACACACCCTCCCTCTGTGAAATCAACGGCCGACAATCGTTTTGGTGAGGTCTTTCAGGGACACCTTGAAAAGTTTAATGGAGATTCAGTCCTACCTGGAATACCAGGGGAGGGATAGCTCAGTGGGTTGAGTATTGGCCTACTAAACCCAGGGTTTTGAGTTCAATCCTTGAGGGGGCTATTCTGTATGACAGTTGGTTTTGTTTCTCCTTGATGAAAAGCCATCCCCTTTGTTGATTTTAATTCCCTGTAAAACAACCCTGTAAGCCAGGTCGTCAGTCACCCCTCTCTCCATCAGAGCAAAGACAGACAATCATTCCGCAGACGCCATACCACGGCAAGCATGGAGCCCGCTCAGATCACTTTGGCAATTAGGAGCACATTAAACACCATGTGCATTATCCAGCAGTATATGCAGCACCAGAACCTGGCAAAGCAAAACCGGGCAAGTAGGCGACGTCAGCGCGGTGACGAGAGTGATGAGGACGTGGACGCAGACTTCTCTCAAAGCACGGGCCCTGCCAATGTGGGCATCATGGTGCTAATGGGGCAGGTTCATGCCATGGAATGCCGATTCTGGGCCCGGGAAACAAGCACAGACTGGTGGGATCGCATAGAGTTGCAGGTCTGGGATGATTCCCAGTGTCTGGAAAACTTTTGCATGCATAAGGGCACTTTCATGGAGCTTTGTGACTTGCTTTCCCCTGCCCTGAGGCGCAAGAGTACCAAGATGAGAGCAGCCCTCACAGTTGAGAAGCGAGTGGCAAAAGCCCCATGGAAGTGTGCAATGCCAGACAGCTACCGGTCAGTCAGGAATCAATTTGGAGTGGGCAAATCTACTGTGGGGGCTGCTGCGATGCAAGTAGCCAACGCAATCAAAGATCTGCTGATATCAAGGGTAGTGACCCTGGGAAATGTGCAGGTCATAGTGGATGGCTTTGCTGCAATGGGATTCCCTAACTGTGGTGGGGCCATAGACGGAACCCATATCCCTATCTTGGCACTGGAGCATCAAGCCTGCGAGTACATAAAACTCAAGGGGTACTTTTCAATAGTGCTGCAAGTACTGGTGGATCACAAGGGACGTTTCATGAACATCAACGTGGGATGGCTGGGAAAGGTACATGATGCTCACATCTTCAGGAACTCTGGTCTGTTTCAAAAGCTGCAGGAAGGGACTTTCTTCCCAGACCAGAAAATAACCGTTGGCGATGTTGAAATGCCTATAGTTATCCTTGGGGACCCAGCCTACCCCTTAATGCCATGGCTCATGAAGCCATACATAGGCAGCCTGGAGAGTAGTCAGGAGCTGTTCAACTACAGGCTGAGCAAGTGCGGAATGGTGGTAGAATGTGCATTTGGATGTTTAAAAGCGTGCTGGCGCAGTTTACTGACTCGCTTAGACCTCAGCAAACCAATATTCCCATTGTTATTACTGTTTGCTGTGCGCTCCACAATATCTGTGAGAGTAAGGGGGAGACGTTTATGGCGGGGTGGGAGGTTGAGGCAAATCGCCTGGCCACTGGTTACGTGCAGCCAGATACCAGGGTGATTAGAAGAGCACAGGAGGGCGGGTGCGCATCAGAGAAGCTTTTAAAACCAGTTTCATGACTGGCCAGGCTACGGTGTGAAAGTTCTGTTTGTTTCTCCTGCATGAACCACCACCCCCCTTGGTTCACTCTACTTCCCTGTAAGCTAGCCACCCTCCCCACCCCCTTAGATCACTGCTTGCAGAGGCAATAAAGTCATTGTTGCTTCACATTCATGCATTCTTTATTAATTCATCACACATATAGGGGGATATCTGCCAAGGTAGCCCGGGTGGAGTGGTGGAGGAGGGAAGGACAAGGCCACACAGCATTTTAAAACTTTAAAATGTATTGAATGCCAGACTTCTGTTGCTTGGGCAATCCTCTGGGGTGGAGTGGCTGGGTGACCGGAGGCCGCCCCACCACGTTCTTGGGCGTCTGGGTGAGGAGGCTATGGAACTTGGGAAGGAAGGCGGTTGGTTACACAGGGGCTATAGCAGCGGTCTGTGCTCCTGCTGCCTTTCCTGCAGTTCAACTATACACTGGAGCATATTAGTCTGATCCTCCAGCAGCTTCAGTATTGAATCCTGCCTCCTCTCATCATGCTGCCGCCACCTTTCAGCATCAGCCCGCCACTTACTCTCTTCAGCCCACCACTTCTCCTCGCGTTCATTTTGTGCTTTCCTGCACTCTGACATTGTCTGCCTCCACACATTCGTCTGTACTATATCAGTGTGGGAGAACAGCATGAGGTCAGAGAACATTTCATTGTGAGTGTGGTTTTTTTTTTGCCTTCTGATCTTCTCTAGCCTATGGGAAGGAGAAGATCCTGTGATCCTTGAAACACATGCAGCTGGTGGAAAGAAAAAAAAGGGACAATGGTATTTAAAAAGACTCATTTTATAGAACAATGGGTACACTCTTTCACAGTAAACCTTGCTGTCAACATTACATACATAGCACATGTGCTTTCATTAGAAGGTCATGTTTTGCCTCCCCCCAGCGGGTGGTTAACCCCTCCCGCCCCCCCCCCCAGCGTGGCTAACAGCGGGGAACTTTTCTGTTCAGCCACAAGCAAACCGCCCAGCAGGAATGGGCACCTCCAAATGTCCCATTAAGAAAAGCACCCTATTTCAACCAGGTGACCGTGAATGATATCACTCTCCTGAGGATAACACAGAGAGATAAAGAATGGATGTTGTTTGAACACCAGCAAACATACTCTGCAATGCTTTGTTCTGCAATGATTCCTGACTACGTGCTACTGTCCTGGCGTGGTAAAGTGTCCTACCATGGTGGACGGAATAAGGCTGCCCTCCCCAGAAACCTTTTGCAAAGGCTTTGGGAGTAAATCCAGGAGAGCTTTATGGAGATGTCCCTGGAGGATTTCCTCTCCATCCCCAGACACGTTAACAGACTTTTCCAGTAACTTTATTGGCCGCAAATGCCAGGGCAAATTCATCATTAAACATGCTTGCTTTTAAACCATGTATACTATTTAAAAAGGTACACTCAACAGAGGTCCCTTCTCCGCCTGGCAGGCCCAGGAGGCAGCCTTGGGTGGGTTCGGGGGGTACTGGCTCCAGGTCCAGGGTGAGAAAAAGTTCCTGGCTGTCGGGAAAACCGGTTTCTCCACTTGCTTGCTGTGAGCTATCTACAACCTCATCATCATCATCTTCCTCGTCCCCAAAACCTGCTTTCCTGTTGCCTTCCTCTCCACGGACGGAGTCAAAGCACACGGTTGGGGTAGTAGTGGCTGAACCCCCTAAAATTGCATGCAGCTCATCATAGAAGCAGCATTTTTGGGACTCTGACCCGGAGCGGCTGTTTGTCTCTCTGGTTTTCTGGTAGGCTTGCCTCAGTTCCTTAAGTTTCACGTGGCACTGCTTCGGGTCCCTGTTATGGCCTCTGTCCTTCATGCCCTGGGAGATTTTGACAAATGTTTTGGCATTTCGAAAACTGAAATGGAGTTCTGATATCACAGATTCCTCTCCCCATACAGTGATCAGATCCCGTACCTCCCGTTTGGCCCATGCTGGAGCTCTTTTGCAATTCTGGGACTCCATCATGGTCACTTCTGCTGATGAGCTCTGCACTCTGGCCAAACAGAAAATGAAATTTAAAAGTTCACGGGCCTTTTCCTGTCTACCTGGTCAGTGCATCTGAGTTGAGCGTGCTGTCCAGAGCGGTCACAATGGAGCACTCTGGGATAGCTTGCGGAGGCCAATAGCATCTAACTGCATCCACACTACCCCAGATTCAACCAGGCAAGGCCGATTTCAGCGCTAATCCCCTTGTCGGGGGTGGAGTAAAGAAATTAGCCTTCTAATTTGTATTCATGGGTTTTGCTCCTGAGTCTCTCTGCAGGTAGAACCAATCTTTCATTTTGGCTGGCAGCAAAGCTTCTCATCCAGAACAACCAGTTGATCTGGCTATATCCCCACAACCCCCTTTACCCTGGTATCAGGCTGGTTCACTCTCTCCTGGACTAATACTACATGATGCCTGATCACCTTCCCAAGCTCAAACCCGTCAACTAGCAGGTGGATAACTAGGCACAGGTGAGGCTGAGCCAACTCCCTTTCAAGGGCCAGCTGACCCCGTGATATGCTGAATAATAAAAGTAATCAATTCACTATTGAAATCTGTGGTAAAAACCAATGGGCCACTCTGATGACAGCATCAGAGATGTTCAAAGGACAACCAAATTGCTACATAGACTTGAGAAAGTTATTTCAATGAGATTAAAAAAATTAAATGTATCTCGACTGAAAATGATTCTGGGTGAAGGGGACATAATACTTTTTAGATAACCATATAAGGGTACATTTAGCTTTGATATTAGGGAAAATATTTTGACAGTAAAAACAATCAATATGAAGCATTTTGTCTGGTGAATGAGTTAAGTTACAAAAATACAGCATAGACTCTTTTCTGTTTGATGTATGGGATTGAACTAGATAGAGGAGGTAGTTGAATGGAACTTCCTGAAATATCATTACCCGTTTTTGTTTGTTACCTTCCTTTGACAAAGAAAATCTCATGCAATTAATATCACCACCATACATAAGCAGGACTAAGGGTCTGATCCAGCTTTCAATTAAGTCAGTGGGAGTCTTCCTGCTGATTTCAATAGTAGCTAGCTCAAGCCTTTTGATAAGAGTTAGTAAATCTCTAGGAATGTACAGTACTGTATAGCATCCTTCATTTACAGAAGAAAGATTTGATTATGGGAAGTTCAGCCTCTACTGATTTCATATTATTCTGTTGAACTCTCTATAAACATTAAAATAAACCTTTAGTTGCAAAGATGGTGGTATAAACAATATCTACCTAACTTAGGGGTTCTCCTTTTTTGGCATACAACTCTGCTTGGAGTAGGGCTTTCGTTTTTTAAGATGTTAATTTATTTTTATCTTTTTAAGGTTGATTTGTTTCAAGGTTGTTTTTTTCTTTGATGGATTGGTGTTTTATGGGTAGAAGGGGCTGTTAATGTTACGAATATATCATTCTTATGGTGAAAAGGCCTTTTCGAAGATGAAGGTTTACTATGTTTCCTAAAGATAGTAATACTAGGGTATTACAGTCTTTAGCAAACACTGTAAACCTTCTTCTTTGAAAAGGCCTTTCCACCATAAGAATGATAAAATACAAATCTGCCTAATCTTTTCTGGAAGGTTATTCCATAGCCAGATCCCCTTAATTGAGAATGGTTTGTCCCCAGCTATTAAACATTTCACCTTGGGCTTTGTGATCTGTGTTGTCCCAGGGGACCACAGCTGTCTTGGTGGTCATAGATTAAAATTTGGTCTGTAATGTATTTGAGGCTTAATCTATTAATTAATCTGAAAATTAGTATCAACACCTGTAGATGGCATCAGAAGCATAGTGACAGCCAATGAAGGGACTTGAGCACAGGTCTGATGGTGACCTAAACCATGGGGAAATTGGGAGCCATATTTTGCACGAGCTAAAGCCTGCATTCTTTTCACGTTTAGCTTCAGATACAGTAAATTACAGTAATCAAGCCTGGAGGTGACAAATGAATAGAGGTTACAAATGCAAGTCCTTTGTCTAGAAGGAAGGGATGAAATTTCCTAGTGAGCGGGAGGGTAAAAGAAGGCTTTTTTAGATGCCAATGCTATGTGGTCATCCAAGCTTAGTAAGGAGTCAGACAGGATTCCGAGGCTTCACAATACTGACAATGGAATTTGTACACCTTCAATGAAAGCTGGAGATCTCTTGGACAGCTCTTCAAAGTGTTTTCTCTTTCTGCTCAGTATAATTTCAATCTTACTTGTGTTCAGTTTGAGACAGCTGCTCTTCATCCAAGAGGAGATCTCTTGTAGGCATTGTGAATGTTTATTAGTGACAGTGGTCGCATCAGGTGAGAATTAGTTGAGTATCTTAAGTAGACTTTTTGTTGCTGAGCCCATGGTGTCTCACTATCTTTTTCAACATCTCATGAGACTACTGAGAGAGAAGGGGAAATAATATAGATCCTTATGGGATCCTGCTGGTGAGAGCCTTTGGAGAGGAGGAGCACTTACCCATCACTAGTCCCTGAGCATTGCTGGAAAGGGGCAGTTGGAGCCATAGGGCCATCTTCTCCTGCTATGTCATGTAGGTAAATTGGCAGAACATTATGGTTCATCATGTCTAAAGCTGCAATGTGGTCCAGAGTATGAGCTTGGAGATCTTACCTGTGTCCGTGGCCATGAGGAGGTTGTATTTTAATGCCACTACAGCTGTCTCTGTGCTGTGCCCTGTCTGAACCCTGATTGTGAGGCATCCAGGGTGTTGGCTGATTTCACACATTACTAGAGCTTGGTAGTTTCTACTTTTTCAGTTATTTTGAAAGAGGTTGGAGTGGTCTTCACGGTCTAGTTATGTCATCTTGAGGGTTGGTCACAGTACTGTGTGTTTTAAGGAGTTTGGCAAGTATACTTCTCTAAAAGAGGCTTTCACTGTTTCCATTAGCAGTAGGCATAAGTGCATTTATAGTTGTACATTTACATAGGAATAGTGTTTTTGCTTCATTCTACAAAGAAGCTCCTGCTTTGATATAATTTCTTCTTGCCTTATTTCCACCTTTCTAACTTGCCCTTCATATCATATACAGCAAATAATCAACAGCCTGCTATCTACCGGTATCCTCCCAAGCCCCTCCAGAATATCCCATCTCAGACATCTCTCCCTAGGTCCTCCCTGACCCTTACCAACTATGTTCACCCCCCACTGAATGTGTGGAAAAGGGACAAAAGAAACAAAGGGAGAAAAATATACAAAAATAGGGATTTTGAAAGTAAATGCATCAAACTATGTGCTGTATGCCAATATATTGCATTGTTTGAGTCTTATGATGTCACCTGCTTAAAGAGAAATTCTGGATGATGTGATAGTTCAAGTTAATTGCATAATGATTTAACCAGTTTAGTGTATTTCAATACAGGAGTTATATAGCCATTTGATCGTGAGAAATAATCTGATGAATGAACTGTACTCATATCCCTTTCTTTTTGTTTGTTTTTTTAACTGTTAGTAGTGGGGTCATGTTCCTAAAAGCACAGAGTATTCTGGGGTAAAATGTCCTATAAATCTGTTTTATAATATTCCAAATCAAAACCTGTTGGGGCTGTCTGCTGGTTAGTAGAATAAATAGCTCCTTTTTGATGCTTTATGCACCCTTGGTAGAGTAGGTACTGAAGCTGAATGCCAACTACTGGGGACAAAGAAGGCAGGATGTTCCAGTAGGTAGGACACTGGAGTTCTGTTTCCAGCGCTGTTGTTGACTTGGTGTTGACATTGGGCAGGTCACTTAACTTCCTTGTGCCGTAATTTCCCATTTTTATGATAACGGATAATCATGTTTATAAAGTCCATTGCTATCTATAGATGAAATGTGCTTATGTAAATGCTAATAAGTGCCTAAGTGCCATGTGTGTCCTACTGCCTTGGCTGCAGTACTGCAGCTGTGTGGATAGGGCATTGTCACAATTCTTGGGATACTGCTGTGCACCTTTTACTGGCTAGGGCTGCCAACTTTCTTATCCAACAGAACCAAACACCATTGCCATGCCCCTTTTCCTGCCCTGAGGTGCTGCCCTTGCCCCACTCTTCCTCCAAGGCCTCGTCCCCGCTCACTCGCTCATTTTCACCAGGCTAGGGCACAGCACTGGGGTGTGGGAAAGGGTGAGGGCTCTGGCTGGGGGGGCAGGCTCTGGGGTGGAGAAGGGGATGAACGGTTTGGAATGCAAGAGGGGGCTCTGGGCTGGGGGTGGGGCCAGGGATGAGGGGTTCAGAGTGTGGGAGGGGGCTACGGGCTCGGGCAGGGGGTTGGGGTGCGGGGCTCGGTGATGGATCCAGCTGGGGGTGTGGGCTATGGGCAGTGGCTCAGGAGTGCAGGAGGGGGTGTGGGTTCTGGGAGGGAGTTAGGGTGCAGGAGAGGGTTCCAACCTGGGGCAGGGGGTTGGGTGCGAGAGGGGATGCAGGCTCTGGCCAGGCGGTGCATACCTCAGACAGCTCCTGGAAGTGGCCAGCATGTCCAGCTCCTAGGCAGAGAGGCTGGGGGCTCCGCGCACTGCCCTCGCCCACAGGCACCATCCCTGCAGCTCCCAGTGGCCGCGGTTCCCAGCCAATGGGAGCTGTGGAGCCGGCACTCATGGCGGGGGCAGTGTGCGGAGCCCCCGTGGCCACCCCTGTGCCTAGGAGCCAGACATTCCAGCTGCTTCTGGAAGCCGTGTGGAGCCAGGGCAGGCAGGGAGCCTGCCTTAGCCCTGCTGCGCTGTCAACTGGACTTTTAGCGGTCCGATCGCACCTTTTTGACCAGATGTTTTGGTCATAAACCAGACACCTGGGAACCCTACCTATTCCTTGGGCACTGCAAAACCTGTACAGGAGTATAAACAGGAGTCTCAGAGTCAAATAGTCTGACTGCATTTGACGAGGATAGAGCTCCTGACTTCCACTCCTTAGTATATTTCCCTATATATGCCCTATCCCAAGGAGGAGTTGAGAATAGCGATACCAACCGCTTGACAGCTTACCTTGGGGATCGCCTAACCTACCTTACCCAGCTAGTGCCAAAGTCTGCTCTCTCCTTGTAGGATGAGAATGACCTTCCAGGCAGGTTCCTTGAAGCCTTCCAGGAATCTCTCTTGGAAACTGTAGAACTACTGCATACTCTCCCAAAACTTTCCAGCAACTGACTAGAACTTCTTGCTTTTAAACCCTTGTTCCAGTCCTGACATGATTGACAGAGTTGGAGGGATGGGGCCAGCCTCATCCACAGCAGCTCTTTAACTCCTTTGTCACTGGTGCAGGTTTATACGCCCTGTCATAGGCACCATACTGGAACTTCGGAGACATGAGTTCTATTACTGGCTCTGGTGCTGCTCTGCTGTGTGACCATGGGCAAGTCACTTCACCATCTCTGTTTCTTCTCCCACCCTTTGTTTATTTAGAATGTAAATTCTTCAGGGCAAGGCTCTCTCTCGCTATATGTACAGAGCCTAGTAACATGGCTCTCCAGTCTTAGTTGGGGCCTATAAGTACTACTGTATTACAAATAATAATTGTAAGGAAAGCTGCTGTGTGTGTAACAGGGCATATATGGGGACACACCCCTTTCACTAATTCTATTATTCAAACATCTTTTGGTAATATCTTAGTAACCAAAAGCAGGAATAGAATGTTGGAATTGGAAGGATCAGTGGCAGTGCTAGTTTGCCATGCATTGTGAATGAGGAAGGGGGCAATTTACTATAAAAGGACATCACACAGAGAGAAAATAACACTCTTTTCAGATACCATTGATGGAGCTGTACCTTGGTGAAGTACAGCTAAAAAGTATGTTAGTATAGACAAGAACGTAAGAATGGCCATATTGGGTCAGACCAAAGGTCCATCCAGCCCAGTATCCTGTCTACCAACAGTGGCCAATGCCAGGTGCCCCAGAGGGAGTGAACCAAACAGGTAATGATCAAGTGATCTCTCTCCTGCCATCCATCTCCACCTTCTGACAAACAAAGGCTAGGGATACCATTCCTTACCCATCCTGGCTAATAGCCATTAATGGACTTAATCTCCATGAATTTATCCAGTTCTCTTTTAAACCCTGTTATAGTCCTTGCCTTCACAACTTCCTCAGGCAAGGAGTTCCACAGGTTGACTGTGCGCTGAGTGAAGAAGAACTTCCTTTTATTTGTTTTAAACCTGCTACCCATTCGTTTCATTTGGTGGCCCCTAGTTCTATTATTATGGGAACCAGTAAATAACTTTTCCTTATTCACTTTCTCCACACCACTCATGATTTTATATACCTCTATCATATCCTTTCTTAGTCTCCTCTTTTCCAAGATGAAAAGTCCTAGCCTTTTTAATCTCTCCTCATATGGGACCCGTTCCAAACCCCTAATCATTTTAGTTGCCCTTTTCCGAACCTTTTCTAATGCCAGTATATCTTTTTTGAGATGAGGGGACCACATTTGTATGCAGTATTCAAGATGTGGGCATACCATGGATTTATATAAGAGCAATAAGATATTCTCCATCTTATTCTCTATCCCTTTATAATGATTCCTAACATCCCCTTTGCTTTTTTGACTGCCGCTGTACACTGTGTGAACGTCTTCAGAGAAATATCCACAATGATTCCAAGATCTTTCTCCTGATTAGTTGTAGCTAAATTAGCCCCCATCATATGTATGTATGTATAGTTGGGGTTATTTTTTCCAATATGCATTACTTTACATTTATCCACATTAAATTTCATTTGCCATTTTGTTGTTCAATCATTTAGTTTTGTGAGATCTTTTTGAAGTTCTTCACAGTCTGCTTTGGTCTTAACTATCTTGAGCAGTTTAGTATCATCTGCAAACTTTGCCACTTCACTGTTTATCCCTTTCTCCAGGTCATTTATGAATAAGTTGAATAGGATTGATTCTAGGACTGACCCTTGGGGAACACCACTAGTTCACCCCTCTCCGTTCTGAAAATTTATCATTTATTCCTACCCTTTGTTCCCTGTCTTTTAACCAGTTCTCAATCCATGAAAGGATCTTCCCTCTTATCCCATGACAACTTAATTTACGTAAGAGCCTTTGGTGATGGACCTTGTCAAAGACTTTCTGGAAATCTAAGAACACTATGTCCACTGGATCCCCCTTGTCCACGTTTGTTGACCCCCTCAAAGAACTCTAATAGATTAGTAAGACATGATCTCCCTTTACAGAAACCATGTTCACTTTTGTGCAACAATTTATGTTCTTCTATGTGTCTGACAATTTTATTCTTTACTATCGTTTCAGCTAATTTGCCCGGTACTGACATTAGACTTACGGGTCTGTAATTGCCATGATCAATTCTAGAGCCCTTCTTAAATATTGGCATTACATTAGCTAACTTCCAGTCATTGGGTAGAGTAGTTGATTTAAAGGACAGGTTACAAACCATAGTTAATAGTTCCGTAATTTCACATTTGAGTTCTTTCAGAACTCTTGGATGAATGCCATCTGGTCCCGGTGACTTGTTACTGTTAAGTTTCTCAACTAATTCCAAAACCTTCTCTAGTGACACTTCAATCTGTGACAATTCCTCAGATTTGTCATCTACAAACGACAGCTCAGGTTTGGGAGTCTCCCTAAGATCCTCAGCTGTGAAGACTGAAGCAAAGAATTCATTTAGTTTCTCTGCGATGACTTTATCGCTTTAAGTGCTCCTTTTGTATCTCGATCATCCTGGGGCCCCACTGGTTGTTTAGCAGCCTTCCTGCTTCTGATGTACTTAAAAAACATTTTGTTATTACCTTTTGAGTTTTTGGCTAGCTGTTCTTCAAATTCCTTTTTGGCTTTTCTTATTACATTTTTACATTTAATTTGGCAGTGTTTACACTCCTTTCTATTTACCTCACTAGGATTTGACTTCCACTTCTTAAAAGATGCCTTTTTATCTCTCACTGCTTCTTTTACATGGTTGTTAAGCCACCGTGGCTCTTTTTTAGTTCTTTTACTGTGTTTTTTAATTTGGGGTTTACATTTAATTTGAGCCTCTATTATGGTGTCTTTGAAAAGTGTTCATGCAGCTTGCAGGGATTTCTCTCTAGTCACTGTACCTTTTAATTTCTGTTAAAATAACCTCCTCATTTTTGCATAGTTCCCCTTTCTGAAATTAAATGCCACAGCACTGGGCTGTTGAGGTGTTCTTCCCACCACAGGAATGTTAAATGTTGTTATATTATGGTCATTATGTCCAAGCGGTCCTGTTATACTTACCTCTTGGACCAGATCCTGCGCTCTACCCAACTAGATCGAGAGTTGCCCCTCCCGATGTGGGTTCCTGTACCAGCTGCTCCAAGAAGCAGTCATTTAAAGTACTGAGAAATTTTGTCTCTGCATTTTGTCCTGAGGTGACATGTACCCAGTCAATATGGGGATAATTGAAATCCCCCACTATTATTGAGTTTTTTATTTTGATAACCTCTCTAATCTCCCTTAGCATTTCATCGTCTCTATCACTGTCCTGGTCAGATGGTTGTTAATAGATCCCTACTGTTATATTCTTATTAGAGCATGGAATTATTATCCATAGAGATTCTATGGAACGTGGATTCATTTAAGATTTTTATTTCATTTGATTCTACATTTTCTTTCACATATTGTGCCACTCCCCACCGTATGACCTGTTCTGTCCTTCCGATATATTTTGTACCCCAGAATGACTGTGTTCCATTGACTGTCCTCACTTCACCAGGTTTCTGCTATGCCTATTATATCAATATCCTCCTTTAACACGAGGCACTCTAGTTCACCCATCTTATTATTTAGACTTCTAGCATTCGTGTACAAGCACTTTAAAAACTTGTCACTGTTTATTTGTCTGCCCTTTTCTGATGTGTCAGATAATTTATGTGAATGTTTTTCATCTGATCTGGACCATACTTTATCCTTTTCCAACCTCTCCTTCTGACTAAAACCTAGAGAATCTCTATCAGTAGACTCTCCTCTAAGAGAAGTCTCTGTCCAATCCACGTGTGCCTCTGCAGCAATCGGCTTCCCCCATCTCTGAGTTTAAAAATTGCTCTGCAACCTTTTTAATGTTAAGTGCCAGCATGCTGAAGTACTTTCCAAAGGCTGAAGTACTTTACAAATATTAATGAATTAGGTCTCCCTTCTGTGTGAGGCATCTTTGGGACAAGAACAGTCGTTTCCTATCTGTTTGCCCAACACCTGATATGATGGGGCCCCGATCATACTCAAGACCCAGACTGCTGTTGCAGTATAAATATTAAATAATAATGTTATCCATTTCATATCTAGACTAAGGAAGGGCCTGATTTCCAGAAGTGCTCAGCACTAAAATTCCCATTGGAATCAATAGAAGCTCCAAGTGCTCAGTGTATGTAAGTAACTTCCCTGAAGTCATTCAGCAAGTTAGTGGGAATGTAGTAAGAGAGAAAGCCTGACTCTCAGATCCCAGGTCTAACTCCTAGGCCACACTGGATTTGGGGTTAATGACACGTCCAGCTGACAACCAGTTGCTGATTTATTATCTGAGGTACATTCATGATCCCTGGTTTAGATTGCCTAACATTTCCCATTAAATAAAAATTCTTCTCACTGAGAAAGTACTCCATAATTTGCAACAGGACTGATACTGGCAGGTGAATAGCCCTGGGGTCAGGAAGGTGAATTCTGATAACTCCATGAAAATCCATTCAGCTTTGGCTAAATTATAGGGTGGCAAAAACTGCCATTTCCTGTCTGTGGTTTGTTTACCACAATTTGTTCTGGGCTTGCTGCCAAAAACCATGAGCATTCCATTAGTGCTGTGCATGAACCATACTGGTGTCTCCCTCCAATATGCCACACTGAACTAAATCTCCAGATGGGACACAGACAAAATGGTGGTGGCATATTTTTCCCATATCAAAGCACTCTTTGGCACAGGGCTAGGAACCCGGATCTCTATACTTCCTCTAGTGGCTAGTGTTAATAATTCTGACCCCTTCAGAATCCTTATTATTGAGCAAAGCCTCATCCCCCACTGAGAAGTTAACAAGATGAGAATATCTCTAATATCTAATCAGATCCAAAACTCAGTCCCTTAGCCTAACTATCCCTGAAAAAGATTCTGCAAAGACATTGTGCTTGACTATGCTGTATGTAAAATATTGCAGTTCTTGTCTCTTTTATTCACTGTTTCAGTATGTAATATCTTCCTCTCGTGGCTAGGACACGGAGAATAACAAACTTCTGCCGCTGCTGCTATTGAATTACTGCCCTTACTCCTTTAGCTCACCTCATAGAGGTGCATGCTGCAGTACTGGACATGAAGGACTCAAACCCTGCTGATGATGCATGACTTAGGGGAGGAGCGTTGTTAGTTACATAGAGTAGAATTTGATTTTGCCTTTTTAAAAAAAACACCTAGAAATTTACATTTTTAAAAGTGATGTTGAAAGATTATTATTTAAGTTACAAAGTCAAGCATTCAAAAGTTAAGAAATGCTAGAATTTAAATTGTGCAAGGTTAATCCAGCCCCATTGTATATATTTATAATGATACATTATTTAATTGCATAATCACACAGGACCCCTGTCTCTTTCATTGCATATACTGGAAGGTGCTCAGGGACTACTTCATGGTTGTGTCATGAATGAAGTTACTGTCTGTAGGACTTGTGCCTCAGTCACTGTAGAACTTGGAAGATGTGTCAAAAATAAGAAAAGCTGCAACTAGAAGAGAAAGGATGGTCTCGTAGTTAAACAGTTGAATGCCCACTAGGAGAACTTGGTTCTGTCTCTGGCTTGGTTATGTACTTCCACTGTGATTAATTGTGTTTAGTTCACTTGAACCAATCTTTTTGCAAGTGGCTTCTAATTATGTGATCTTAATTTGCCAGATGCCCAGCCTTTTCCGCTGATTAAATGCACAAGTGAAGTCTAATGTTTGACCACAGAAGCCATTTGTTGCCATTGTGCACTGTACCATCAATATTTTTTCAATTATATGAAAAGATGGAAGATGCTGTGATATGTGAAATTATAAGAACACTTCTTTTTTTTTTCCTGAAGCATTGGAAAATTCAGTGCTGTTGTTTTCTCATACTTTCCATTGATATCCCTTTGGGGCAGGACATAGGTTAGTAATTATTTTAGGGCAGGTTCAGATGGTTAATAGTGGTTTGGAGGTGGTTTGTGTGGAAAATAATTTGATCTGAGAGGATATATGTAGTATCAATGTTTGTTTTTCCATTGCCAGGACTGGCTGAAATTTTTCCTTTTACTATAAAACCTGATAATTGAATTGATCATCTGCTCCCTCTACTGCCTAACCTGCAGCCTTGAGGCATGCAGCAAACACAGAAATAAAATGTCATTATCATAAGTTTGCCATTAACAACTGCCTACAAACAGATCGTGCTAGTGATTGACAATGCCACTGAAAAGGTAGTTTCTTTCCAAGCTTTAAATCTGCCATGAAACTCAAATTTAGCTAGGACAGAAGTAAGAGGCTAACAGTATGTCACAGTTTAGAACTTTCTGAAATACCTGAATAGTCTGTACATTCATATCGTGGTGTAGATGGATTCCATTGTACTTTGTGCATTTACCAGAATGATGCAGTTTTCCTTCTCTGCAGCAGCATCAGCACAACACTGTTCTGCACTGTAACCATGGCAAGGCCATATTAATTGAAAAACATGACTCTGGAGAGGTAGAATTTTTCCTAGGAAGGTTTTTTTTCAGAGGGAGAGACGGTGACCTCATCAGGCATGAGTAATTCTGCAGGGATGGGAAAGGCAAATAAAATAAAAAACCCTGTATGATGAAATTAAGAGCACGGGTGGCTAATGGAAAGCAAGGCAGGAATAACAACATCTTATCTTACTGTTGCTGCTGCTTTCCTTCCGATGCATCCGATGAAGTGAGCTGTAGCTCACGAAAGCTTATGCTCAAATAAATGTGTTAGTCTCTAAGGTGCCACAAGTACTCCTTTTCTTTTTCCTTCCCTTTGCAACTCTTGGACCAGCTGCAGCAGCTGTAAAAGGAAGACTCCATCCAAGGATTGCTGTTGCTGCACTTCCCAGGGAAGTTCCTGTTAAAGCGGCAGTTGCAGCAGTTGGAAGAGCAGATGTAGCATGTGACTATTATTGCTGCTTCCCGCTGCAGCCCCATCTCCTGTAGGAGCAGCAGTTTGTGTTGGCTGTGCTGTAATGTTACAAACTGCTACAGTCACAATTTGCTATTGGTAGCAGTCACCGACACCTACAGGAGTTCTTTTTTTCTGCTCAGTCACAACTTGCTGTCTCTCATCTTTGTCATCCTCTGGTCCAGGGGTAGCTAATTGTAATTTTTGGGGCTATACCAGTCACAATTTGCTAGCTCTCACCTTTCCTCATATTCTGATCCAGGTGGTGGCAAGCTGTATGGTTGGGGACACTCCTGTCACAATTTGCTAGCACTGTAGAATCTCTATTTTAAATTTGGACACAAATAACTAAAGATATTTTTGTAATTTGGAAAAGCATTCTATAGAGTTAAAACCCTGAATGAAGGTATTGTGTTCTCTTTATTAGTCTCTTTCCATTGTAGATTAGAAACTGTATGGCCTATATTAAACAAACAATTAATGTACAAAAAACACTGAAACTTGTGTAAAGCATTGTACACAATATTTGAAATACATTTTAATACATTCTTTGGGCAGAGTCAGGTTGCTTAGGTGCCTAAGCTGTTTCTTGAGAGAATGAGATAGGCATGTGCCTAACTTTATACTAAACAGCCGGAGGAGGAGGTGGTATCCACTTGTAACTTCTAGCATTGGGGTTAGAGTAGTCACCTGGATAGTGGGAGACGCCCTATTAAAATCCTTTCTCCCTGTTGCCTGAGGGGGAATTGAACCTTGATTTTTCACATCCCACATGAGTGTTCTAACCACTGGGCTAGAAGTTACAAAGCATAGGGTAACAGATTTCCTCCTCCAGCCAGATTTTGAATGGGACCCAATCCAGTAGGCAGCTTCTGCACACACCTCCCGGATTGGGCCCTACACGCAAGATAAGCATTGCCTCCCTTGCAGTCTGCCCTGGTTTGTGAATTGCTCTGGAGCTTAGGGGGGATATAGGCATCCAGATGCCTAGAATAAAGGAGCAGTGTGCATGCAAAGGCAGAAACTTAGGTTCTGAAGAAAATTTTACCCTGAAAATGTAGGCACTGAGTGAATTTAGGTGCCTAAAGAGTTTGGCAAGAGTTTTGGGAATTGCATTGGAGCTTAAAATTGGAATGTACGCACCTAAACCTTTGAAAATCTAGCCCTATGTCTCTATTAAAGGGAACAAAGAGGATCCAGGAATTATAGACCACTCAACCGAAGTTCGATACCTGGAAAGATACTCGAACAAATTATCAAACAATCCATTTGTAAGCACCTTTGTAAGCAAAATAACCGCAATATAAGGAATAGACAGAATGGATTTGTCAAGAAAAAATCATGCCAAACTAACCTATTTTCCTTATTTGACAGGGTTACTGGCCTAGTGAATAGGGGAGAAGCAGCAGATGTGATATATCTTGATTTTAGTAAGGCTTTTTACTAGGGCTGTCAAGCAATTAAAAAAATTAATTGTGATTAATCATGCTGTTAAACAATAATAGAATACCATTTATTTAAATAGTTTTGGATATTTTCTACATTTTCAAATATACTCATTTCAATTACAATACAGAATACAAAGTGTACAGTGCTCACTTTATATTTATTTTTATTGTAAATGTTTGTGCTGTAAAAAACAGAAGAAATAGTATTTTTCAATTTACCTAATACAAGTACTATAGTGCAATCTTTTTATCATGAAAGTTGAATTTACAAATGTAGAATCATGTACAAAAAATAACTGCATTCAAAAATAAAACAATGTAAAACTTTAGAGCCTATAAGTTCAGTCAGTTCTATTTCTTCTTCAGCCAATCGCTCAGACAAACAAGTTTGTTTACATTTGCAGGAGATAATGCCGCCTGCTTCTTGTTCACAATGTCACCTGAAAGTGAGAACAGGTGTTCTCCTGGCACTTTTGTAGCCAGCTTCACAAGATATTTACATGCCAGATGCGCTAAAAATTCATATGTCCCTTCATCTTCAATCATCATTCCAGAGGACATGCATCCATGCTGAGGAAGGGTTCTGCTCTATAGCAATCCAAAGCAGTGCGGACCGACGCATGTTTATTTTCATCATCTGAGTCAGATGCCAGTAACAGAAGGTTGATTTTCTTTTTTAATGGTTCGGGTTCTGTAGTTTCTGGATCAGAGTGTTGCTCTTTTAAGACTTCTGAAAGCATGATCCACACCTCATCCCTCTCAAATTTTGGAAGACACTTCAGATTCTTAAATCTTGGGTTGAGGGCTGTAGCTATATTTAGAAATTTGATATTGGAACCTTATTTGTGTTTTGTTAAATCTCCAGTGAATGTGTTCTTAAATCAAACAACATATGTTGGGTCGTCATTCTAGACTACCATAACACAAAATATATGGCAGAATGTGGGTAAAAGCATGGAGCAGGGGACATACGATTCTTCTCCAAGGAGTTCAGTCACAAATTTAATTAACACTTTTTTAAAACAATCGTCAGCATGTCCTCTGGAATGGTGGTCGAAAACAGTTATGTAACAAAAAAACTAAATTTGTAAGTTGCACTTTCACAATCAAGAGATCACACTACAGCACTTGTCTTAGGTGAATTGAAAATTTTTTTTATCACTTTTACAGTGCAAATGTGTCTGAAAAAAAGAACAAAATTTTAGAACTAAAAACTCATGTTGCCATACAAATACGAAGTGCTATACCAGAAACAGTGTGAGATGTGACTGTGGAAGGTCTTGGAAATTACTGATGTTTTCAATGAGTATCTGGTGTTAAAAAATATCAGTTAAATAGCACAATGACATCTGATCCATCTCCACAAAAGTAGATGATTAAGTGCTAACAGTAATCAAAATAGCATATTACAAATAAATAATTTAAAGAGGTATTAACCTACATTTACAGTGGATTTCAAGAAAAAGGCAGTCCAATTCAGGCATGGAGAATAATAGTTAAGACACATTTGTGAACTGCTATGAGGCTTTATGCAGACATATAAATGGGTAAGGGATTCCTTTAAAGACTAAAAACAAGTAAGACAATTATAATTTTCAGAGAGGGTTTATGTCAAGTATTTGATTAAATCAAGTCTGCTTTAGCAGCTCAATGCATCATACCAGATGGGGAAGCGCTGCTCTGTCGAGGCGCTGGGAGGCACCACGCCTCTAAGAACACAGCCCTGGGAAGCGGGAGCTGAGCGGCACCGGCCTGCTGGGGGGACAAAAAGCCCCGCTGCCCCCCGCCCCCCATTTTTGCAGCCCCTGGAGAGAGCTCACCCTGCCCTGGCCGGGTGACCCTCCCCTCGGTCCCCATCTGGCAGCGCCACTACCCCATTCTCAACCCCGGCTCCTACCCCCGATCCCGACTGTGTCCCTCAGTCCCCCCTCTCCGCCCGCTTGTCTCTTCCGTGCAGCTGTCTGTCCCCGCACAGACCCTGCTCAGCCCCGCCCCCTCCGATTCACCCCTCTGCCCCTGTAAGCAGCAGGGAGCAGTCTGCAATCCCCAGGGAGGGCAGAGGCTTCAGCTGATGTTACTGAGCATGCTCAGTTCCAGCAAAGCAGCAAATTTTGGGGCCGGACTCTTTCCCATGCAGTAGGAGTTCCTCCCGCCCCCTCCCCTCTCGCGCTGTCTGGCGGAGGGAGACGGCGCGTGGTGTTGGTCTCCATGGTAGTGGGCTGTGTGGGCGGAGTGGTCGGGGCTGGAGCGCGGCGGTGAGAGAGCGGCTCCCCTCGCCCCCTCCCCTCCGTGTGTTTGTGTCAGGGTGATCGCGGCGGCGGAGCTGCCCGGGGCGCCCGGCTCGGAGCGGGCGAGGGGGACGGACGCAGCCAGCCGCAGAGACAGCCCCGCTCCCCGCGGCTCGGCCGGGCTCTCGGCATGGGCGGCCCGTAGAGGAGAGGGCTGGGCGGCTGGTGCGGTGCCTGTGCGGCGGCGGCGGCCATGGCGGTGGTGGAGACGCGGCCGGAGCTGGTGGGGAAGCGGTTCCTGTGTGTCGGGGCCGGCGAAGAGGAGCCGCCGGAGCGCGGGGAGAGCGGGCGCTGGCGCGCCGGGGTCATCCGCGCCGTGTCCCACCGGGATTCGCACAGCCCCGAGCTGGCGGTAAGAGACTGGCCCCAGACCCTGCTCCCTCTGCGCGACCGGGGGGCCCGGTCACCCCCGCGGGGCCCTGCTCAGCAGGCGTTGGGGGGCGTCGCAGGCGTCGCCTGCTCTCTCTGTAGGGCTTTGCTCAATCAGATCCTGAGGGTTGGGTAGCGGGGTGTCCTCGTTCCCCCGAGCCGGGGCCCTGCTCGGTGTGAGGGGTAGCAGAAGTGGGAGTGGTCACAGGACACCCCCTCTGCTTGCAGACAAGAAGGTATGACACAGCCTGTCTTTTCTCTCGCTAGGCACCGAAGGTGGGGTACGGAGTGCAGTGGTAAACAGACAGCCCCCCGTGCTCTCTGTAGCATGGACGTGCATGTCAGCCTCTTCTCCCTGCTGCACACACCGTGGTGTGTGGTGGAGAATCAGTCGGGTTGACGTAGATCAAGAATCATAGAAATTATCCTGAATGCAGTAGCAAGAAGCTGCCCTAATTTGGGGATTGTGATTGGGGTAAAGGTTTCTTTCGCTTCCCCGGAGAGATCGGCACCCCTGATATTAACGGGAAGGCTTGTGTTGTGTATGTGTTTAGCATATGTGAGGACGACAGAGGCGGTGGCATTGATTAGACTTTTTCTCTTTGCATGGAAGATATGGCTGCTATTCTGATCATTTGAGTTCTTCAAATTTATATTTTAATGGGAAATGGTAGATTCCTAGCTTCTCTGTGGAGTGAAAATAACCAGCCTTTTCATCTGACAGGACTAAGAAACAATTATTTTTTTACTAAGCTTCAATATTCAATGGCCTGTAAAAGCTGTTTTTTATTTAATGTTAAGTGACTCGTTTAAAAATACTGTTGTGATAAAAGATAATAAAAGATTATGTTGAATTGTTTCTTTTCCTTGTATGTGGTGTTGTAAGTGTTTTCCTTAGGGGTGTAGGAATGTGCGTGGAGGGAGAGAACAAGCAAGGATATATTCTGTTGTGTTGAGACACATTCTTGCTGGGGGAAAAAACACAAGCAGGATTTCCTTGGGTTAGTGTTATGAATACATAATATATAAAATGGAGTTTGTGTGCTGTAGAGAACTCATCTTTTTATTTGTAAATTCCAGATTCTAGTAATGTATACATTGGTACTAACACGGCTGCTACTCTGAAATTGGTACTGTTGCAATTGTACTGATGCATTTTTATGTTGAGCATCTAAATGTGCACTTGGTTAAACATCATAACTACATAAGTTCTTTCTGTACGTATAGAAAATTAGCGAACTGCATTGTGCGGTTCTCTAATGCTGTTGATATAGTACAGCAATTCAAGATTTAAAAACTGTCATAACTGTAATTCCTTCTTTTATATGAAAAATCAGGTAAACCAAAATATCTGTTGTTCTAGAGGTTATTGATTGCTTCATATGGTGGGGGGGGGGAGTGTGGTCTGCTAAAGTAATCTGTGCTTGCCTTTGTTCATCCCAGGGTTTAGCTTTATTTGTATAAGTAGAAGCATTTACACTAAAACATTGTCATTACCATAGTTACTAGATTTTCTAGTTTAGATACTTTAATTCACAATTGTATGTCATTTGTCCCTTTCTCTTCTTTGTGAAAATGTCTTAAATTTTCAAACTTTGCGTCATTGTCTTAGTTTTTCTGATATCAGTTGGTTTTGTATGACACCATGGAGTTCTATAGATGTATGTTATATAAGGAATGTGTTTTAAAAACACATTTACAAGGTAGTTTTGTAGAATATATATCTAATATAAACATATTGGGCAACACAATGAAATATGTACCAACTGCTACTAGCCAGAGTCTTGTACCAATTAGTAAACTCTAGGAACAAAACTGTGTGGTAAATAGGGGAAAGTGCTGTCTATAGACCCTTTTTTTAAAGGGGATTTTTTTTTTTTTTTTTGCCCAAAACATGCTAGGTGCTATCTGTTGTAAATATTTATGTGGTCTCATTACTGCACATTACTAAGTCTTCATCTTTTAATATATTTATCCTTGCGTCCCATTTTACAGATAGGAAACTGAGGCACAGAATAAGGTGACTTGTATAAAGTGTCACAGGAAGTCTGTGGCAGAGCTGGGAATTAAACTCATGTCTCTCAGGTCCCAGACTGGCACATCATTGGACTATCCTTCCTTTCTAGGTGCTTTACAGAATTCATGATACCTGTTTTACAATTTAGGGATAAGGTACAAGTGAACACACAGAACCAAGCAGGGAGTGAGGGGAGAAGGAGAAGAGAGAACAAAGGTTGCAGTAACAAGACTAGGGTTGTTTATGTGGGTTAGGCACACATCTTGATTTTTTTTCTTTACACTTGTAATTAATATGTCTCATAGTATGTCTACACGGCCGAGCCTATCGTGGCATAGCTCCCTCTTGTAGAGGTAACCTACACTGACCAAGGGGGGGGTTTCCTGTCAGTATAGGAACACCATCTCTCTGAAGGACATTAGCTCCATAGACAGACACCCTCTTCTGTTGTCAGAGCTGTGTCTACACTGGAGGTTTGGTTAGCATAGCTATGTTGATCAGGGGGCTTTTTTCACTCCTCTAACCAATGTAGCTATGCCAAACATATGTCTTAAACGTAGGCTAATCCTCTGATGAGCTGGTGTTTGAAATATATGAAACCCCTCTTCCAATGGGCATTTCTGTGTCTTCCCTGGCTCCACTACCATTTGGCTGCATTTCTAATCCTTCCACAGCCTCCATTTTAGGTGGTCCTCCCTATGAATAGCTCCAGATCCTGCTGCTACTCATTAGCAGAGTGAAATTGAAATGCTTTTTGGTAATTTCATCACTGCATACTGTGTTCTGAATAGTAACAGTTAGATTGAGTTTCATCAATTTCGGGCTGGCCTACCTTCTGTAAGCTATGAGCCCTGCAGAAGCACTAGAGCTGTCCAGGGGCTCAAGAAGACAGCACTGTGTCAATTCACATTTGTATGACCCTTTGCAATTATGTGAGACAAAGAACATTTTTGAAATGAAAACTTCATGCACTGCTATCTGTACCATACTCGCTATCATCAAGTGGACAAATGAATTTTCAAGGCCTGATGTGCTTCATGAAATGGAAATGATTACTTTGTTTATAGCTAAATTCCAAAATGTTTCTACGTAGTTGAAATTTCTGTATTTAGTGATAAGAAATCAAATCAGTTTTAAATAGCTAATTAAAAAAGATAAAATGCAGCTTCAAAATTCTCAGTGTTAAGAAGCCTTGACCTAATTAAATAGGATAAGCGCCATCCTACTTCCTATTGAGTCTACAAAGGGGCAACCAAAATTTTCCAAAGGAGGGGGGTTCAGCAAATATATGTCCTCACTGAACCCTCTACTCTCACTCTGGGCATGGAAGTGTAAGGAGATGGTGTTCTGCAGTTCTGAGAAGCGGGGAGACAGGTCTCAGGGACCAGAACACCAGGAGGAGGAGCCACTGCTTCTCCAGGCTGTAGTGATGATTCTGGAAACCTGCAGAAGCAGCAAGTAGCAAGCAAGTGAAGTCAACACAGTATGACCTTTCGTGAGCTACAGCTCACTTCAGATGAAGTGAGCTGTAGCTCACGAAAGCTTATGCTCTAATAAATTTGTTAGTCTCTAAGGTGCCACAAGTACTCCTTTTCTTTTTGCGAATACAGACTAACACGGCTGCTACTCTGAAAACAGTATGACCTGTCAGCTCTTTGCTGACAAGTAGCAGTTGATTTTCAGGGCACAGTTTTCAGAACACTAATTGAATCAATATTAGCAGGATTGAACAGAAAATGATGTCCGTGAGAGTAAATATACTTATTTTTCCAAGTTCTGTAAAAAGTAAGTATTTGAGGGCACACTGTCAATTTGACATCTAGTCAAATCAAAAAAATAATAAACTTAAAGTTTAAAAGTAGTTCTTTGGTTACAGCGACATTTGCCCCTCAGTTCCGCCAGTCTGTGTGTCTTTGCAGTCTCATTTTCCTAATTGAAAAATATTTTTCTCTACACACGAGAAACTAGGAAATAAGTTTTTAATGGTGAGTGTTGCCTCTTTAAAAAGGCCATAGGAGAGACAGTCTTTCGCTACAATTTATAATATTTTAATAATAAAATTTATAGTGAAATCTGCTGGGTATTTTTTCTCCTGATTTCTAAAGCTGTGCATTTAGTATACCAACATACTTTGATACCATTTCTATATGGCAGTGTTGGATGACAGTGAAATCAAGAATCCAGTAACTTGAGTCTCTTGGGAATAGTATTTTAAGATATACAGAAAGTTACCATATCTGTTTATATCACCAAGGCAACAAATAAGACAGCAAGTTAAAGGAAAACATTTCATTTCTTTGGGGGGAGGGCATGGAGAGTACCTCCAAAGATTTGTAAAAGTACTACTTAAGCATGTAGAGGATTTTTTCTGTGACTTTGGTATTTACAGAATAATTTACAAAACATTGTTAGGGAAAATGTACAATAACAATTCTGATGGAACTTCTAAACATGCATTTTTTTTATGTCCAGTGGTATGTGGAAAAAAAAATTGTTGAAATTAATATTTTCTATTGGCTTCTTGAGAAGAGTAGCTGTGGGCTTTGCATGTCTTTATCCTCTCCAGTGTATCTAACAGAATACAAATATACAAAATTTTGTAGTATAAAATGTAAACCTGATTAGGACACAGAATTATAGAAATTTAAAATTAAAGGCATCTTGTAGAAATGCTCCTCATGCTGAAAGTGTGTGGGTTTTTTTGCGCTAAAGATGTGGGTAAGCATGACTACGTGATGTACAAAGCTGTATTTTCCCAGGCCTGGTCTACACTTAAAACTTATGTCAACATCACTGTTTTTCAGGGTGTGAAAAATCCACACCTATGCGTGACGTAGCTATGTCAGTCTAACCCCCCAGTGCAGATGCAGGTAGGCTGATGGAAGAATGCTTCCATCAACATAGCTACTGTTGTTTGGGGAGGTTGTGTTCCTCGTACGCCAAAGGAAAAAACCCTTTCATTGGTGTAGGCTGCATCTATGTTACTGGGTTATACTGGCATGGCTACAGCTCTCAAGCCATGCTCATGTAGGTTCTGTAGTACATACATACCCCCAGACTTTCCTGCTCCTCTAAATTATGCACTCTCTGCTCTTTTGCTCACTTCTCCTGGTGGCCAATAACTTTGCTGCACTTTAAAGTTCAAAAGCAGATTTCTGTGAATGTGATGGTTTTTGCTTTGTGTCAGTGTGGCATTTCACTTTTGATTTTAGGTAGGGTCCTGTATTTGAGTCTTTTACTAAACTTACTAATAAAATAAGTTGAGATCTGGAGTATTTGAGGAAAATATTTAGTTTTTTTTTTAAAAGCAGAATTTGCATAATACAAGTCAGAATCTGGTTTTGTTTTTCCTTGTTTAAGTTTGACTTCTAAAAATTAACAGCTGTTGAGATGTGAGGGGATTTGGACTATCAATATACCGGAAGTGTAAATTGTAGGAAAAACTTCAAATAAAAACTATTAATGTTGGACAGAGCAGACAATGAATTCTAGTTTTAAAGCCAGTTGTGCAAGGTAAAACAAATGTAAAACAATATCAAACTGCTTGATGGTTGCTAACATAATTGGGTAAGGTTGTGGTTAAAAGTCTGTTTTTCAGGACTGTTACCTCAGTTCTCTTTAATATTGGTCTGATTATGGATGTGCTATGTAGCAGTGTCATATGTCCTAGATGAGGATGGATATCTTGAAAAATGTACTAGATGCCTGTTAGTCAGAGGATACTACAAAAGATGGAAGCTTCTCTTCTTGCTTTGCCATGAGAAGCCTAGTATGTGTCTCAAATCAGCTCTTGGGAAGAGGGTGCTAAACTTACCACTAGGGCAGGGGTCTCAAACACACAGCAGCCCACGGGGTTCTTCCCTGCAGCTCACCAAGCTCCCCCCGGCCCCTCCCCAGCAAGCCGTGGTCCCAGCCTACCTCCAGGCCAGGGCTAGGCAAACTACGGCCCCGGGCTGGATCTGGCCCTTAAGCGCTTTGGATCCGTCCTGCGGATTTGCCGACTCCATGGTGCTGAGGGCCCTGCACCGCTCTGGGAAGGGGCGGGCACCGCTTCCCTGCGGCCCCGGGGGGGCGGGGGAGCAGAGAATTCCATGAGCTGTTTTTGCCTGTGGTTACCTCCCCTGAAGCGCCCATTGGCCGGGAACAGGGATGTGCAGCCAATGTGAGCTTTGGGGGAGGTACCCTCAGGCAAGAACAGCTCACGGAGTTCTCTGCTTCCCCCTCCCCCCGGGGCCGTAGGGACAGTGCCCACCGCTTCCCGGAGCAGCATGGCATGGGGCCGGGGCCAGGGCAGGCAGGAAGCCTATCCTGGTCCTGGTGTGTGCCTCTGCCACCCCAGAGTCACTCAAGGTAAGCGGCACTGGGCCAGAACCCGAACCACTCCTGCATCCCAACCCCCTGCCGCACCCCAACTCCCTGCCCTGAGCCCCCTGCTGCACCCCACGGGCAGGGTGGGGGCAGTGTGTGTGTGTGTGAGAGAGAGAGATGTGGCCCTCGGGACAACGTACGAGTCCTCATGTGGCCCTCCTGGTGATTTGAGTTTGAGGCCCCTGCACTAGGGTGCTGTCTTTGGATCTGGTGGAGGGATGTGAGGAAAGGTGTGTGGTTTTTTTGTTTTTGTTTTTGTTTTTTTTTTTTTTTGTATTAACCTTAACTGGTTAGTGTCTGAGGTATAGAGGAATGTGGGGATGATTACAATTCTTCCTGCTCTTGTTACCACCCCCAAGCGATTTTCAGAAGCTAACCGGGGTTTGGGTAGTTTCTAGATAACATAGCGTTTTGTCTCACAAGAATGAAGTTGACAAGATTCTTGTAAATTTCACTGTTATGCCCCCATGGATAAAAGCAAACATCTATTTTTGGGTGAGTGGGGGAAGATAAGGCAACGTTTCCTCCTTCTGCTCCCCACCTCTAATAGAGGTAGAAGATTGGGTCTACTGTTGTCACCACAGCTTTTCTCAGAAGCTCATTTTATTTTCTGTTGTCGCTAACAAAGCGGTGAATACATTTTTGAAAGGTCAGTAGGTAATTTAACAGCTTAACCACAGCAAAAAATTCAAACATAGGAGCATGCCCTAAAAAACCTGGGGAGGGGCGCAAATTGAGAGGCACGAAAGGTGGGAAAGTAGTGGTAGTCCTGTAAGCTCTGCTCCAAAATAGCTGTCAAAATGAGATGCTCCTCTTTGTAGATTGTACATATGTTCAAAATCTGTGCTCTTCAGGCTTTGCTGGGTTCCTTGGGCTTGGCTCTCCCTCAGTGGAGATCAGATGCCCTGCTGTGCTGTTTGGATGTAGTTCCTTCTGGACTATGGGAAAAATTAGTGGTGGCACTCTCCCATGTTCACCTCTCATGGCAACAAAGACTATGTCTATACTGCCTTCCGCTGGTGAAAGCACGTAGGGTATGTGTATCTACATGCCGCAGTGAAAGCGGGCTGTGTCCACACTGTTGTATGTAGCTACATGTGTCAGTGAGACTGTCACAGGGGGATGCAGCGGAAAAAAGCTCCAGCAGCTTCCCACTGTTTGAGTCTCTCACTGTGGCAAGGAAAGGCTCTGGCAAAGGGGAGGTAGAGTGGAAAGGCTCCAGCAATACGGAGCTGCTGAACCTTTTCCTTCTGCCGGTTCCCTGCCAGAGCCTTTTCCTGTGTCAGGGAAAGGCTCAACAGGGAGCTATTTAGAGCCTGTCTCTGTGGCAGGGAAAGACTCTACAATGCTACAAATGGCAGCGAATACAGGGGAGGCACTGCTTTGGTGTGTAGAGAACCGTGTAGGGTACTTACGCACAGGGTTCAGGTATGTGTCTGTACTGTACTTGGCTAAGCCATGCTGTCTACACTGCTACACTACACCCCTGCTTAGCAAGGGTATAAATATGTCCTCAGCATGCTGCCGTAAAAAGTGTAGCTGTATCTCCAGTGAAATGTCAGTACAAGGAGACTGCATTACTTCATACTGTACTCAATGCATGGAAGTAGTAGTACATTGTTATCATTGCATTTGGATTAACACCTATTGAGATGAGATGAATGTGCAATTCACTCCTTCAGCTACATGTTCTGTAGAAACGGACAGATGATTCTGCATCAGTTGTACTTGGTTCATGTTTTCAAACAACCCTAACAGCTGGAGACTTTTTTCTTTTTGAAATGAGAACTGAGATTCTGGAAAACAAGAAATCACCTAGGAATATGTGTTGGTAGTTTTTATTTTCCATTCACTTTTTTCAAATATTTTTGTGTAACAAAATTGTTCTGCATTTATATTATTCTATGCTTATTGTCTGTCAGAGTAAAATGAAAATACAGAAGCTTGTTTACTAAGGGTGATGTCTGTTTGACTTCTATCAGTACTTTTGTGATACAATTAAATTTCGTGACATTTATCCTTAGAATACCCTTATTTATTTTATTTTTAAAAAGGGAAGGAAGATATTCTTGGCAAATGAGAATGCAAAGTATATAGTGACACTATAGTACTGTTGTTGAAAGGACATGTTTCTGGGAGAATAGTTATGAAATCTCCTCCGTGATTGGGGGGTGTGTGTGTGGGGGGGGAATTTTGTAGTCAAGCTGCAGCCACTTAGAATGCTAGAATGCCATTATGCTACTTACTGTGATTGTGCATATCTTCATAATCTGATTCTCTTTTTCCTGGCATACCCTGCTCAGTAGTGAAAATGTCAGCAATGTTGATGTTAAAATTACCACAGTTCAGGGTTCAGAGTAAACCCCTTCTTAGGATGTCTGAAATCTCAGGTAGGCATTACTGAATTGGTTCCATTTGGATTGTCCTTGTTAGGTGGTATAGTTTTTGCACCTGTAAGGGATATAGACTGTTTTGTAAACAATGTAAGCTTAAATTCTGAAGCTCAATATTTTAGTCACATGGAAAAGAAACATTTTTCTGAGTCATTGCCAGCTGGCCCAGTTCTGCACCTGAATTCAATGTGTGTGGTGGGGGTAGCGGCGAGGAGGAAGGGAAGAATAGGAAGTGGCAGTAATAGGAGCATTAGTAAAGATTCCTTTTGAAAGAACTCTCTCCCAACCTTTTTCCTGTGGTTGAAGGTTTTCTGCCCATCTGTTGTAGATGGTGCCATTTGCTGGACAAATACCTGTTTGTTACAACTTCATCTGCTCTTATTAAGAGTTCTCTGTATGTAACACTGACTACATACGTTAGTTCTTCTAAAGACTCGTGTGGTGTGCTTTATATTTGTCAGACTATTTTACAGATGTAAGATTCCCAGTAGTCCTTTGAAATCCATCAGTTGCACAATTAAGCCTAGTTCTGCCTTGACAACTTTTTGTGCTTTTGTTGGCAGAGTATGCTACAGCTGATAGTATTTAGATACATCCCCAAAGCCCCCTCATGTAGAAGACTCACTTGTTGGGAGGAAGGGTATTGATATCTCCTTTCAACTGAAAATCAGAGTGGTTATAGTGCAACACAAGGCAGGGTTGCACAACATAAAAATGTTGCCTTTGTAGCAGTGTGGCCTGGGATAATAAGGAGAAGGGACAAGCTTGTGGGTCTATAAATTAGTGTTTTCCGAAGTGTGGGGTTGACTGACCCCTTGAGGAGATACAGAAAGACTAACTGGTGTAGATGTATACGTTAAGACTGGCAGTCCTTTTACTAGCACATAGTGAGATTGAAGAAGGACATACGTCAGTGCTCTTCACTATTTTTGAAGTGGGGACCACTTGGGCAAAAAACCTTCAATGTGAGAGCCACATCAACTACTAAATTAACACATTGCTTACTACTACTTAATGAGGTAATGTTACAGAGCCACTTTAACTAAAACAAAGTCTACTTTTACAATAAAACAATACTCCTTTTATAAAATAATAACCAGAAAAATATATGGAATTAAAAAGGCACCTATTCGAGTAAACTTTTTAAGAGCAGAATAATGCAAAACTTGTTTTAAAAACTGGAAGATGAAAACCAAAAGCACACTGTCGCTCATCCAAAGCATGTATGTCTCTTGGTTTTTTTTGGCTGGCTCTGGGACGGGGCTCAGGGCAGGGTCAGGGACTTGGGGTGCAGAGTGGGTATGGGGGGCTGGTCGCAGGAGGCTGCAGGTTGCGTGGTGGAAGAGAAATGCTGGTCCAGCTGGGCCTGCTGTACTCATGCTACTCCCGGTCTTAATACTGCAGAGCTATTCAGAACCCGCCCATTGAAGAGGGCGACACTTACTTTGGGCAGCCCCGACCCCATGTTGCTCCCGGAAGGGGCCAATGTGCCCCTGCAGCCCCTGGGGGGCACATGGCTCTGTACGCTGACTCTCTCTGCAGGCACCTCCCCCACAACTCCCACTGACCACAGTTCCCTGTTCCGGCCAGTGGGAGCTGCGGGGGCGGTGCTTTCAGGCAGGAGCAGCGCACAGAGACCTCTGCTTCCCCCACCCTTTTGGACCACAGGGGCATGATGGCCACTTCCAGGAGTGGCATGGGGCTGGAGCAGGCAGGGAGCCTTAGCAACAACCCTGCTGCACCGCCAGAGATTGCCATCGAAGGGAGCCCCACTTAAGGTTGATAGGAGCCACCACTGGCTTGTGGACCTTGCAGTGAAGAACACTGAGGTATCATTTTCCTGAAGGACAGCTCACCTCCCAAAAGTTTGGGAATCCCTGTTAAAAAGTGACCTAGAAATTTGCTTCTCTCAGTCTCCTCTTTCTCTGTTCCCCAAAATATATCGCTATCGCTTAAGTTAAAGGAATTTTGGGGATATCAATAGGAAATGTTTGCTTTATACTGTTGCACTATTGGAGAAAAGCCTACAATGGTAACAGGAGATAAGAAGGTACCTTTTGTCATGGTCAGTTAGCAGCAACCATTGCTTCCTTGTTCTTTATCTCCGTCTATCCAAAAAACCCTCTACAGTTGTATTCTGTGACTCTTTAGTGGTTCTAGATAGTGGAAGAATGTTTGACACTGTGGCCTTATGACCAGATGTTTAGTTGATCTCTTGAAAGCTCAACCTAAATCAGGTCTCGAGTCATTCACGTAACCCTCAGATAATGCAAGGAGATTAAGAACAACCATAACAAACAATAAACACAAATGCAAAGTAGTTTTTACTCAAATGCATTGTTTAAATGTAGTTCTCAGTCTAAGAAAGTCCTCTTTATCCACAAAAGCCATTTTTAAAGCCATGTCCAACTTGTATACTGTCAGGAAGAGGAGTAAGTGCCATTTAAGAGGGAGGCATGATGGCAACACTCTAGGGTATAAAACTAGTCTTGGAAACTCAGTTTGGGAAAGGAAGGAGCTGTGTAATGTAAATACAGCATTAAGAACTGCAGAAGTGTTTTGTATTTCACTGTGGTAAGAGCTAAGATTATTTAACCGTATCCAAGGGAGGACAATTGTAAATACTATATAATTTGCTTTGACTTTCATTGATGTATTTGTTAATGGGCCCATAATTACCATCTTGGCACAGATAAAATGGGATGCACCACATGTACAGTGGAGAGCTATTGGGTTCATTTAGTGTACATGTATGCCCCTGTTTGTCATTTTTTTCTCTATCAAGTTCAGTAACCAGTATTTTTTTACATTGAATGGGTTTTTCAGTATCTGACCTTGGACTTGAAAACAACTTTCTAGCCCGCAAGGCTGTGGAGGAGGGAAGATGCCTAAAAATGTCAACTGAATACTATTCACATCTATATTGCCACTACATAGTGACTCTCTATCAGAGGGGTGGGCAAACTTTTTGGCCCGAGGGCCACATCTGGGTGGGGAAATTGCATGCAGGGCCATGAATGTAGGGCTGGGGCAGAGGTGTGGGAGGGAGTGTGGGGCGCGGTAGCGGGTGTGGTGTGCAGGAAGGGGCTCAGGGCAGGCTGGGGTGCAGGGTGCAGCAGCGGGCTCAGGGCAGGGGGTTGGGGTGTGGAGTGTAGGAGGGGTTTGAGGTGCGGTTGCTGATTACTGCTCCGCCCTGATTGAGGGCCTCGGACATATAGATTGTCCACTGCTCTGCCTGACTACAAGCCAGAGCCATTAGCTGAATATGGTCCCACCCTAATTGAGGGCACCGGGCCTGTAAACTTACTGCTACCCTGCCCGACTGCAGGCCGGAAGCATTAACTGTGTGCTATCTCGCTGTGGCTGAGGGTGGGGCTCACAGGCCCGATTGCAGCTTGGATTTATTACCTGCTGGCTAAATCCCCCCTGAATGGAGTCGCTCTAGGAGCATTGTCATGAGAGGGCGAGGTCTCCTTTCCTGACAGATCGGGAGAGAACTGAGGCCACCCTACAAAGATGAAAGGGCAGTCAAGGTTGGCAATGAATAAAGAACAGTGGATGGGAAGACAGAAGAAGGGAATGGAGATTGCTTGAGGATCTGGGGCCAGGGAGCAAGATGAATGAAAATTGAAGAAGTGAAATAACATCTCAATCTAAAACTTCCTTTGCCAAGAAGTGTAAAACTTAAACTAGTGCTTGAGCTATTTCTCCTCATTGCTCCTTGTGAATGTACTTAGGGTGGGCAGGGGCAAGGCCATGTGGGCTTCTGGCAGCTGTGTGATTGAGGGCTAGAGGTAGTGGCAGATTTGTGCTGGCATAGCTTTAATAGCCCATAAACATACACAGAAGAAGTTCACTGGAGCACAGCTCTAGATATTCTACTCTAGATATTGTGCTATGCCCGCTTCCCAAAGCCTTGGGGCCATCCAAATCTTCCAGCATGTTGGCGTGCCATTATATGCTTAAACATTAGAAAATCTACAAAATTTGTGTGAAGAAAACTTAATTGTGAAACAGTTTTTCAGTTGTCCCCCTCCTCTACCACAAAGCAATGAAATGAGAAGTTAAGACATTTACTAGAGCCTTCCTTGTACTTCTCCCCACCACAGAAATAAATCTTACTACTACCCAAGTCAGTAACTTTAACTATAAAAAAAAAAAAAAAAAAAAGTACTTGTGGTACCTTAGAGACTAACAAATTTATTTGAGCATAAGCTTTCATGAGCTACAGTTCACTTCATCGGATGCATGCAGTGGAAAATACAGTGGGGAGATTTATATACACAGAGAACATGAAACAGTGGGTGTTAGCTCACCTTACCTGATCACTCTTGTTACAGTGTGTATGGTAACACCTATTGTTTCATGTTCTTTGTGTATATAAATCTCCCCACTGTATTTATCAGATGAAGTGAGCTGTAGCTTACGGAAGCTTATGCTCAGATAAATTTGTTAGTCTCTAAGGTGCCACAAGTACTCCTTTTTCTTTTTGCGAATACAGACTAACACGGCTGCTACTTTGAAACCTAACTTTAACTATGTCTCAGTAGGGATGCCAGCCTCCAAAACCCTTGTAGTAGGTATGTTGTTGCCAACAGGATTTATTTTTTGCTGCTTCAGTTTGATTTTCTATTACTTATCTGATACCCGCATTTATTTGTCCACTGCTGTTGATAGTGAGGCATTTCTGAGTTGGACTAGTGTGTTTGATAAAGTCAGTTTCCCTTCTTGTTTGTTTGTAGTTATGAAATTTAAGAATACTTCTGTATTGGTGGCATCCGTATGTTCCTGTCATCTCCTTGAGAAATCCTTGTGATATGTGGAAAAATGTCTGAAATCTAATGTATTTAAAAATCAGTGTCTTATCTGGGACCATGAACACTAAAATGTATTAGTCAAATGTGTATGGTTACTTCATGGTGTCGCCAAAGGCAGAGTTAAGATTGGTTGGGTGACTTTTAATTATGCAATTTCATGCCTGAATGTGAGTTGGGTTTCTTTTAAGTTTTACTTTAACTAAATTTCGTGGATTTAAAATGCTCACTTTTGAGACAACATCCTTGTAATGTATTTTATCCTAGATTACTGATATGTACTGTCAACCTTAACTTCATCTTAATGTAGTTTTTGTTACCCCGGCCACTAAATTGTGCTTCAGAATCTCAGCATTCATTTAGATAAAAATAAGGTTTTAGTTTCTTTATAATTGCAGAGAGAACCTTAAAAACGTGACGTATACTGATGTAATATTGCCTTCTCAGTTTCCAGAAAGCCCGAAGCAGAAGAACTGTCAATTACTTCATTCATCTTCTTGATTCCATGGCTACTAATATGATATTTTTTTCCAAGATGGCAGAGAATTCAGCATTTGGTTGCAGCCTGATACTGTTTCCTTCCCTGCCAGCATCTGTCAGCAGCTACCTCTTGCTCTCCAGTTTTTGCTACAAGGAAGAGTTTACTGGATTACAGTGCATGCTCCCTGTGCTTTTCTATGGAACCAGTATTTGGGTTCCATAGTATTTGGGTACAGCTGGAGTCCTTCTCGCAGCCATGGAGCGTGGGGAGTAAAAATTGTAGGCTGGTAAGCTAGGCAACCTAGAGAATAGTAGAGCAGTTAAGTTCCGGGAAGCTGTGGAGATGAGACTGAAGCAGTCTGCATCTTTCCTTCCCTGGCACACTTGGGGACGAAGGAGTGCCTTAGTTAGGATGCCTGGGCAACATCTTGGGAGTAGAGCTGGGTTGCTTGGAGAACACAGCGCAAAAAAGCCCTAAAACAAAAACAAAAAAACAACCTTTCACCCCCACCCCCAAATCCATCCTTAAATTACTGTATAAAAAAATAATTAATGACTTCTATGTTAATGAGTATTTTCAACTGGATCTATAGCTGTAGGCATTTGTGTATGGTGATGGGAATGAAGAAAATTTCCTGGAAGTAGAATAAACTAATGTTGCCACAGAACTTGGGAGTTAGTTCTGCATATTTTGGTCCTATAGTGCTTTGGAATACACAGTGCCAAGTCTATAGTTGTGGTTTGCTGCTTGGAGACTCACATAGATATGAGAACAGAATTGAGGTTGTGTGTGTAGTCTAGTGTACAGTATTTGTGGTAGTGCAAAAGGTTTCTGGTGGGCCGGGGAATGTGTATTGTTGTTTTTTGTTTTTTTGTTTACTTTTGTCTTCCTGTTTTGGGTATGTTGCAAGTAGCAATCTTAACTGTTTCACAACAAATTTTTTGTTTGTGAATATGGTGTGTCGCTAGAGTTGTTTTAAAATGGGACGTGTTTTACAAGAACGTACTTGCCAAGTTTAGTGGAAAGCATTTTCCTTGCACATCTTGGATAAAAGAAAATTACCATTAGGCAGAGATCAAGCATGAAAAATTTCATATAAAAATATATATAAAATATATTAAAAAAAAATGGCACCTTGTGGCATCTTAGAGACTGACACATTTTTCATATAAAAATATAAAAAAGTGAGTGTTTTGCAAAAAGATAAACGTGAAATAAGCTTTTAACTGAAATTGTTTTATAACATTGACTGTAAGAAGTGTTATTGAGCATCTGCTATATGTTTATAGCAGAAACAATTTTTGTTTTTTCTATGTTGGTTAAATTGTAATTGGGCAGCTAAGTTTAAAGTAAGAAAATCATAACTTAAACTGTAGAATAAATTTATTTTGCTAGAAAGAGCTTTTGCATCTTCAACCAACGTATATAGTCATTTTCAGACTTCAAAAGACGTAAATATGATTGGACTTAGTGTTTTGAAATAATAGCATGAAAACTAGTTCAACATATATCTCATTTTCTTTTTCTTCTCTTCTGGTATTGGAAATGCCTAATCGCCAAGGTAGCTAGTAGAAGAATGCAGGTGATGTGCATCTCTACAATAAGAGTGTATGAGTAAGGAGGAGAAAAAGGATTTATTGGTGGCAATCCATCCTTGCGGCATGGGGGATGGATTGAAGAAGAGTGCACCAGTTTCTTCCTCAGAGCATGGAGTGGAATTATTGATGCTGCCTTTCCACTTCCCTCTTTCAGCTGCTGAACCTCCAACTGAGGAGTTGTCTAAACCTTTTTCCCATTGCCTCTTTTCCATCTGCTCCCATTCATGAACTCTGTTTTAACTTAGTCCCTTTAAGTAGCTTAGCTCTCATTCCTTCTTCTTCCTATGGCAAAACTTTTCCAAATTCGATGCAAACATTATTTTTTCCACCTCAGTAGGTGATCTGATAGTTCTACCAGCTCCATCTTTTAAATAATGAGACATAGAAACCTTGTCTTAATAGCATCCAATTTAAGTGTAAATAGACATAGCTAGTGGACAACTACTGATACTTTGGTTGGTTATGGAGTTGACATTAGCACTTCTTGTAGTATCAAGTGGTGGCTTTGTTTACTGTGATGGTCCTTTTCTGATCAAGGATGTAATCATTTGAATGGAAGAAGGAGGAAGGCTGAGGAGAAGGTGCGTATATACTCTACATTTGATCTTAAATGTAACAGATGCCCAATTCCAAATGTGCACTCATTTGTTCCAATCTCCGATGAAAGTCTGGGGATAAAAAATTCTGAGTTCTACATTGTGAACAGAGGACACCATTACACTCCAGAATGTAAAACAAACTTCTCTCAAGCCTGGGATTAGAATTACTGAGACTACTTATTTGATACTATTCGTGTTCATCTCTGTTACCTAAAGTATGGGCCTGAATAACAGGATAGTGGTATTGTCCATAGTGGAGAAGGAGCTTGGATGGGGAAGATTGAGGTCTGTTTTAGTCATGTTGAGCTTAAGCTAACTGCTAAACATCCATGAGAAGTTGTCAGAAAGCTGGTTTGGAATCTTGGCCTCTCTGAAACCATGGGATTGTCTCAAGTTAAGTAGAACCTCAGAGTTAGGAACACTTTGGGAATGGAGATGGTTCATAACTCGGAACAAAACGTTAAGGTTGTGGTTTCAAAAATGTACAACTGAACATTGACTTAATTCAGTTTTGAAACTTTACTATGCCAAAGAAAATGTTGCTTTTAGCCATTTTTAATTTAAATTTAAACAAGAATAGAAAGCTTCCTTACCTTGTGAAATACTCCTTTTTAAACTGTCCTTTATTTTTTAGCAGTTTACGTTTAACACAGTTCTGTACTGCATTTGCTTTTTTTGGGCTGGGTAGGTAGGGTGTCTGCTGCTGCTGTCTGATTGCATATTTCTGGTTCCAAATGAGATGTGTAGCTGACCGGTCAGTTGGTAACTCTCTGATGTTCCTATCTGTGAAGTTTTACTGTTGTTTGATTCAACTTGTAGCAGAAGATATCTTCTGAATCTGGTTTGTTTTTTTTAGGCTGTGTTGAGCCATTGGGACTGAACATGAGGTGTGGACCTTATCATACTGTGGACCTTAGTCTCTTTTTTCCAATTCCTCAAAGCTTCTCCTTTTGACGTGGTGAACTTATTTCTGAGCTCAGATAAAGAAATGTTCATTGAAGTCTTGGAACGCCTTGTGCAATTTTCTGCACTTCTGATACTGATCTAGTGTGGTGGTTCTCAACCTTGCCAGAAACCTTTTCAGGAGTCTGATTTGTTTTGTGTAGTGTACACCAGGTTTCACCTCACTTAAAAACTACTTGCTTACAAACTCAAGACATAAAAATATGGAAGTGTCACAGCACACGATTACTGAAAAATTGCTTACTTTCTCATTTTTATCATATAATTATACAATCAATCAATTGGAATATAAATACTGTACTTGCATTTTAGTGTATATAGAGTAGTATAAACAAGTCATTGTCTGTATGAAATTTTAGTTTGTATTGACCACGCTGGTGCTTTTTACCAAGCATCTAGATGAGTTGATGTACCCCTGGAAAACCTAGGTGTACCCCTGCTTGAGAATCACTGATTTATTTAGTGGAACAATTGAGTCAAGTTCACAACCACTACAGTGACATTTAGATGATTGCATCGTTCTCACAGGTTGCCGACCATATACAGATGATCAGTGGTCGTGGAGAAAACTGAGTGCTGGTAGGCTCGGTGTGACTCAGATCACGTGTTCCAGGGAATCTTTGTTCCTGTGCCACGGCAGTGGTTGAAGTAAAAATTCTTGGCTTCCATTTTGGTCACAAAATCTGAACAATCAGGACCAGCAGAATAGCTGAGTGATACATTAACCTGGTCTGCCTCAGTATGGCAACAACTGAGTTTGTTGTTGAGAGGAATGGACAAATTTCTTAGGATGTCAGTTGGCTGTAAGCCATCTTAAGCATTTAAGTGGGAAGCATCAAGTGAGAGGAAAAAAATAATCCATCTATTCTGATTGGTGTTCACTGAGTTTTGCTTAACAACGTTTCGGATGTTGACTAGTGAGTTGGCACCCTTAACCTTCCTCCCTCGCCGAATCCCCCAACCTATGAAAGCCATGTATTTTATAACTGATAAAACTTGACAGTAACTGAGCCTATTATCACCATTTTTCCCCAAAATCTTCACATCTTGGGTCTCATCTTGCCACCCTCTTCTTCATTGTCTATATGAAGCCACTGGGGAGACAGACCTCTTGAGGTGCATTGTCGGCAATAGTTCAGTGCTTCTCAGCTCCAGATTTTTTTTTTTTAAGAACCATGATGTGATCAATTTGATACTGTCCAGTAATTTATGAATGCAGTATGCTGACCTGGTTATTGGGATGTTTACTGTATGAGTATATTAGTTTAATTTAATAGGGTGCTATTGGGGAAAAACAAGGGGAAAGGAAAGAAGGGCTCAAGATAAACTGCCATTTAGCTAACACTTGAGGGATGCTGAGGGACAATGGAAGAGCCTGGGAACACAGACTCTGGCAGATTAAAAAAGGAGCACATTTTCTAGGGGGTAGCGGGGGAGAGAGTTAAAGGGAAAGAGACAGTGATACAAGGACCCTGTTGCAGTTGTCTGAAGAAGTTAGGACTGCCTAGGTTACCATCAGGGGATGGTGAGCCTTTAAAGAACACAGATGTGTGATCTGTCTCTTAAAAATCTTTCACTAATGCTTTGTTTCTACTAGGGCTGTTGATTAATCGCAGTTAACTCATGCGATTAACTCAAAAAATTAATCGTGATTAAAAAAATTAATCGCAGTTTTAATCGCACTGCTAAACTGTAGAATGCCAATTGAAATTTATTAAATATTTTTGGATGTGTTTCTACATTTTCAAATATATTGATTTCAATTACAACACAGAATACAAAGTGTACAGTACTCTATTATTTTTGATTCCAAATATTTGCACTGTAAAAGTGATAAACAAAAGAAATAGTATTTTTCAGTTCACCTCAGACAAGTACTATATTGTGAAAGTGCAACTTAAAAATGTAGATTTTTTTTTGTTACATGACTATTTTGTTTTTGAGTGCAATGTAAAACTTTAGAACCTACAAGTCCACTCAGTCTTGTTTATTATTCAGCCAGTTGCGAAGACAAACAAGTTTGTTTACATTTGCAGGAGATAATGCTCCCTGCTTCTTATTTACAATGTCACCTGAAAGTGAGAACAGGCATTGGCATGGCACTTTTGTAGCAGGCATTGCAAGGTATTTATGTGCCAAATATGCTCAATTTTCATATGTCCCTTCATGCTTCAACCACCATTCCAGAGGATATACTTCCATGCTGATGAAGTTAATTAAAAAAAATCATGCATTAATGAAATTTGTGAATGAACTCCTTGAGAGAGAATTGTATGTCTCCTGCTCTGTTACTTGCATTCTGCCATATATTTCATGTTATAGCAGACTCAGGTGATGACCCACCACATGTTGTTCGTTTTAAGAACACTTTCACTGTAGATTTGACAAAACACAAAGAAGGTACGAATGTGAAATTTCTAAAGATAGCTACAGCACTCGACCCAAGGTTTAAGAATCTGAAGTGCCTTCTAAAATCTGAGCGGGATGAGGTGTGGAGCATGCTTTCACAAGGCTTTAAAGAGCAACACTTCAATGCGGGGAAACTACAGAACCTGAACCACCAAAAAAAAAAATTCAAAAAAACCCCCCAGCTTTCTGCTGGTGACATCTGACTCTGATGATGAAAATAAACATGGGTTGGTCCATACTTCTTTGGATCGTTGTCGAGCAGAAGCCGACATCAGCATGGATGCATGTCCTCTGGAATGGTCATTGAAGCACGAAGGGACATATGCATCTTTAGCACATCTGGCACATATATATTTTGCGACACTAGCTAAAACAATGCCATGCAAACACCTGTTCTCACTTTCAGGTGACCATTGTAAACATGAAGCAGGCAGCATTATTTCCCATAAATGTAAACAAACTGGTTTGTCTGAGTTATTGGCTGAACAAAAAGTAGGACTGCGTGGACTTCCAGGCTCTAAAATTTTACATTCTTTTATTTTTGAATGCAAGATTTTTTTGTACTTGATTCTACATTTTGTAAGTTCAACTTCCATGACACACAGATTCCACTATAGTACTTGTACTAGGTGAATTGAAAAATACTGGTTTTTTTTTACAGTACAAATATTTGCAATTAAAAATATAAAGTGAGCACTGTACACTTTGTATTCTGTTGTAATTTAAATCAATATATTTGGAAAGGTAGAAAACAGCAAATATTTAAATGGTATTCTATTTAACAGCGTGATTACTCATGCTTAATGTTTTTAATTGTGCAATTAATTAAAAAAATTGTAATCACTTGACATCTCCGGTTTCTACTGTTAAGAATAATTATACCTGGGTTTTAAAAAGGCAGTCAGTCCCATCGCTAGATACCACTGGTCACAGATGCATGAAGGGAAGATGTCTGAACTGAGTTTGACCTTTTGGGTAAGAACAATGTTTACACAGAATACCGTAGCTTGAGGCTTGATCTGAAAGTCAGAGAATTGTGGAATGCTGTCCTGGGGATAGGTGAAGGTACCAGTCCTGACACCAGAGGGGGTACACTCAGAGACCAGAGAGGAGCAGCTAGTCCTATAATTGGGACATCTGGTTCTACAGTCTCATCAGTCTCAGGTGAGAGTGGATCTGATGTACACATACCTGTGCTAGCTTGAATAACAATAATAGTGAAGCTACAGCAGCACAGACTTGCCAAGCACCCTGGGTATGTATTGGAGAGGGTAGCCTATGCTGTTGGATGCGTTCTTGTGGCTTCATTGCTCGTATTATTCAAGCTGGCTAGATCTAGCTAGTTCAGATATATCTACAGTTGCTGCAGTCACATCTCTGATTGTAGTGTAGACATACCTGTGGGGTTTGGCTATGCTTGGAGGTAGGGCTGTGATGTCCTGGCTTGTGTACATGTACTCACGCTAGCTCAGTGAGAGCACATTATTGTGCAACTGTGTCTGCACTACTGGTTGTTAAGTGAATCATAAAAGATTAGGACTGGAAGAGACCTCGGGAGTCATCTAGTCCAACCTCCTACTCAAAGCAGGACCAACCCCAACTAAGTCATCCCAGCCAGGGCTTTGTCAAGCTAGGCCTTATAAACCTCCAAGGAGGGAGATCGACCACCTCCCTAAGTAATTCATTCCAGTGCTTCACCACCCTCCTAGTGAAATAGTTTTCCTAATATCCAGCCTAGACCTCCCCCACTGCAACTTGAGACCATTGCTTCTTGTTCTGTCATCTGCCACCACTGAGAACAGCCTAGCTCCATCCTCTTTGGACCCCCCCCTCAGGTAGCTGCTATCAGATCCCCCCACCTTACTATTCTCTTCTGCAGACTAAATAAGCCCAGTTCCCTCAGCCTCTCCACGTAAGTCATGTGCCCCTGGATCATTTTTATTGCCCTCTGCTGGACTCTCTCCAATTTGTCCATATCCTTTCTGTGATCTTTTCTAATAGTGCTCTTGCTCTCAGAGTAAGTACAGGTTCCTTTGGTCAGATGTACTTGGCATGCCTAGCCTGTGTCACTGCTGCCTCTGCTACTGTGGCTATGCCATTATTTTTAAGCATGCTAGCTTGATGAGAGCTAGCAGGAGTATGTTTGCTCGTGCTGCAGAGTCATAAAACCCCAGCTCCTAGTGTAGACCTATCCTAAGATAGGGATTTAGAAGAAGTGATCTCAAGCTCCATGTAATGCTTGTTAGTGGGGGAGAGCTTTTAAAAGACAGACCTGGTCTTTGAACCATAAGTTAAAGGTATATACCTGATTTTTCCAAAAACATGGGGGCAGTCTCCTGATAATTTCCAAAATATGGGTGGCAGTCTTGGGGTTTGATTATGGTTGTGACTCCATTTTATAGAAGTGGTTGTTGTGATTTTGTAGCTACAATTGAGTTCCATTTTGCAGTTAAAGCAGGGATTCAGTCTTTTTGATTTGTGTGAGAAGTGCAGCATATCTTCCCCCCCCCCCCCCCGCAACTTAGAATGCTTACTCTTTAAGTACAGAATTATTTTTCAATCTACAATTAAATCCACTAGCTTCACTTTATTTAATTTTTAAATTTTTCCTTTAAGAAATTTAGCATACGTCTTCTCTTTGTCCTAAATATTCTTAACAGTGGAATAATGGAGACATCACTAAGTTATTCATGGATGTTGTATCTAATTATTATGATTACATGGGCCACGGACCCACTCAGGTCAGTCTTAAATGAAGCCATTGTGACATTACAAGTAACTGCATCAATTGCTACGCTTCCTCTCCATCAAGGAAGCTACAATTCTGTTGGCTGCAGTCACTCAGTAGTGTGAGGGAAAACTGGATATTCATGTAGAGAGTTCTCATTGACAGATTACTTTGCCCAACTATCACTGCTTTCCAAAGGCTCCATAGCTGTATACTGGCTGTCAGTGATTGAAAAGCTTCCAATAGCATTGCTGCTTTGGCTGTACTTAGCATTGAGGCGTCACTGGTGGTAAAACTGATGCAGGAGTGCAGGGAGCACGCAGACATTAAGATTCAGGGTCTGGTTTCTCCCTTCCTCCTTTTCCCATAGCAGTAGTCTCTCTAACACAGCCCTCTGAACCAATGAGTAAATTGAAAATTAAGGGCTAAATGCATAAGTATACCTTGGTTGCTTCATGGTGCTCTGGAGATGGAAAGCAGCTGATAAGGAAAAATGAAATGTTCATAAAATCAGTATCATCTGTGGTCCCAGATTAGACTAAAGTGCCTTAATCATAGTCCTGTGATAATTACATGTTGTTGTTACAGGGCAGAGTTAAGGTTGTTTGGGTTCCTGAACTCTGCCTTTCTTAAAAGAAATCTAAACTTCTTAAATTGGGTTTAACCGTAATCCTGAAAATGTAATGCTTGGGTTTTGAAATACCTACAACGTCTCTATATCATCTGAATGAATTACAAGTTGTGTGAAAACGTGTAAAAAATATACTACTATTTTTCTCCTTCCCCTATATAGCTTTCTTAAAGGGAAGAAGAAAAACATCTGAGATAATAGTTTTGTGGCTGTTCTCTGTGTGTTCTAGGGGTGAGTCCCACAGTCATTTCCTGGGTTCAAGTATTTCACCCTTGTGCTTGACAGTTGGATTGTTCTAGTGAAACAACTGTCTTTTGGACAGTCATGGTCGTTCAGGAGGAGGGGATTTGTCAGGTAATTAGTTCCAATGAGAGCTTTGAATATACAATCAAAACCTTGAATTGGGATTTGTCTACACTGGCACTTTACAGCACTGCAACTTTCTCGCTCAGGGGTGTGAAAAAGCACCTCCCGGAGCACTGCAACTTTCAGTGCTGTAAAGTGGTAGTGTAGAGTGCACCAGTGCTGGGAGCTGCTCCTCTTGTGGACGTGGTGGTGGGTTTTTTTTTTTTTTTTTTTTTTATAGTGCTGGGGAGCTGTCGCCCAGTGCTGGTGCCATGGTTACACAGCTGCAGCAGCGCTTTAACGTGGCTAGTTGTTGGATCATATTAAAGAAGTTCTGTATTAAAACCACAAATGAGTTTGATTCCCCGTAGTTTTAAATTCCAGGGTATTACTAATTAAGAGGTCGCTTGGTTTTTGGTACTGTTTCTCTCCCTCTCTGTCTGAAACTTGCAAGCTGCTAATTGTGTTAGTACATTCTAAGACAGGAGTCTGTTCTCAAATCAATTCTTTGTAACAACTCTCACAGAGAGAGAGACTCAAAACAATACTCTGTAACAACAGAAACAGCACCCAGAGATTCCCCGTCCTTTTGTTGTATTCATCTCGCTTTGTTAACAATTGTGATTAAAATAGAGATAGAGGATATATGTGGATGGATGCTTGGTATGGATAATAACTGAATGATCAGGGAGGTGCCAGCCTAAGAATCCAGTGTCGATCGGCTGAAGAAGGCGTCAAGTGGAAATAACCAGAGGACCCCCAGAGGGCAGACTGGAATCCACCCAGCAGCCTCAAGGATGGGAGAACTGAAGAACAAGATAACATCTGGCAGCACGGAGCCATCAGGAATGTGGCATCTGCCGATTGATTCAGCAACAGCATGATGAAGCAATTCCCATAGACTGGCATAGGAAGAAATTCCTATAAAAATGGACTCGAGAAACTGAGAACTTTGGGGTCTGATTCTGCAAACCAACTTCAAGGAGCATCAGATGAGCATCTGACAAGGCCCTGCTCCCTCCTCGTGTCCAGGTCAGGTGGCCAGTGGTTTGGCACGAGCATCTCTAAGGCTGGTAACTATGATAACAACCTTGCAGAACCTGTGTGTGAGTGTGTGTATGAATGAATGTGTGAATAAATATGAAATTGAATGGAATGTGATAGCTATAACTAACTGCTTACTATGATTCTTTCTGAATTCACAATAAATGTGGCATTTTGCCTTTTCCCCTTTAATAAGATCCTACTGGTTTTTATTTTATTGGTATAACATAGTGAAGACATACCCTTGGAGTGCGTATTGTACAAGGAGCTGATGCAAGGAGTGGAACAGTGAGGTGATTTGCTGTTGGTAGTTTGTATTCCTGAGAAGGCAGGACAGCTGCATTTTGAAACCACTGGACCCTCCCCACCTCAAGGTCCTTACCTTCATTCCTAGGAATAATGATTTGCAATATTTAAGTCTCAGGATGATTGGATGGTGCATGATATTTCTCATTCCATCTGTTCAGTTTTAAACACCCACAATTTTTTCTTCCATGGTGTTGGTCCCGTATCTATAATCTTCCCCAACCCACGTTTTGTTTTGTTGGGCACATTTCATTTACTTTAGCATGGGGTTGGAGGAGGGTGGTTTATTGTGGTTTTTGTAATATGGTACAGTCACCTGATTTTCCTCAAAAGGGATGAGAAGGTTCTTTTATAAATACTAATCCGACTCTTAAGCTTGTTTTTTTTTTTTTTTTGGCTCTTCATATATTTTCGACTTGTAAGAATTTTTTATTCCATTAAATAATGCTATTTAACTTAAAATGCTGTTGCTTATACTTCAGCTTGTCACTAAAGTCTTCAATCACTATTTGTCATAAAAATAAAGGGAAGGATAAACACCATTAAAATCCCTCCTGGCCAGAGGAAAAACCCTTTCACCTGTAAAGGGTTAAGAAGCTAGGATATCCTCGCTGGCACCTGACCACAATGACCAATGAGGAGACAAGATACTTTCAAAGCTGGAGGGAGGGAGAAACAAAGGTTCTCTGTGTGTGGGTGTGTGTGTGTGAGATGCTTTTGCTGGGGACAGAACAGAAATGGAGTCTTAGAATTTAGTAAGTAATTTAGCTAGATATGCGTTAGATTATGATTTCTTTAAATAGCTGAGGAAATAAGCTGTGCTGAATAGCATGGATATTCTTGTCTTCGTGTCTTTTTGTAACTTAAGGTTTTGGCTAGAGGGATTCTCTGTGTTGTGAATCTAATTATCCTGTAAGGTATTTACCATCCTGATTTTACAGAGGTGATTCTTTTTACCTTTTTTTCTATTAAAATTCTTCTTGTAAGAAACTGAATGCTTTTTTCATTGTTCTTAAGATCCAAGGGTTTGGGTCTGTGGTCACCTATGCAAATTTTATCAAGCCTTCCCCAGGCAGGGGGGTGCAAGGTTTTGGTGAGGATTTTGGGGGGAAAGACGTTTCCAAGCAACTCTTTCCCAGTAAACCCAGTCAAACGCTTGGTGGTGGCAGTGGAAGTCCAAGGGCAAAGGGTAAAATAGTTTGTACCTTGGGGAAGTTTTAACCTAAGCTGTAAGTAAAAGTAAGCTTAGGAGGTTTTCATGCAGGTCCCCACATCTGTACCCTAGAGTTCAGAGTGGGGAAGGAACCTTGACACTTAATTACTTTTTATCTTTTTTACTTTCACTTTGTTTTTGTTTTCTACTCTCACGTTTCCCACTCCTCATGGAAAAGGCGGCAGATCAGGACCAGATGTCACTAATTATTCCCTTCTCTTAAAAAGCAAGCGGTTTTTTGTAGAATTCTCCCTGGAAAAACATGTCTCCAGCTCTGCTGAAGAAGAAATTTTTGATTAAGAACAGCAAAAAATGACCATTTATCATTTTAAAAAAAACTTTTAATGTGGCCAGTGCATGAGATTTCAGGGAGTTTTAACTATATTGGAAGTGTAAATAGTCTGCCTTATTCTGTTAAATCACTCGGGACACAAATATGATCTGATATATAGTGCTACATTTCCTAGAGAATCAAGCCAGCCTTTCTGGTCTTTAATCAAATTATATTCTTAGTGGTGATTTTAAGGATCTTGCTTCTTGTTTCCTCCCCCCCCACCCCTACCCCCATGGTTGGGATCCTGTGTTCAGTGACTGTCCTGTTAGCTGAGATGACTTGATTTGGTTTCTTTCCCAACTCATTAGAGCTGTTTGTAAGTCATCTTAATCGGTTTTGCTTGAGAGCAGTATGAGCTGCACCCTCTGGACTGTTCATATTGCCTCTACTGTGATGCAGGCCCATGAGCACACTAATCCTTTGCAGTGGTAGAGCAGGATACTGCTACTAACTAGCCATGCTGACGTGGATTTCATTGTTTGCCTTGTTAATGAGGTTAGAAAAGAGTGCAAGATTCTAATTGTATTTGCTTTCAGGCCTACTTGAGAGAGAGAGTATTAAGTAATTTGGATCATTTGGGACTCAAAGGCAAGAGTGTTCTTTTTAAACCATGTACAGGAAGGGGACTCCTTTTAGAATAGATTTAATACAATAAAATCAAATTAACTAGAAACTCTTTACTTGAGCTGCTCATAAACTATTACCTACACACGTTCAAGTGAGCATACATTTAAAAGTATCTTGTAATTTGCTTGTAGGAATACTGTCTTAAATTGAGGTTTTTTTAAATTAACTACAATTGAAAGTAATTCTATTTTCTGACAAAGCATCCTTTAAAGAATGTCTTGAAACTTGTTCTCAAGTTTCTTTTATTTTATAAGCATTCTTCTTACTGATTAGAAGAAAATATCTTAGACTTGAGAAACATCATGCTTATAGGGGCAAAACTGGGTTTATTTTATTATTTTTTTTTTTGGTTCTGTTTTATAGAGTGCCTGGGCACAGTGGGGTTGTGGTCCATCGCTGGGGTGTCTAGGCACTATGAGAATATAAAATAGTAATAATCACCAGTAATGATTGGGCTCAAACCTATTTTCTTCTCTCTTCATTATGTGTATGTTTGCCAGTTCTCTTTTGCTTTCAATTTGTTTCAGCTTTGCTGTCGCTTTTACAGGTAAAAATTCACTTTCAGGGCTGGTGTCTGTGTGTGTGAGAGCAGGGCAGTGAAGAATGAGTGGTGGTGATATGCTTTGTGTATGAGACATGAACTACAACTGAGCCATTGGTCAAACACCGATATAATTTCAGTAAGTTTCAACCATGCAAAGCAAACTGAAAAATAAAGAAATATGTATTTTTTTATCATCAATTATAGTAATCTGTGGGGTTGTAATAATTAGAACATTTTCTGATAGAAATTTGATTTTTTCAATAAAACCCTTGCAGTAGCCACATGAATGGGCTTTATTCAATTTGAATCAGTTGGCAATAACATTTTTGCATATATTGGTCTACATTTCAGTTGGGTTTTGAAATGTGTAGATCTCCAGTGTGTTTCTTGGCTTGTGTCTTGAAATTGTGTTTAAGTTGAAACAGATGTTTGCTTTTTAGGTCATGCAAAGTATTCTTTTCATTGCTTGTTTTGTTCAAGTAAAATACCCTTCTTTCTGGCTGGTTTAGTTACTGAGTGTAACTAGTGAGTTTACAAATCAAATTTATTATTGGGCGTTCTTAATGTGTTGTACGGTGATGAGTGCTTTTGGGAAAGGTGGTGGGGACCTTCACTATCACAATAGTTAGATTGATATTTGTGATGTGCAACATCAGGTCCTTCTTTTACCAAAGCTTGACTTTATTTGATGGATTGCAGTATCCCTTTGGGCCTGATCTGAATATCTGTCCTGTTTTAGTCAATGGTAGATTAGCTTGAGAAGGGCTGCAGGATCTTTTTTTTTTTTTTTTTTTTTTTTTTTCTCTTAAGCTTTCTCTGAGTGGTAGGTTGGGTTATTTTTCTAAATCTTTTTTTTTTTTTTTTTTTTTTTTAGTATACCTCTGGTGTGAATTTAAACAGGTGAAGGTATACTGGTGTAATGTTCTGTGTAGGCACTCTTTTATTCTGGTATAAGTGCTTTTTCAGTTTAGTTTGTTGCTTGGGATGAGGTTTAAACTAAACTGAAAAAAACCCCACTATTATATTGGAATCCATGTCCACAGAGGGGCTTGTACCAAAATGTGCACTATGGCCTGGTTTATAGTTAAAATTTAGATCAACCTAGCTAAATCTCTTGGGGGTGTGAAAAATTGGATACTTCGGTCCAGTCCAGCAGAATGGAGGCAATTATGGTTTTCTTTTGGGATGGTCACTTCAGTGGACATGTCAACCTCAGTCTGACTCCATGGAGGAGGGCAGATGTTTCCTTTTGCTATCGGTGAGAGAGCCGTTTGCAAAAAAATTTTTTTAATGTTGGGTAATGAGTTTCCCTTTTGGTTCTTTTCCTCTAGCAGTTTTCTCTCTCCCTCCAGTTTGGCCTTCATCTGTAAGGGAAATATTCTTAATTGTAGCATGTTGTGGAGGGCTGGGACCACCTAGTCTGGATCCACACAGTTCACTACTTTGGTTGAGTGGCTGCAGCAGCAACAGAAAAGAGCTCTTCTTTGTGCTTCCTCGCTCAGAAAAGGAATTTTGAAATTGGATTAGAGAGCATTGCTCAAAGAAGATTCTCTCTCTTAGTACTGGAGGGCTCCTCCAGCATTTACTATCTTGTGAGGATAAGCCAGGGTTCCTATTCCCACGGTCAGTAGTTTAGCTGTCTCTGTTCCAGTGTGCTGTACCTATATATAGGTACAGCATACTGGGGTCTCATTCAATAGATTCAGCAGGAAGGTTTTGGTATCTGACACTAGCCTACCTCCTTTTCAGTATAATTATTATGCTTCCTTTGGGTGATCCTGCTCCACATTCCTAGTGAACAGTTCCCGAAACATATCTGGGAGAGAAGCATAGCAATTTTTTGAACCAACACAACTAGTCGGCTTCCCACCTTCACCTACATCATGCCACAAAGCCTACAAGACAGTTTTGTAAGACAATGAGAACTTCGGAGTCTCATATGTGCATCATAGAAGCACAGGCAGCCTGATAACAGCAACAAGGCTGCTCTCGAGCAGTTTAGACAGTATCCACAATAGTAACACTGGCAGTACCTCACGACTGCTTCTAATCTAAAGCACTACCAAGAAGTAAAACCAATGCACCACTCCAGCTCCACAGAAGCAAATGATTGACCTCCCTGGAGAAAACAGCTCACAAAAAAGACCCCTGACTCCACCACTTTACTAGTTACGATTTTCATGACAATCCGTCATGCTGTCCAGGCTTGCAGAGCCCATGGCTTGTAGAACCAAGCACCCTGGGTCAACATCTTGTCTTGTAACAAGGCAGTTATGACCCACAACTACCCAGAGAAAATATTTTAAGTCGGGATCCTGTGGCAGCTAGAATTTCCAAATGACTCTGTAGACTTACGACATGGACTCTTAAAAGTTCCAGGTGGAAAGCTGAAGGATTTGGAGTTCTGGAAGAACAAAGGAAACCATTTCTCCATATGTTCTCTCATTCCTCGGTTTGGTGTCGGTGCCTATGTCAATCTTTCATGAGTGTAGTTATTTCCTATAAGTAACAATCAGATTATTTTGTATAGTAAGCCTTTGTGTTTCATGGATGCAGTGAGTAATTTTTCAAATTATGTCAAGTTTCTACTTCCGTTCACTTTTTTGTGGAGACCGGTTTAAAAAGTCTCAATTGTAGGCATTTATACACTGGAATTTGAGATCTATTGTGAATTGTATGTCCTACATGATAAATTTTTTTTTAAACAGTTGATTGAATTTTGATATACTTACAAGTTCCCAAATGTTAAAGCTTCCTTGGCTTTTATTGGGGTTAAATTCTATATCTACAGTGAGTGGTAGAGGCAATGGGCCTGGGCTCAGCTTTCTAAATACACTTATCCCAAGACCCAAGTTGCTATTGTTGCTTTTGTAAAAGGGTGGTTATATATTGATTTTGGTCTATAGCATTTCTTCATAGGAATATGTGGTATTTTATTGAACAAATATGAGCTTGTTCTATCGCTACCCAGTGCTTATTAAGGTTTGGTGTTATGCAGTACATTAGGTTTCTGATCTGACTAGCTTGAAAATAGTACTTAATGCTTGGCAAAGCCAATTCTCCCTTTTGCCATGACCTTTTAAAAGTAGATTGCTTACCCCTTGGTTTCTTATGTCGCCAAATGAATTTGTATATCATAGATTGTCATTGATGTAGAAGATTACCTAGGACTAAAGCTAGGAGTGTTTGGGAAAAAGTGAATTCATGTGTTTGGGAAAAGTAAATTTATGTAAGATAATAATTGTAACTGCCACAATTTTGCCTAAGCATGAATTTTCATATTTTGACTAATATTTGGTTTTGGTTTTCTTGATCAAAGGAGTATAATTAATATTATGTAAGACTTGCCACCTTTTAGAAATATGTATTCTCAGGTATCTTATTGAAGGAGTTACCTATTCGTATTAATCTTTTTATATCTTTCTATAGGTCAAAATCCACTCCTACATCCAGGAGTTCTGACTTGCCATAGTTTATTTAAGTCCAGGAGCTGAACCATTTAAAAGAAATTTTTGGTTCAGTTCTGGTTTGGATTTATCAATATTTCCTTACTCTCCGGTTCAGTACCGGATCAGACGTTCAACTAGAATGATGTTTTGGTAACCCATTCCACCATTTTGAACCTGTTCTAATGCATTTCCTGCAGATTACAGTAATGTCACACACACATATGCTTGCATTGTAACTCATAGCAGAAGAATACAATGATAAATATTTTTCACTGTAGAAAAAATTTATAAAGCAATTATTTGCATACACTAGTACAACATCCCTCAGAACCCTGTCAGTCATATTTGACTGCTGACGTGCCAAAATCAGTTCATGCCCAGAAAATACCCTTTCTACACTGGTGAGTGTAGCAGGCGCACCAAACATAATGGTAGCCAGTTGATACAGTGAAAGTCTCATATTTTTTTTATTTTCACTTTTATGGGTGAGGCTCATCAATAAAAGAATCCAGGAAGGGACTAACATGATTTTCGACCTTGCTTCTCGACCAAAATGTGTCTCTTGCTTCTTGGACTTCTCACAAGCTTTGAGGAAAAGCTTAGGATCGCATCTGACTGTCCAGACATATTTAACTGAAAGTCAGTCAGTTCATTATCTGGAATATCAGATATGGGCTATTTGGGAATTATTACAGTTTTAATCAGATTTATTTTTTTCTTGTCTTCATCTGAGAAGCAGCAATTTGTACCTGGGGTCAAGGTAACTGTAGGATCGAAATGCATCATTGTCCAACATTTTCTCTCAGCTCTTCATTGAGGCCAATAGTATTTCAGTAAAAGGTGAAGACACCTTTGATGGGCTGAGTTGGCATATTCATAGATTCATAGATACTAAGGTCAGAAGGGACCATTCTTATCATCTAGTCTGACCTCCTGCATAGCGCAGGCCACAGAATCTCACCCACCCACTCCTATGAAAAACCTCACCTATGTCTGAGCTATTGAAGTCCTTAAATCATGGTTTAAAGACTTCAAGGAGCAGAGAAGCCTCCCTCAAGTCACCCATGCCCCATGCTACAGAGGAAGGGGAAAAACCTCCAGGGCCTCTCCAATCTGCCCTGGAGGAAAATTCCTTCCCAACCCCAAATATGGCGATCAGCTAAATCCTGAGCATATGGGCAAGATTCACCAGCCAGATGTTACAGAAAATTCTTTCCTGGGTAACTCAGATGCCATCCATCTAATATCCCATCTCAGGGAATTAGGCCTATTTACCCTGAATATTTAAAGATCAATGACTTACCAAAATCCCATTATCCCATCATACCATCTCCTCCATAAACTTATCAAGTAGAATCTTAAAACCAGATAGATCTTTTGCCCGCACTGCTTCCCTTGGAAGACTATTCCAAAACTTCACTCCTCTGATGGTTAGAAACCTTCGTCTAATTTCAAGTCTAAACTTCCTGGTGGCCAGTTTATACCCATTTGTTCTTGTGTCCACATTGGTGCTGAGCTTAAATAATTCCTCTCCCTCTCCAGTATTTATCCCTCGGATATATTTATAGAGAGCAATCGTATCTCCCCTCAACCTTCTTTTAGTTAGGCTAAACAAGCCAAGCTCCTTGAGTCTCCTTTCATAAGACAAGTTTTCCATTCCTCGGATCATCCTAGTAGCCCTTCTCTGTACCTGCTCCAGTTTGAATTCATCCTTTTTAAACATGGGAGACCAGAACTGCACACAGTATTCTAGGTGAGGTCTCACCAGTGCCTTGTATAATGGTACTAAAACCTCCTTATCCCTACTGGAAATGCCTCTCCTGATGCATCCCAAAACCGCATTAGCTTTTTTCACAGCCATATCACATTGGCAGCTCATAGTCATCCTATGATCAACCAATACTCCAAGGTCCTTCTCCTCCTCTGTTACTTCTAATTGATGCGTCCCCAACTTATAACTAAATTTTTTGTTATTAATCCCTAAATGCATAACCTTACACTTCTCACTATTAAATTTCATCCTATTACTATTACTCCAGTTTACAAGGTCATCCAGATCCTCCTGTATAATATCCCGATCCTTCTCTGAATTGGCAATACCTCCCAGCTTTGTATCATCTGCAAACTTTATTAGCACACTCCCACTTTTTGTGCCAAGGTCAGTAATAAAAAGATTAAATAAGATTGGTCCCAAAACTGATCCCTGAGGAACTCCACTGGTAACCTCCCTCCAACCTGACAGTTTTGCTTTCAGTAGGACCCGTTGCAGTCTCCCCTTTAACCAATTCCTTATCCACCTTTTGATGTTCATATTGATCCCCATCTTCTCCAATTTAACTAATAATTCCCCATGTGGCACGGTATCAAATACCTTACTGAAATCTAGGTAAATTAGATCCACTGCATTTCCTTTATCTAAAAAATCTGTTACTTTTTCAAAAAAGGAGATTAGGTTGGTTTGGCACGATCTACCTTTTGTAAAACCATGTTGTATTTTGTCCCATTTACCATTGACTTCAATGTCCTTAACTAATTTCTCCTTCAAAATTTTTTCCAGGACCTTGCATGCTACAGATGTCAAACTAACTGGCCTGTAGTTACCCGGATCACTTTTTTTTCCTTTCTTAAAAATAGGAACTATATTAGCAATTCTCCAATCATTCGGTACTACTCCTGAGTTTACAGATTGATTAAAAATTCTTGCTAATGGGCTTGCAATTTCAGGTGCCAATTCCTTTAATATTCTTGGATGAAGATTATCTGGGCCCCCCGATTTAGTCCCATTAAGCTGTTTGAGTTTCGCTTCTACCTCCGATATGGTAATATCTACCTCCATATCCTCATTCCCATTTGTCATGCTACCATTATCCCTAAGATCCTCTTTAGCCTTATTAAAGACTGAGGCAAAGTATTTGTTTAGATATTGGGCCACGCCTAGATTATCTTTAACCTCCACTCCATCCTCAGTGTTTAGCGGCCCCACTTCTTCTTTCTTAGTTTTCTTCTTATTTATATGTCTGTAGAACCTTTTACTATTGGTTTTAATTCCCTTTGCAAGGTCCAACTCTACTCGACTTTTAGCCTGTCTCACTTGATCCCTACATGTTCTGGCCTCAATTACGTAGCTTTCCTTGCTGATCCCTCCCATCTTCCACTCCCTGTATGCTTTCTGCTTCTTCTTAATCACCTCTCTAAGATGCTTGCTCATCCAGCTTGGTCTACAACTCCTTCCTATGAATTTTTTCCCCTTTCTTGGGATACAGGCTTCCGATAGCTTCTGCAGCTTTGATTTAAAGTAATCCCAGGCCTCCTCTACCTTTAGATATTAGCTAGGCTTTATAAAAATCACCTAGAGTAAGTTCTTATTGAAGTGTCTTTGTTGTTAATTTAGCAGGCTTTAGTGCTGCCATAATATTTTTAATGGCCTTCCATTTTGTGTCACTCATATAAAGGTCTTGGTTACATATCCTCACAAAAATCCTTGAGTTCTAAGAGTCTTTCAAGCATATCACACATGGAATGCCATTTAGTTGGATAATTTAGGATTGACTTTAAATTAAGCTTCTTTGTGATCACCGTACTTGTTGGATTCCAAACCAAATATGCTTTTCCAGCTATATGGTTCACAGAGCATTCTTTCATAGTACCCTCAACAGCAAGATATGAGCAGAACAGCAAACTTCTCATAGAGTAACTCCTCTAGCGCCCACCATGTTGAATTCTGTCTCTTTAATCATCTGAAGCTGGTCTTGTTGTATAACATCTTCTGTAGTCATTCCCACAAAAGTCGTCATTTTCCTCTTCTCTTTTACGGTCATCATCAGTTTCATTTTGTTTTTCCTTTTCTTCCTGATCTGCAATCTCTCACGACAGTTTTGACAATATTAGCTTATTAGTAGAACTGCTTCAGAGAAATTCCATAACAAATTATGACTTGAGTATCATTGTGTTCAGGTGTTCAGAGGTGTGCCTCTCAGTGATCAGCTTCATAGCAAACAAGCAGAGGATAATTTTTCCATTTGCAATATACTGCATATTCACTCCTAATATGGATCTATCAGGATAAGTAGCACAGTCAGCTTTCAAAGAAATAAGCTAGCCTTTGCCTGCCGGCTTAATTTCATGACCTACTCTAGTTGCAAGGTCAGCAACTTGGTCTTAAATATTTTCAGCATTTATTGACTGTTGCCAGAACCTTCGAGAAGAGGGTTAAGAATATTTCTGAAGCCTGAATCTTCCATCAAGTTAAAAGGTTTACCATTCACTGTTGCTAATTCAAGGCAAGCCTCAAGCAAAAGAGACTGACTAGTCTTCACTTTTGTCTTGCTTTTCAATATAGAATCTAGAGTACGTTTGTTTGAGGACAAAATTACTTTTCTGCACAGAGGGTTAGGATTATTTCCATCATTGTGTGAACTTGTCTCACTTCGGAATAGCTTCTTTTGAGGAAGGACAATACATTTATCTGTGTGATGTCTTTGTATATGTCACTGTAAATTTAATGCATGTGTTCCCATCATAAGTCCTGAAACTACCAACTTGACAAATTAGAAATATTCTTGGCCTGCAGAGAATGAGAAATTCCTCACAGGATTCTTTTTAACTCCTACCCATAGTTGCTTGGGGCTGTACGAAAAGAACAACTGAATATTGTCTTCCCCTTAAACATGGAGCCTGAAGCTGTCACCACCAGTGGAAGGGAAACTGAGTTAGGGCCTTTTATCGATAACCCTGTTGGGGCTACATGGGAACAGCCTTGGTTTGGAGTCTGGGAGTGGTTCAGCAATTGGGCCTGCAGCATGGCCAGAGTAATGCACTGTGTTTCATTGATTCTTCCTGTGTAAGCCAATCAGCTCAAAGATTTAATGTAACTGAAAACATTCCAGCATTCTTGTAAGATTAAGAATGAAAGAGAAAGTTATTAAATACTCACCTTTGAAATATAAGAACCCCAAAAGGTAGCCAAGAAAAGCAACAGGCCTTAGGTTTCTTTAGTAATATTTCTTTGCCTGTATTAAACAATAAAAGATTCTAAACTGTTGAACTGGCAAACCTTTTAAAAAAAAAAAAAAAGAAAAAGAAAAAAGAAAATGCAATAATTCTATTCTGGAAAAAAACTCATCTGACGTACTGGACAGAAGGGAGAAGTTCTAGGTCCTGCCAGCCAGGGAGGTGAAGTGACAGTGAGGTTACGATTTGAGAAGAACTGCTACAGAACCTCTCCTCCTCCAGCTTCAGACTGAACTCCCTTATCTCCCTGCCTTCATCCTTCTATCACTCCCTGCCCCCGGAGTCACTCATTGCCTCCTTCACCCTCCACTTCCTGCAGGCCTCTTTCCTCCTTCAGGAGCCCATTCCTAGGATAACAAAATAAGTTGCCCTGTGCAGGATGGCTGGTGGAGTGACAGCAGGAAAGCACTTCAGCACCAGGATAACAAAGCCAGGAACAGAATGGAAGAGCAGTGGAGCCTTGCAGCCTCAAGTCAAAACAAAAGTCCTGTATTCCATACTCCTTCTGCCTCATCCACTATGTCTGAGGCCTGAGTTACTGGAAGCAAGAGGAGTCAGATGGGAGAGAGGTGTTCTGGGAATTGTAGTTCACTTCCATGGCCAGTCCTCTACCTGGGCATAACAGGCAGGAAAACTACCAATCTCAGAGCCCTCTCTTCCCCTGTTCCCTCTCTTCTGATCTTCTCCAGTGGCTTGCTGGGAAGTATAGTCCCTTCCCCTTTCTCTATAGGGTTGGAGCAGAGAGAGATGGTTCCTTTTTATTTTGAACCGGTTACCAATTTTTCTTGGTTTGGTTCCAGTTCAGGTTCAGTCCAGTACAGTTCAGTGTAACTGAGAGGATCTCAGTTTGGGTTCACTCAAAAAACTTCTCTGAACTAGTTTTCAGTTTTGGGTTTTGTTTGATTCCCTTTTAAATCCTGATACTTTGCCAAATTTTAAGATTTCCATTTACTATTTTAGTAGTGGTGTGAGCTGGATTCGTAAAAAATACCATGACATTAATTTAATCTGGTTTGACGTCTAGGAAGGGTTTCAAAGATTTAAATCGAGAAATTGGCTCACCAAAATCTTTAATGACAGGGATCCCGCTCTCTTAACTCCCTTTCTCTTCTGGGGTGTCTGGGTCTGGTGGCTCTCATCCTGGATTTTTCCAGCTGAGTCTGCTTTGCAGTCTTTCTGCAACCGAGAGTTCCTTTTCTGGGAATATTTCTTAAGATTGGTCTCTTTATTGGAGTACCCATCTAAATTCGGAGAGGCTTTTTGAGGAGTTGCAGGAAGCTGGGGAGTCACTATGTCCATGGATAGTGCCACCTTCAACATGGAGCTAAAGGCTCAAGCAGCTATTGAGCCCTGCTGATGTCACTGCTCCCCCCCATGATATTTCTAATGATTTGAAGATTTGCCGCATCAACTTCTATTTTTTTTTTTTTTTTTTTTAAATTTAAGGCCAGATTCACCTGTATGCAGTGCCTGCTTTATATACTGTGGAGGACCACAAGGGTATCGGAAGAATAATAGCTAATTAAGATGGATTTACAGCTGCTTTGCATTATTAGACTAGTGCAGTGTGGCTAGTGTTCTCTCCATTCCCCTTCATGTCTGTGGTTTTTCCTTTGCTTCTTGTCCTCCACATACCCCAATTTCCTTCTCCCTTGTATCCTTCTTGTTGCAATAGGTAGTATCAATGCAATAGGTAATTCTAAAGAAGGAAATGTTTAGGATTAAGGGTAATTTTTTGCCATTCTTCATAGCAAAGTTTCTCTTTCAGAGGGAAACTCTTTCCCTCTTTCAAAATGTTTTCTATTTTCCATTATTCACAGTGGAAATGACGCCCCAGGCCGCCCTTAGCAAAGATAGCCACTGTCTTCCAAATTTATTAATAATGAGAGTGAAGCCAAGCTGCTCTCAAGGAAGACACTGGCTTCTTATGATACAAGGATACAGAAATGAGTACTGTGAGGATTAAAAGAGGCAGCAGCTATTTTTGCTATCGGGTAGCCTGTGGTGTCATTCCCTTTGAGAATATTAGGAAGTAGCAGCTTTGTAAAAGAGGACAATTTGTGAATTTTTCTGAACAACATTATTCATTTTTTAAGAGCAACAGGAGAAAATGACTGCTAATCCTAAATTTTTAATAAGTGACTTATTTCACTGGATATATTCAAGATTCATTTGAATTCATATTCAGTTTCTTTAAGCGTTAAGTAAATGGCTGAGATTTGGGACAAAGTCTGACAGTGCTACATTTCTTAAAGGACCATTTCTTAACATCTTACCTCAAAGTAGTGCATTTATTTGCATATTCTCAGAAAAACAGTACAGTATATGAAGAGTAAGTGCTGTGATTTTTGGGGGGAATAAGGGTAGTTGATTGAATCCCAAATTTAAGTACAAAACTCAACTCATCCACAACAATGTAGCTATGTCAAGCACTTCCATAATGATCACATGGTATTCTCTCCCCCCCCCCCCCCCCCGAGAACCCCTTTTTGTTCATTGCACAGGTTGGATGGTGTATAGTGAATGAGAGAACAGTTATTTTTTTATTCTCACTGTTCAGTGAGTGGACCTCTGCCTCATTCACTGCAGTCCAACCACCTGTATGCTCACTGAGGCAGACATCCTCTGGAACACATGCTACACAGTCAGTTCAGTCCTATATACTGAAGGCCTAGATCTGCACTGTAACACCAGCATAAATGTGGAATAACTCCATTTACTACAGCTGGTTTATTCCATGGTAAATGAGTAGAATTTGGCCCAAAATGTGAGAGTGGTCCACTGGACCATAGTCAGCCTTGTTCAGTGCATGCCATCTATGCACTGATGGTAAAGGGGATACTGTAGGGGAAGTCTTCAATTACATGTTAACATACTATCATAAAACATGCACAGTGGGGCAGAGTGAGGTTGCATGGGCAATTTTTGACTTAATGCTTCACTTTGTGGCCTTATCAGTCTTTTTAATTTAACTCTTTTTACAGTGGGGGGGAAAAAAAGTACAGGAACTCCTCGCTTAGTCGTCCCAGTTAATGTTGTTTCGTTGTTATGTTGCTGATCGATTTAAGGAATGTGCTCGTTTAAAGTTGAGCTATGCTCTTAAGTTGTTTGGCTGCCTGCTTTCTCCCCAGCAGGCAGCCTCCCTACACTCCCCCCGGCAGACGTCACGGATCAGCGCCTTTCGCCTCCTGCCCGCAGCAATCAGCTGGCTTGCTGCATTCAGGAGGGAGGTGGTAGGAGCGAGGACTCGGTGCGCAGGCTCCCCCTCCCTCCCCTGCCTCCTAGGAGGCAGGAGGGAGGGATAGGAGCAAGGAAGCAGTCTGCGAGGTAAAGGGGGATGAGGTGGGGGGGGGGGAGAAGAGGCGCATCAAGGGTGGGAACTTGGGGGAAGGGGTGGAGTGGGCGGCTGAGGGCTGAGCCCCCGTGCCCCTGGTGCTTGCAGAGTAGGGGAAGTTGCCGCTGCTGCTGCGCAACGTGCTTCTCCTAGTCTACAGCACTTTCAGCTTCCTTGCCTGCCTCACTGTCTCCAGTGACTTCATAGGATTTAAATTTGCTGTCCCCGCCATGAAGAAAGATATTCTCTGCTTGGCCAAGAAAGCAGATTTTGATGACGTGGAAGAAGCCGACATTACACAACTTCTGCAATCACACGGAGAAGAGCTAACCAATGAAGATCTGATGCAACTAGAGGTGACGAGAGCAATGGAAGAAGAGGGGCAAGAAGTAGAAGAAGAACCAACCCATCGAAATTTGACTGCCGAACGTCATTCTGAAGCTTTCCAAATGATGGAAGCTGGTTTGCAAATCCTGAGTAATGACTATCCTGACAAGGAAAGCAGCTCCAAAGTGATTAGGGGAGTTGGTCGTCTAATGACTGGCTATAAAGAAATTTACCAAGGAAAAAAAAGGAAAGCAAAACAAAAATCTCTAGATGTGTTTTTTCGAGTTCAGAAAGTTCAACAAGAGGAGCAGTTGGACAATCCACCCTCTTCCACTCAGACTCCACCACCTCAACCAAGCTTCATACTTAGCAATGATTGTAGTATTAAATTGCTTGTTTAAAATGTATATAATACCTTTTGTCTCGCAAAAAAAAAACCTCCCTGGAACCTAACCCCTCCCCCCCATTTACATTAATTCTTATGGGGAAATTGGATTCGCTTCACATCGTTTCTCTTAGTCACGTTTTTCAGGAACATAACTACAATGTTAAGTGAGGAGTTCCTGTATAGTTTAAAAATATCCTCTGAATAAAGCAACTCTGATCTTGAACTACTTGCTAGATGGTACTAGAAATCTGAAAAAAGTCATCTCATTCCATTTTTACTTTCCGAGATAGAAAATTCCACTCATCATTGTTGTACATAGTGCCAATGTCACAAAGGGAGATTGTGAACACTTTCAAATAAATGCCAGAAAGAAAGTTCACTTGATGTCTGATTTAAGGACTCTGACCCCACTAATTTTCAAATTTCTACTCAGGACTGCAGTGGTAGTCTAAAAAGGTACACAGAATGCTTTTTACAGAGGTAAAGATGAGTTTTCACTTGTTTTCAAAAATGGCAGCCTCTTTGGTTCAGACTTTTAAAAAACTTTGATCTGTGTCTTGAGACCAAACTTGGAAAATTTGAGCCTCAAATGTAGCAGTTTGACTAAATTATTCAAGCCACTTAGGTAGCCTTGTCCATAGTTGGTGGTGTCTACTCCTGGTATAACAGAAATCTTAATGAACTTTGTGATTTAATAATTATTATAACAGCTATTTATAGAAGATCCTTATGTTGGAGCAGAAACTCAATGATTTGTTGCCTGCAGTATGATGGATGATAATGCCACAATATAAATTTAAGCAATGCCATAAAATCAGGAACATGAATGAAACAAAGCTGGAGCTACCAGGCTGTTATATAAAGGACCATGTCCAGTCTTTTTTCTATCTTTTCTGAACAGTAATGTTTTGCTCTAGGTTCTGATTTTCTAACAAGTAAACTGTAATAAATAGAAGCTAGTTAACATACAAAATAAATTAGTATGCTTGCTTCATGTCACTTTTTCATGAATTTGTTGAACTCTAAGTATATCAAATATACTACTTTTGTGTATATTTGTATTGTGACAAAGTTCCTCCTCTGCCTTAATCACTGCTATGTATAGGGATAAATTATTTTTAAGTAAGAATGTTACATAAGCGTTGGCACTATTTGAATACAAGTCGGGCTAAATTAATGTTCATGTGTGAGCTGTCATGTTTAGGAAAAAAAATTGTCTGACTCAGATATTTACAGAATTTACTCTGATAATTTGTCACCCCAAGGTCTGCATGCTAAGGCTCCATCACTTGAATGATGTGACCGTTCCAAACTTATTCCAGTAAAAATGTTTTAATGCTATGTAGCGATATTAAAGATTTTACATTCCCATTGTGGGGGGGGGGGGGTAAATGACAGAAATATAAGCTGTAGGGGATGGTGGTTAATGTCAGAGTGGCATGCTGATGCTTCTTCATTCCCCCTACCCTTTCATCTCCAGTAGGGCAATAGCCAAGTGGTTAAATTATTCAGCAGATTGCTGATGATCAGAACCTTTTCACTCACTTCCTGTTATTTGTTATGTCGTAAACATAACAAAAGTGCCAGCTCATGAGACAGGCCCTGATGGACTCCATACCAATGAGGACCCTCAGCAAAGCAGCTGGTATGAAACCTAATATTCTGTTGAAACTGAAGAATGCATATAATACACGTCACTTTAGATCAGGGGTCTCAAACTCAATTTACCTTAGGGGAGTGCCAGTCCTTAAATCCTCCCAGCGGGTCAATAATGTTACTGAAGATGGCATTCAGAAAAGAAAATGTTTATACTATAGTTTTTTTTATTTCGAATTTCTTACAAATAATAAACTTGTCATACAACTTGATACAATTCTTCGCCTGCCAGAGAATTTTCAGTGTTTGCCCAGCACCTGGCAATGCTTCAGTTCTGTCAGTTAGTTGATGTTTGGCCTAAGTGACTGAGCAGTTGAAACGGTGGATTGCAGCAAGGGGTGCATCAGATAGTTGTGTTCAGTATTTTGACTTGTTTATATTAATTGTGGGGAAAAAAAGCGACGCTGCCTCCATGGCTGACTCTGCTTGGCGACTAGTGATGCTGCCTCCATGCCTGGCTCCGGCAACTAGTGATGGTATCTCTGTCCCTCTCCTCCAGCCAATGGGAGCTGCGGGGGGTGGCGCCTGCAGCAGACATTGCCAGCAGCATGGCTGCATGTGTCTCTCCTTTGTGGGCCGCAGTGAGGAGGTTCTTGGCCTGCAGATAGCCCATGGGTGGGGACTTTGAGACCCCTGCTTTAGATAACGCATCACTCTGCCCCTTCCCCAAGTTGTTGAATGATATTAATATGTTCAACTTAATATTATGGCCTGAAATAAGATTGTTGGATTACTCTTTAGGTCTAACACTGTATTTCCTTGATTTTGTAGGTAGACTGTTATTTTGAAAAGGCACCTCAGTAATTTCAATTACTTAAATTTTTTGTTTCTACTTCTGGAAAATTTTTGCCTTAAATATTGTTGGCCTTTTTCCATTCCTAAAGTACTAAAAGAAATCTATTATAGCTCTTTAATTTATAAAATCACCATTTAAACTTGTGCTACGTTATAATTCCAAATTGCATATTATAGAACCAAAGCAGTCTAGACTCTGTAGCGTAGTGGTGAGGTGGAACTTGTGATTCAGAGGAATAAAACACTAAGGGTAGTGTCGGGTCTACAAAACTAGTAAGTTGTGTCCACTCAGTTTCCTTTCACTTCCTCCCACATGGGCTCTAGAATGGTAGTGGTTCCTTTAAAAAACAGAGAGAGAGAGAGAGAGAGAGAGAGAGAAGTGACTTCTAAATATAAAACAGAAACAAATATATAGCTTGAGGACCACTTAGACTGTTTACTTCTCTAGGGTGGTATCTTCTCTTTTTCAGGTTCCTTAAATGTTTTATTCCTGGCTTATGCTCCACCATGCACTATGCCAGTGGTCCCCAACCTTTCTTGTGGGAATAGCATATTGCTATTCCCAGAAGACTGTGGCAGGCGCCAGGCTCCCCGCTGCCAAAATGCCGCAGCTCAGAAGCGGCAGCAGCAAGAAGCGTCGCCGCCGAAATGCTGCCAAGAAATGGCAACGCTTCTTGACGGCATTTCGGCGGTGGGATTTCCTGCGGGCGCACAAAAATGCCCCAGTGGGCACCATAGCACCCGCGGACACCACATTGGGGACCCCTGCACTATGCTTTTGATGTAAGTCCATCGTATATCATGGTTCTGTATTTAGAATCAAAGGTCTTTCTCAGTTGAAGACTGAATATCAGTGAGTTAGAATAGTTTAAATTAAATTAAAATTTAGATATTTTTTATGAAATGTTAGAATATATGTAAAAATAGATCTACATAAAATTAATGTAAGTGTTACATAAATTTATTTCTTGTCCATAGTGGTTCCTTGTATGTGGCATCAGTTTAACAATATCTAAATATTTTTACACTTTTTGAAAAGTGGGTCTTTAGAAATGTTGACAGTTTACTATGTGACAGCACTAATATGTGATTAGAGTTGACCTATAGAACAGTATAATTTATAATTGAAATTTCTTTCCTAATAGGGACATACTTGTCGTGAAGTACTTGTCAAATAACGAAAATAAAGATTTACTTAATTAACAGAGGATAACTTTTTTGGTTTCTGGTGTAAAAGCCAAATCAAAAGAATTTTAACAATACTTGCCAAGTGTATGGATATTATGTGGCAGTGGAGGAAAAGACTTTGCTAAACAGAGTGTTCAAAAATTTAGATTAAGTTTCTTTACTTATGTAAAACATGGGTCTTTGTTTGGAGCTTCTTCTGGTGCTGAGAGAGTTGTATAGCTCCATTGATTGGTTCCATGCAGTGGAAATCTGACCTTTAGCAGATGTTTGAGAAATTGCCAACTTTCAGTGTGATCAGCAGACCTAGGTGGTTTTTTTCCTTATGTCGACAAGAACCTCTTGAGTAATATGCCATGACAATCAAGGTTAACGCTTCTTAATACTATAAGCTTTCTGAAACAAGGCAGACATTTTTCTGAATTGTTTATTTTTGTAAGTTTCTATATGTAAAGTTGTTGGCAATTTATCTGCTCAGTTGCACAAAATATTTTTGGATTTTAAGTATTCTTGTAAAAAAAGGAAATACAGATACAGCAATATAGCAAAGGAATATAGATAAAATTTTAAGGTTTTGGTTTGTCTGCATTCTTGTTACAGCATTAACTTTTGGTAAATGCTTTTAAAGAAAACAGAAAAAGCTCAATAGAGGAAAAAAAATAAAATAAAAGCAGCAATGAAACATATCCCATCTGGAGCTTTGGGCTAGGAACAGGATGTTGCATAACTTCATGTGAAGCCTGCTCTCAAGAGCAGTATTTTAGGGGATGTAGGAGACTCAACTGCTTAGTTGTGGGAGTTTTAATGTGAACACTACAAGCTCTGTTTTATCCAACTCCACCAGTTAGCACTTCAGGAAGGGGGTGGGATCTAGTGTGAGATTTACGTGATGAATAACTTAACAGTACCAGCAGTTGCCAAATGGGACCTTTCCTGCAGGTGCTTGTTTTCCTAAGCGGTTTACAATTGCTTTTTAATGTGTTACATATATTAAGAAAAAATATTAAAAGAATTAAAGGTTGGATATGGAAAGATAGAATGTCAACAATGCATATTTCTTGTCTTAGTTTTGAGGATAATAGTGAATTGCATAAAAATTGATCTTGCATTGGCAATAGATGTCCGGTATACTTATTTATTTTTATGTTTCAGATATAAAACAATGTATTATGAAATTCCACTTACATTCACTTTTGGTTCCAGTTACTTATCCATTATATCTATAATTGCATTATAAGTATGAGTAAAAATGTAGTCACATGAGGGGTGTTTAACATAAGGTGTTCTATCCTGTTAAAGGTGGTGTGGTTCAGTGTCTTAGAAATGATCTAATGGTGTATTTATAATCACTGCAAAAAAATCTTAAATTAGGAAGAGGAAATGGCATCTTAAATAATGAAAGGATTTGAAATTTTTTCACTTTAAAAGCTAGTATATAAAATTAGTACCTCCTACCTCCCATTTCTAGAAATCTGAAGTTCTGTAATAAGGTGACATTAAAAGGTTGCCCCATAGGGAGGCTATAGGAAACCACTCTGGCATGTTTAGCATACAGCATGTATGATGATACTGTGGCACCTTTTAATGCTATAGTATATGTGCACCTGTATTATATATTGGAATCTCAGAGTTACGAACACCTTGGAAATGGAGGTTGTTCGTAACTCTGAAATATTTGTAACTGTGAACAAAATGACAGGTTTCAGAGTAGCAGCCGTGTTAGTCTGTATTCGCAAAAAGAAAAGGAGTACTTGTGGCACCTTAGAGACTAACAAATTTATTAAGGCAGAAGCTTTCGTGAGCTACAGCTCACTTCAGATGCATCCGATGAAGTGAGCTGTAGCTCACGAAAGCTTATGCTCTAATAAATTTGTTAGTCTCTAAGGTGCCACAAGTACTCCTTTTCTTTTTGCGAACAAAATGTTACGGTGTTGCTTTCAAAAATTGATAACTGAACATTGACTTAATGCAGCTTTGAAACTTTCATATGAAGAAGAAAAATGATGCTTTTTAACTATCTTAATTTAAATGAAACCAGCACAGAAACAGTTTCCTTACCATATCAATTTTTTTTTAAACTTTACCTTTATTTTTTTTAGTGTTTTATTTAACACAATACTGTACTGCATTTCCTTTGTGTGTGTGTGTGTGTGTGTGTGTGTGTGTGTGTGTGTGTGTGTGTTTGCTGCTGCCTGATTGCATACTTTTGGTTCCAAATGAGGTGTGTGGTTGACTGGTCAGTTCGTAACTCTGATGTTTGTAACTGAGGTTCTACTGTACTTCTAAATTTTTAGCCGCCTGAGTTTATCTTGCAGGTTCTGAAATTGGCCTATATTACATTGGAGCTTGCTGCCCTATAATTAGCTTAAAAGTCTGTATTATCTTATCAAAAAAGTGATACAAGTATCAGTCTCATTTTGGTCTTTCTTAAAGTTGGTATTTGTTTGGGATGGGGAGCAGCTATATTTATTGACAGCATTCAAAACATAATGCAACTGCATAGATATAGCTGATATTATGACAGTGCAGTAAATAGATAAAAATTAGTGCTCAAAAATCTTGATACTACTAATACAGAACATTTCTTCTTAAACACCATTTAACTGGCATTAAAATAATGTTTTCATAACCAAATAGAACAGTGGTAATTCGCACATTGTTAAACTACACATCTGTAATCAGGATTTAAAAAAAAAAATCTCCCCATATCCCACGGATGCTGATGTTGGGTCTTTGATAAGTCTACTGTGGTTATAAAAGTTAAGTCTTACTGGTCTACTATGATGTACTGTAAAGTTATAAATACAAGTTAGGAGTGGCCAAGCTGTACTATCAGACATGTTTTCCAGCTTGAGGCTGTCTCCATATTGGATGTCAAAAGGCCACTAGAAAGCATCTGCTAAAATCAAGGGCTCTCATTCCTTATCCTTGTGTATATTTTTGGAAAGAGTTAAAGGAGATTGGGTGAATCCTGACACCCAGTTCTGCTTTTCCTTTCCTGTTTTTGTAAACACGTTTGTAATGCTTCTGGACCCTGTGATGGTGACTTCCATGGTCAAAAATTTTATTTTAATTTTCCCTGAGGGACCTGTGGGACAGACACCTGCTTCTTCACTTTAAGGTTAAATCATGAACATGTGTCCAAAAGCAAACTGTTCTCTGGATACACGTATCTAGTGCCTTTTGTTCTCATGATTTATTACAAACAATAGAATTGTTGCACACAGCTTAGCTGTAGAGGAAACGTTGTGATTGGTTGTTACCTCAGGATGTCGTAATGGTCTTACTTAGAAGTTAACTGAGTGGTCGACCTGACATGTCTGTAGCCTGTATAATCGTAACACACAAATACACAACCACTAATTTAATGAAAATCTAGTTTGTTAGCCAAATCTAGGCTGTGCTCAAAATTAACTATATAGAAGGTTTGACATTTGCTTGGTTTTCCATTAAGATCATTTGGGACAAAGGAAAGGCTGACATCGACGCTGAATTTTGTTAAAGGATCCATTTTAGAATTATTTAAAACCCATAAACTAATTGACTTATTAGTAAATGCTCAGAAGAATCATTTTATGTGCACAGTAAGTGTTGTTAATATGGAGAGAACATGCTGTGTTTTTCGTACATCATAAAGGTTGAATCTCTGCTTTAATCATAAAATGCATATCTGTCTTAATTTTGAAGCTGTAACTGGTGCCTTGATATACCTCATGCGCAATGCAGAAAGTTTCAAGTGCCAAATTTTAATTGTTCAGTTGGCTTTTTAAAAATCCATCGTACTTTTGGAAACTCCACAGAATCAGCACACAGCCTAAGCGAGGAGGTGTGTTTATTGTATGTACGGTTTATAGAATAGACTGCTTTCTCATATATAAGGCAAAGGTTTTATTTTTTTTGTTACAGAAACTTGAATAGATGGTAAGCAAATCATGTATAGTTCTGACTTTATGCGTTTTATCCACTTCCCTGTAAAGTGCATTTTGTATTAAAGGGTGAAATTTCTTCGTCAGGCCTAGCTTCATATGCTTGAAAAGTCACCACCTATAAAAAGAAGCTTTCATGAAGAAATCATATAAATTAACTTGTACTCTGTTTTAACTTTTTAAAGGACATCACTGACTCGAAAACGCTTTGTTGGAAAGTGTTTTATCTACTGTAGTTACAAGGAATACCTAGTATTACAAATGAAGAAATAAATACATGAAAATTGTTTTCAATTCCTAGCTTTGTTCTTAGTAAATATTACAGCTTTTTGTGTATAGCTAGTTTTATTGTTTTTTTGGTGGTCACTTCCATGTTCTGTCATCCGCATAGTTCAGTGTTGCTTGGTATCCCTTGCTGAGAAGGATGTTCTGCCCCCTGTTATTGTTTATAAAGGTCTTCACACTTTAACAATAAAAAGTAAAGATGCAATTTAAAGGGTAGTCTGTTGAACACTTGAATTTTCAAAAATTCGAAAATATCCATTGAAACACATTGTATACTATTTTTATTTGAAAATCTATTCATGGACTTAAAACAGACTATACGAAAGGTGAAAATTTTGTTTTAATCTTCTAACTCAGAGATTTGTTACCTAATCTATCTTTGGGATTTGAGTAACATCCAGATGGTTGGGTTGGATAGGATTTAAAATGGTTGAACCAATTTGTTCAGATATTCTTTTTAGAGTTCTGTCATTTTAATATGCAGAAAGACATGAAAATGAAAATTGGTATATTGCACTTGTCCATGTTAAGTTTTAGAAATTAAAGACTCAGCTAGATTTAGTTGTCCTAATTCATGGAAAGACTTGAAAGTGTGTGGTGAGAGGTGTGCCATCCTACTCTGTAGGTTATATTTCTTCAAGTATGTGTCATTGTGGATCCCACTGTAAGTACTCGTATGCCTTGTGCAAGGCCTAGATTCTTTTTAAGTGTCTGTTGGGCTGCACCAGCAGCCTGAGCCTGTATGACGGCATGAAGGGTTGGGGAAACCATGACCCTCCCACACTTGCCTCTTAAGACCCATGGCAGCAAGTCTTTACTCAAAAGGACCTCTGTCTTAAATTTTAAATTGTTTGAGGGAGGTGACCATGTTGTGTTCATACAACACCTAGTAGAACAGGGCTGATCGGTGTTTTTGGGTGCTACTGTAGTATCAAAATTCATTAATAAAAGGGACAAACAGGTAATACAGTACATGGAAAACATAATGTTAAGATGTGCATTTGTGTGTAACTGTATTTTTTTTTTTTTTGGCTTTTCTCTACCGTAGGAAGAAGTTAAAGAACACATTTATATATTTCAAAGAAAATTTCTACCAGTTTCTATTGCATTTTTCTAAACTCAGCTTTCTTTCTCATGGTTTATTTCCTTGGGTCATTTTAAATATTGTTGAATTGAATCCTTAGCAATATGGGTCTGACTTTTTGAAACTTTGTCCAGCTTTGACATGCAGGCATCCAGGACAAACTTGGCCTTCTGCAGGCATGCCTCCAAAAGGCATGAAGTATTTGTGTGTTTAAGCCAGGTGTACCTAAAACATATCTGTGCTTCTGAATATGTAGTGTACAAGTTATTTAACAGTTGAAGAATTGAGACTTTATAGCATATTTTAATTAAGTGGATTAATTAATGTAGATTAGGTGTAGGAAGGATGCTCTAGTGCCTAGATCACTGGACTGAGGACTCAGGAGACATCAGATCAATGACTGAGTCAGGAACTGAGTGTGTGTACTTGGCCAAATCATGTAATCTACTCTCTGCTTCATCTCCATTTTACAGGCAGAAAACTGACGATGATTCTGTATCTCTCTCTGAGGTGTTGAAGATAAAATCCATCAATGATTGAAACACACTCAGATGGTATGCTAATGAGGGCCATATAAGTTCCTAGGTAGACAGATAACAAATGGAAAATGTTTAATGTAAATTATGGTCCAAATTTAGTTAATGGAATAGAGAATCTTTTTCCTCCAAAGGCTCTCCATAACAATGTAGTGGAAAACTGTTTGAACTGAGAAACTCCTATTTTGGGTATCCACCTTCATTTGGATACAATACTGTTTTGACTTCTAGAGCAAATTTAGTTAGAACAGTGGTTCCCAAACTTTCCCTGCATGACCCCATCCTCAGATGTATTGCTTCCCATGACCCCAGTCAGCAGGGAGGATGCCATTTAAAAATGGCATCCTATTCACAGCATGACCTTGAACACCGTGTATGCAAGTTCACGCCACATGGAGAGTACTATTTTATAGAGCAAAACAGTGTACTCCATGTGTGGTGTGACTTCAGACATGCTGTATGTGCAAGGCCATGCTGTGCGGGGAATGCCATTTTTAAATGACATCCTCCATGCTCACTGGGGTCATGGAAACCAACACATTTGCTGATGGAACCGACCCCATTGAGGTTGCGACCCACAGTTTTGGAATCACTGAATTAGAGTAACAGACATTTTTATGATAAAGAACAAAGATACAGTCTGTGTATAGTAACTTTGGAAACTAGGACCATTTACTTGTAATTCAGCAAATATAGCGTGCGTGTGTGTGTGTGTGTGTGTGTGTGTGTGTGTAAGATTGAGTATTGTGCTCTGAGCAAACTTGGGGAATATTCTTCTACTGATTTGCACTGCATTATAATTTCTAGTATTTTCCCAAGCATTAAGTACTGGTAGGAAAAATTTATTTTTCTTCCAGCTATAGTCACATGGTCCTATAATTCTGAAGATATAAAAAGAATGAGGATATGCAGCAATATAAAATTGTTTTATTTGATTGTGCTTGGGTAAAACTATGGTCATACTGGAGGAGATGTCCTTATTTGGAATAGTAATTTTAACACATTACTCCTTGGGGGAATTCTGTACCACTGCACAAGTGCAGAATTAATGTTCCTTGCAGATTCTACTCTTTTTCCTTGCAGAATAATTGATTCACACATCTCTCCCAGGCAGTGGTCTCGAGTGGGTGCATCTGGTTTGAGCGTCGGGAGCAGCTGAGGGAGACACAAATCACTACCTTGGGGGGGAAGGGCTGGGTGTATATGCGAGAGACTGTCCCTCTTGCTTACTATTGCAGTGCGCCCAGAGCTGGGGAGAGGCAGGGCTGGGGTTGCCCTGCGTGGTGGCTCTGACGATTTGCTGGGCTCCAGCTCCTAGTCCCAGCTTGAGTGTCGGGGGAGGGATGGACAGGACTTCCTCTTCCCATGCATGGAGGGGCTGGGTCAGGCCCACACCTGGGAACCTCCCTTGGCTGCAGAAACTCTGCACCTCCCTCCGTTGCTTCCTGCTGCCATGGGTCCCCAGCCACGGGCAGAGGGGTCACTGTACAGAGTGCTGCTCCCCTTGCTTTCTGCCCCATCACTCCCTGGCCATGCAGGGACGGGTCACTGGAATGGGAGCTGTCCCCCCATCTGCCCAATTCCTGTGTATCTGGATGCCACCCCCACTCTGTATCTGAATCTCCACTCCTGCATTCGGACCCCCCTGCTAAGTCCCTTCTCTCGAACCCGCACTCTGCCAAGCCCCACCCTTCCTCACCCAGAATCCCCACCCATGCCCCATCCCACTATGCCCAGGTCCCCCCACTCAGCCCCAACCACCTTCTCCTGGACCCCCCCTGCAGTGTTCCATTCCCCCTTGCCCTAGAACTCCTCACCCATCCTCGTGCATCCAAATCCGAGCCACCCACACCCAGATCACCCCACACAGAACCTTCTCATCCAACACCTGATCATCTTCCCCCCTCCCCCTCCACAGACTAAGCCCTTTCACACTTGGATCTTGCTGGGCTGAGCCTGCTTGCCCCACACCTAGATTGGGGGCAGGGCTGGGCATGTATGTGAGATTCTGGTCCCCTCGCTTGCTATCATGGTGTGCCTGGTGCGGAGGAGCAGGGCCCTGGGGTTTTTCTGGGGCAGGTCTGGCCCTTGCTTTGTTTGGGAGTTGGGTACAGCCTCACCAACAAGTCTGTGTCCTGGTGCAGGGGGAGGGCTGTAGGGTGATTCCCCCCATCTCTGTGCAGTCAGTGGCCTGCGCTCTCCACTGCTGTGCTGGAGCCTCTACTCCCATTGCCCTTCTAATCTATTATCTGCAACAATTTCAGTTCTACTCCAGTGATGGTCCAGTGACATGCTGAGTACTAGACTAGATATTAGCTTGACAGGGAGTGTGTTGTGTGTATGTGGAGGGAGAGTGGGTTTTTGGGGGGCTGAGAGCATGTTAGCATGCTGTCTTGTAAGTTCAGACAGCAGCAGACTCTCCTCGCTCCCTTCCGCCTCTCTTTCACGCAGCATTCCACACTAGTGGCTTTCTTTGTCTTGGAGCAGATAAACAGCTGGCTGTCAGAAACGGAGCTTTCAAAGGGCATTTCTGCATTCCTACAGCCGATTCCAAACAATGACAAGAGTGGTCACTTGACTTAAGGGGATTATGGGACGTTTCCAGATGCTGATCAGAGCGCAGTAGAGCAACACTTGGTTCACACCGGCAGCGCTCCAGCGAGGGTGCAGCAAATGTTATTCCAGTCGCCAATGTGCAGTACTAGCAGCGCTGTAACCGCAGAGTCAGGGCGCTCTACGTGCCTTGCCAGTGTGGATGGGTAGCGAGCTAGTGCGCCCAGGGCTACTTTATTGCGCTGTAACTCGCAAGTGTAGCCAAGCCCTAAGTCTTCTGTGGTTGACATGCATAAAAATATTAGTATTGCGTCTGCTCTGTAGAGCCATATAGATGTGCTCATATGCCCAGTAAGGAATCTGTCAAAAAAAAAAAAATTTCCTGAATCTTTTTTGTTGTCTGTATTGTTGCTGACAGGTATTTTGAAATAAATTACTAAAATAACTGAAAATGGCATGATTTTACTGTGGTATTTTGACAATTAAAATGTGCAGAATTAAAATTTTTTTGGCACACAATTCCCTCAGGAGTAATGACATACATATTTTAGTGTTGCGGCTAGACATTTAACTATGCTGTTGCCAGACATAGGTAGGGGTTTGATTACAGACTATGTACATATGCAGGCCATTGAGCAGCTGTCAGAAGTGTTAATAGATTTAAAATATAACAGCAATAGCACGATAGAGAGTCTTTTATACCACTGCAGAAAAGAAGGTGGAATCAATTTCTAGTAAGTTATGGCCTTTTTCCACTTAGGAAAAATAATTGTGAGCTGTTGTTACTAGGACAATAAGGCGTTGAAAAATGGCACTTAATGTATTTTTAAATCTCTGTTCAAACGTATAAAGGAGATTCCAAATGGGAAAAGAGATGTTGCATGATGAGTTAAAAATTATTTGTATTGCGTGAGTACCCAAAGGCTCTGGTCAGGATCGGGCCCTTTTGTGCTTGGTGCAGTATAGATACATAGGAAAACAGTTTCTATCTTAAAGAGCTTATGATCTAAAAAGACAAAAAAAAAAAAAGTGTTGGGAAGGAGAGAGATACAGACAAGGTGACTGGGATGATGGCAAGGCTGTATCATTGTAGAACAAGATTCATGAAGCAGAGAAGAAGGGATAGAATTAAATTATGAGTCTTTGGAGTTCCAGAAAATATGGAATTGGGATCCAGATATAAGTTTCACAGAAAATTATTTAAAAGTTTCCTTTCGCATTAGTTAGTGGTAGCGAAGAGATATGCAGCCAGACCATTGTCTTTGCCTGTTCCTCAGATATTATTGTGGGCATATAAATAACTTTTAGTATGAAGAGGCACTCTTGAAGCTGGAAGAAAGATAGGAGTTTGGAAATTGATCAATTTTTCTGACTTCTGGCATTGTGCGTTGGTTCATCTAAATCAGAGGTGGGTAAACTATGGCCCGCGGAACAGTCCTCCTCGGCTCCTGAGCTCCTGGCCGGGGAGGCTAGCTCCCACCCCTTCCCCTGCTGTCTCCCCACCCCTGCAGTAATGCCGCTGCACGGGCAGCGCGGCTTGCAGCTGCCCACCTCCCAGGCTTTCCAATAAGCCTGTCCTGCCGCTCTGAGCGGCATAGTAAGGGGGCCGGGGGAGGGGAGGGTTGGATAAGGGGCAGGAGGTTCCGGGGGCGGTTGGATGGGGCGGAGGCAGTCTGGAGACAGGAAGCAGGTCGGGTTGGATAGGGTGTGGTGTCCCGGGGGCGGGGGCAGTCGGGACAAGGAGGGGGGGAGAGGGAGTTGGATGGGTCAGGAGTCCCGGGGGGGCCTGTCAGTGCAAATTATGCAAAGGCTACTGAAAGAAGTACTGAAGGTTACTTATTTGTAATCAGATTCTTTGATACGGAATCGGCTTATTTGCACTGCCTTCCAAGCTTCCCTCCCCCGAGGAGTCCAAATTAAAATATCTGGGTTTTCCCATTTTAAAAGTGGAAGGAATGGAGTTGGCAGTGGCACCAAACCCCTTTTACTCTTGCCCTCACAGTGGACTTGAGTGCTAGATGGGGAAGACGTGGAAGCAGGGGTACCTAATGGGCACTGCTACATGTTCACTTATCCTACTGTACTGGTTGGAGGAAGTCCCAAGAGTATGAATATGCAGAGTCTAGTTTTGAAGAACTCTGGTTACAACTAAGTAATCTTCAGTTCTCATATAGCGTGCGTTTGTGCATTGCTAACAGGAATACAAAGTAGTAAAAACTTGTCATTAAAGTAAGAAGGTATAACCTGGAATATATGCAGGCAGATCTGTTAAGTAACAAGACTAAATCTCTTCTGCTCATTTATGCAATATTGCTTTCTTTATCTGTGTAGGTTTTGTTCTCTGGTAAAAGATTGACAGGTGCTTTCTAAAATAAATTCTTAAAATAAGAAGAGCTAAGGATACACCTTAGCTTCCCCCTCTCAGATTTTTAGCCCTATCAATAGTGAAATAATGAACTTCTGGGAAATATTGCCTTCTGAAAATTATTTGCTAAAACATTTGAAGTAGATGAATATTTAGCTATATTGATTTATTTTCCAGAGTAGTAAATGTTGCTTCTAGGGCTATTCTGAAGAGTCTCATACAGTAGAACCTCAGAGTTATGAACTGATTGGTCAGCCACACACCTCATTTGGAACTGGAAGTATGCAATCAGGCAATAACCAAGATGGAAAAAAATAGCAAAACCACCAAATACAGTACAGTGCTATGTTAAATGTAAACTACTAAACAAATAAAGGGAAAGTTTTGGGGGGAAAGGTAAGGAAACTGTTTCTGTGCTTGTTTCATTTAAATAAAAATTGTTAAAAGCAGCAATTTTCTTTTGCCTTGTAAAGTTTCAAAGGTGTATTAAATTCATGTTCAGTTGTAAACTTTTGAAAGAATAACATTTTGTTCAGAGTTACAAACGGTCTCCATTCCCGAGGTGTTCATAACTGAGTTTCTTCTGTACTATGAGACTTAAAAAAAAAAAACCCATTAATGGCTATCTGTAATAAGTTTCTGACCTAGTTTTAATACTGTTTATATACACCAAGACATTTTGGATGTTATAGTAAAAACCTTGTTAAAGATGACTTTAATCTTGCTCAACTCAAAAGAAGTAAACAACTCTTTCTTTTGGGTAGTTTGCCCTCAGGATATGCTTTCTGTATGTGTCTCACTGGGAATGCAGTTGTGGAAGCTGGAACATCAGGGCTGCTGAAGACTACTTCGTGATGCTGAGCTCTTTATGATGTTTCTAACTGGGCAGATGAGTCTGACCTTGATATGAGAGAGGCTTCTTGAAGCTGTCAGTTAAGCTGATTTACCATTCTTTACAGTTTCTTTCATTTCATGTACTTAAGCCAGTATGTAACTGAGGCATAGACACTGGAACTCGGGGTGCTGTCGTACCCCCTGGCTTGAAGTGGCTTCCATTTATGGCATTTACAGTTTGGTTCAATGGCTCTCGGCATCCCCACTATAAAAAACTGTTCCAGCACACCTGAACTGAGATCCTATACTATAACAGTTTTAAATGTATTTACGCAAAAAAATGCTTCTGGTAGTTAGATATTTTTCTTTAGTAATTATCTATGTAGTTTCTAAAAACCAAAATTGTAATATTGGAATTTTAAAAGTAATTAATTATCCTGGTTGTTAAAATATGACTTATGATGTTAAATTCCAGTCTTGCTCAAACTTAACACTGTCTTTATTTTGCATTATTGACCAATTTCTCCCCCCCCACCCCCTTTTCGTGGGAGGAAGTTTCTGAAAGCAGACTGCAAATTACTTATTTTAAGAATCAGTTTTTGATTATATAGTATCAAAAGTATAACTAGGTTAAAAATAGATAAGTTCATGAAGTATAGACCTATCGAAGGCTTTTAGCCAAGATGGTCTGAGACACAACCCCATGTGGCTGGTGTCCCAAAACTTCTGACGGCTAGAAGCTAGGACTGGGTGACTAGGAATGGATCACTTGATAAATTAACCTATTCTGTTCACTGCCTTCGGAGCATCTGGCATTGGACATTGTTGGAAGACAGAATACTGGGCTAGATGGACCATTGGTCTGACCCAATGTGGTCATTCCTGTGTTCTTCTTCCCGTGGAAGCCCATATTGTGAATGTACTCTTTTCAGCAAGTGTAAGCAGAAAAACGAACAAAAAACCCCCCGAGTGCTTAGGACATTGTTCTAGGGAGCTTTTTGTCTATCAGACTTACTGTTCCTGTCTGTCTAGTGGGGAATGGTCATTTAGCTGCTTTAGATCTATGAGGGTGGGTGGCGGGTGTAACTTCCTCTCAAGGAGGCTACTTCCTCTCTCGCCTCTTCCACCCATAGCCCTGCCCACACTCCACCCCCGTTACACCCCAGGCCCTGCCCCCTCCCTCGCTTGTCCCTCTCCCCGCTCGCTGCGTGTGTCCATTCTCTCCCTCCCAACTCTTCCCTGCTAGGCCTCCCTGCCGCCGCTTGCTGCACAAATCCCTCCTCATCTCAGGGCTGATTGTTCCAGTGTTTATTTGCTAGCAAGGACTAAAATGTGAATGGCTGCACTAGTATATTGCTGTGGATGTATTAACCCATCCCTGCTGGTTACATTAATTATAGCGCGTGCATTGCAAACCTGCCTGCCATGTGCTACCATGTTCATGTTCATCTTCATCCCTGATGGGTAGCTGGGGCAGTGACCCTCAGGACAGCGGGGCCCCTACTCCCCTCTCACACGTGTGCTCAGCTTCTCCCCTGAGGCAACCCAAACACAACACTATAGCCCTGACCCGTGGTTAAGCCGGGCGTGTGCCCTCCACCTGCGGGCATGCGCTCCCTTGCCCCTGCAGTTCCTGCTCGCACCGCTGCCTCAGTCGAGCCCATCCCAGAGGGGAGCTGCTGCCTGGGGGCCAACGGGAAGTGAAGGGGGCCTGGGGCTGGGGAGCTGGAGTCAGTGGGGGAGCGCTGAGCAGGGATCTGCCTGCCCCGTGTATGAGAGAGAGTGGGGGCTGTTGCTTCCTCCAGCTGTGGGTGGGGGAGGGGGCTATGTATTCCCTGTGTTGGGTGTTTGGGGGAGTTTGGATTCCCCCCCCACACCCCGCAGCTGTGGGAGGGGGGAAAGTGGTTTGTCCCTCCCTATCCTCCTCCCCTGCTAGGTGGTTGGGGGAGGGGGCTTTGTCCCTCCCTTCTCCTCGGCTGGGTGGAGGGACTTTGGGCCTCCCTCAGTTCTGAGTTCTGCTCTGCTCCTGACATGTGACCCTACCTTGCCCCCAGTGCCTTTATGAAGGGGGTCTGTCCCTAGCCATTCTCTCCTCTCCCCCCCCCCGTGTGTCCCAGTCCCTCAGTGGATGTGTATATTGGAGGGGAGACTTTTTTCTGTGCCTGGTCCCTTCGGTGTGGTTTTTATGGGCACCAGAGACGGGGGGCAGGGAAGGGAGTGCTGGAGAGGAGCAGCCAGGCAGTGGTGGGTGAAGAATGCTGAGCTTTGATATGTACCATGCAGGTGCTGGGGCGGCTGAGGAGGCAGTATTTGCTACTCAGCTTCCTGGGTTCATCACTAATCTCCCTGAGGAGTCCAAGGGACCTGGGAAACTGAGTAGCGGATACCACCACCACCTCAGCTACCCAGGAACCTGAATGGTGAATAATAAATAGGCAAAAACTTCCAGTGGATGCCCACTCCTAGCTGGGAGGTGAAGAGGCTGTGCCACCACAGGCCTGGCATTTTGTGGTGGCTGTGCCAGGGGAGACTTAGCTAAAAATCTGAAAGCATTTTGTAAAGGCATTACGTCCATTTTACAGATAAGGAAACTGACTCTTTCAAGGTCAAAAAAAATAAATTAATGGCAGTTGCGAGAAGAACCTAGAGTTGTCTGACTCTCAGTTGTATTCCCTAACTCTCTTTCCTTCCCACTATTGTTCCCCAATCTCCACTCCCTACATCAATAGGTTTTCCCTTTTAGACACAATTTGATTTTTAGACACAATTTCACCAAACAGTGTTTCCATCTGGTAAAATAGTTTGGTTTTCTATTGAGTGGTCTCTGAATATCCCTACTTATGTGATACACTGGCCAGATGCAGCTCAAGTGCTGGAACTTGGACAAACAGAGCCCATTGGAGCAGTCTCTTGCACTCTTTCCTATATTAGTCATTTTAAAATCCACTGAGACAATTTCCTTCATAGGGCTGTGAAAATTTGGGAGCACATTTATAAAGTTTATGAATTCTGATTAGACAGTGAAGTGGTATTATGAAAAATTGCTGTATCATGAATATGTAAGTGGATATACCTTTGCTGATAGTTCCTGTAACATGTACACACCATACAGATACAAAGGGCAATACTGAAGGTTAATGATAGTACTTAACCCTCACAAAGGTTATGATAAAAAGCCACTTCAGTCTTAGAAATCTAGTTTTAGCTTAACCCTACTGAAGGGGGAAGGGGAGAGAAGGTAAGGGCAGTGGAACTTACCATGAGTAGAACAAGAGACTAGGTAACTAGGGGTATGTCTACACAGCCAATGTTAAAGTGCTGCTGCGGCAGCACTTTAATGTGGCTGTGTAGTACCAGCTCCAGTGCTGGGAGAGAACTTTCCAGAGAGCGCTTTCCCCATGCTTCTTTTTCCTGTCAACTTCACAGCGTTGAAAGTTACTTCGCTCAGGGGTGTGAAAAAACACACCCCTGAGCGATGCAAGTTTCAGCACTGTAAAGTGGCAGTATGGACAGTGCTACAGCGCTGGTAGCTATGTGACGACTGGAACAAGGCTAATGTAGTGCGTATCTTTTAAAAAAGGGAAGGAGGAGGATCCTGGGAACTACAGGCCAGTCAGCCTCACCTCAGTCCCTGGAAAAATCATGGAGCAGGTTCTCAAGGAATCAATTCTAAGAGGAAGGAGAAAAGTAATCAGGAACAGTCAGCATGGATTCACCAAGGGCAAATCATGCCTGACTAATCTAATTGCCTTCTATGATGAGATAACTGGCTCTGTGGATGAGGGGAAAGCAGTGGACTTGTTGTTCCTTGACTTTAGCAAAGCTTTTGACACGGTCTCCCACAGTATTCTTGCCAGCAAGTTAAAGAAGTAAGGGCTGGATGAATGGACTATAAGGTGGATAGAAAGCTGGCTAGATTGTCGGGCTCAACAGGTAGTGATCAATGGTTCCATGTCTAGTTGGCAGCCGGTATCAAGGGGAGTGCCCCAAGGGTCGGTCCGGGGGGCCGGTTTTGTTCAATATCTTCATAAATGATCTGGAGGATGGTGTGGATTGCACCCTCAGCAAGTTTGCAGATGACACTAAACTGGGAGGAGAGGTAGATAAGCTGGAGGGTAGGGATAGGATACAGAGCGCCCTAGACAAATTAGAGGATTGGGCCAAAAGAAACCTGATGAGGTTCAACAAGGACAAGTGCAGAGTCCTGCACTTGGATGGAAGAATCCGATGCACTGCTACAGACTAGGGACCGAATGGCTAGGCAGCAGTTCTGCAGAAAAGGACCTAGGGGTTACAGTGGACGAGAAGCTGGATACGAGTCAACAGTGTGCCGTTGTTGCCAAGAAGGCCAATGACATTTTGGGATGTATAAGTAGGAGCATTGCCAGCAGATCGAGGGACGTGATCGTTCCCCTCTATTCGACATTGGTGAGGCCTCATCTGGAGTACTGTGTCTAGTTTTTGGCCCCACACTACAAGAAGGATGTGGAAAAATTGGAAAACATCCAGTGGAGGGCAACAAAAATGATTAGGGGACTGGAACACATAATTTATGAAGAGAGGCTGAAGGAACTGAGATTTTTTTAATCTGTGGAAGAGAAGAATGAGGGGGGATTTGATAGCTGCTTTCAACTACCTGAAAGGGGATTCCAAAGAGGATGGATCTAGACTGTTCTCAGTGGTAGCAGATAACAGAATGAGGAGTAATGGTCTCAAGCTGCAGTGGGGGAGGTTTAGGTTGGATATTAGGAAAAACGTTTTCACTAGGAGGTGGTGAAACACTGGAATGCATTACCTATGGAGGTGGTGGAATCTCCTTCCTTAGAAGTTTTTAAGGTCAGGCTTGACAAAGCCCTGGCTGGGATGATTTAGTTGGGGATTGGTCCTGCTTTGAGCAGGGGGTTGGACTAGATGACCTCCTGAGGTCCCTTCCAACCCTGATATTCTATGATTCCCCTCGCAGAGGTGGTTTTATTACAGTGTAGCGCTGAAACTTGCATCGCTCAGGCGTGTTATTTTTTTTTTCACACCCCTGAGCAAAATAAGTTTCAACGCTGTAAAGTTGTCAGGAAAAAGAAGCATGGGGAAAGAGAGAGCAAGGTCACAGAAGCTTGCTAATGGGCTCCTGGAGAGAAAGAGAGATCCCCTAACATGCAGCAGCTTCATGTCAACCTTTCTGAGCCCAGAAGGCCTCCAAGGATTCTAGATAACTCCAGGGACTTGAACTCCAATGCACAGAATGCCCTATAATAGTGAGGGTACTGAGGCAGACTCACACATTTAGTGTTAGTTGTTTTGTATAGTCTGTACTCTCTATGCCTGACATGATTAAGTATAAAAGAGCATACATATGTTACTCTGAGTGGAGTGTGTCTCTGTACATTAACTGCTTGACAACTACTGCTTGCCCCTGAGAGAATTAAACTGGAAACCAGAAGCTTCATATCTTTGGGGTGGAGTTCTGGGAGAGGGGTCTGTTTAAGTAACTGGGTTATCTTGGAGGTCCGCAGTGATTGTGGGGCACAGGGTAGGTGGGCTGAGGAGCTGCATGTCTGAGGAGGGTAACAGACTGCGGCTGCGTTTACACTTGGGGCTAGGGGTGTGATTCCCAGCTTGCATAGACATATCTGTGGTAGCTCTCATCTAGCTAGCATGCTAAAAATAGAAGTGTAGCCCAGGCACCAATGAGGGGCAACATGGGCTAGCCATGGTGAGTCCATACCCATGGGGTTCAGGTAGATTTGTAGTTGGCATGGCTATCCCGTGCTGCTGCTTGCCGCTGCCAGTTATACGCTATTGTTTTCAGTGTGGTAGCACAAGAACGTGTATGAGAGCTGGTATCACAAGCCACCCTGAGACTCACTGCCAAGAAAATGTGCTAGAAAGGTCCAGGAAGGAAGTAGTGCTGCAGCCTTTTGGGGCTCTAGAAGCTTAATACATACCAAGGGATCCAGAGCACTGAAGTTTGAATACTCCTCACAGCAGTCCATAGAATCTGTAAAGCTGCCAATCAGAGTTTCATTTGCACGTCTACAAAACATTACTCTGAACCCGGTGTCCAGATCTGAGGATTAATTTGACAGAGCAGTGCTTCAGTCGCTTTTGAATTAGGAATCCTTATCTGGCCTTTCTTTCTGGGACTGTTGCTTGCTAATTTATCCTGTGAGTGGAAATTTGCTGAGGCCACTCAACAGAGAAATGAAGGTTACTTGTGACTGGATTTCTTTTGATATGGATTGTGCACATTCATACTCCCTACCCACCTTTCCCTCTTCCTTGGAGTCTTAATTATAACTCAGACCTGAGAAGGCAGCAGGAAGAAATTGAGATGGACGGAGTGCTATGCACCTTTTATCCCCAAACATTCTAGAGGCAAGGCAACAGTAAGGGAAGGGCCAGGAGGAGGCATAAGAGCGCTCTAAAGTGTTCTGCTTATTATTATTATTTATTAATAATCCATGTAGCAAACTTCATTGCCTACTCTGTCCCCATATCTACTTTCGTGACACCATCAAAGGACCCAGTCACATCAGCCACACAATCAGAGGCTCATTCACCTGCATGTCTACTAATGTAATATATGCGATCATGTGCCAGCAATGCCCCTCTGCCATGTACATTGGCCAAACAGGACAGTCCTTATGTAAAATAATAAATGGACACAAATTGGACATCAGGAATGGTAACATACAAAAGCCAGTGGGAGAACATTTCAATCTTCCTGGACTTTCTATAACAGATTTGAAACAAAAAATCTTCAGAAACAGACTTCAAAGAGAAACAGCAGAACTAAAATTCATTTGCAAATTTAACACCATTAATTTGGGCTTGAATAGGGACTGGGAGTGGCTGGCTGATTACAGAAGCAGCTTTGCCTCTCCTGGAACTGACAGCTCCTCATCTATTATTGAGAGTGGACTACATCCACCCTGATCAAATTGGCCCTCTCAGCACTGGTTCTCCACTTGTGAAGTAACTCCCTTTTCTTCATGTGTCAGTATATTTATGTCTACATCTGTAATTTTCACTCCATGCATCTGAAGAAGTGGGGTTTTTACTCACAAAAGCTTATGCACAGATAAATCTGTTAGTCTTCAAGGAGTTGTTTTTGTGCATACAGACTAACATGGCTACCCCCGATACTCTGCTTATTACGGTTCCGCTGTCTGAATTTCACCCAGCCAGTGCATTCCATGAGTGATATGCAGAGTCCATCAATAAGAACTATAGTTACAAACTAGCTTCATAGGTGGGACACATGCTTCTATTGAATATAGCAGTAGAGCATATCTTATTTTGCAGGCAGACATTTCTCACCTGGTGAGTAGGAGATGTTTGGTGAGTTGAACCCTTCTCGTGTGTAAAAGATTACTGTTTCGTCAGGAAACATGCTCCTCCTCTTCTCTAGGAGCGAAAGTTCAAATCCAGTGTTGCTGGCTGCTCTTGTCCATCTCATGGGTTTAAGAACTCATTCTTAAATGCAAGTGCACATGTTGTTCATTGAAGTTCAGATAACTTCCAAACAAGCTACTAAGGTGAAATATCCAGGAGAGGGACTACCTCCTCTTTGTTCAGCATCACATTTTCTTTTACCAATGTAGATTCTATTCCAGCAGATTCTCTCTCTGCCTACCAGTCCTGGAAAGCAAAAGCCTTCAATTAACCTGAAGAAGAGAATATTTTTGGTAGGCCAAGTAGGTCCATATGCAGTTGTTTAGGCTCAAGGTTTCTAAAGTGTGTGGTTTCTTACAATATTTCTTTTTGGGATGGAGAGGCCCTTAATGAAACTTCTGGAGATACAAATGAGGATCATAAGATTCTATTTCAAGTGATGGTCCAACATGGTTTCCACTCCTGGTGTGCAGGCCCAGGTGTCGCTCAGTTCCTTCTTACTACCTGTGACAGCAAGAAAGAACCCTTGCAATGTTGGTCTGTTTCTCTGCAAGTGTTGCAGTTAGGGTTAGTGATTAGTTAGTATAGTTGCTAGGTAGTAAACTTTTTAGTTTGCCTGTTGGCTTTTTTAAAATAGATTTTTAAAATAATTTGTATTACAATTTCATAACTTAGACAGTCCCACCAACCACCCATTTTGGTGGAAGCTAAGCCTCTGGAGTTTAAGACCTCTCCGATGATGCTTCCATGCATTTTGATGGGCAGTCTGAGTGCCTTATTTTTTTAGGCTAAGGGTATATCCTTGACCATTGTTCATCTGCTTCCTCTGGCACAGAGAAGGACAAGGCTATGGTTCAGTCCTCCCTCCAAGCTCCAACTGTGGAACATGTGAGATGCCCCAACTGTTGATTTTGATTCATGTGTCAAAAAGAGGTAGAATAGAGCATTTCCCCAGAGACTAGAGAGAGATCTTCCTCTCTAGGACCTTTGGAACAGAGACACGAGTTTGACATCTTAGACTTATCTCAAGTCTGCAGCCAAAGGGTGACCAGTGGCTTAAGATGGGTCCCTATCGCACCTTGTACCAGCAATAAAAACAGTGCCTGGGATACTAGCTAAATCTGCTTACCACCTTCACTTCAGCCTCAACTTTCACTGTACCATCCCTTTCAGCTCCAATGGGCTATTCAGCACCAAGTGACTTGTCTGCATGCACTGTATTGGAATCCCCCATGTTCTCGTACTTGGCTGTGGTTCACCAACACCATAGTACTGCATATAGCAGTTGAGACATTGGTATAATCTGTTTTCCCTAACCAGATACAAAGGATGCATGAGAGCCATAGCACATCAGAATGGGTTGCCCAGAATCAGAAGAGGTGTATTTGTCGTCATCTTCCACATGGAGATGTAGAATGGACTCTTATCCTGCGCATACACCTTCCCCGCGATGGCCTCCACACTTGGGAGTTAAAGAGGTCCTCCAGAGACCTCTTTGGGCAGGTGAGTTGTGTGGGTCTCAGACAGACCAGACTCCCACTTGTGTGTCCACCAATCTGGTATGCATATGTTCATCAGTCATGGTCCTATTAGGTGCCCTGGGATATACAGCCATATGATAACCATCCTTTATTCTCACCTTCCCGTAAGAGTGAGAAGGATCAAGAGGTAGAGGTGGAAGAAAAATTTACCCCAGCAGCTATTTTATCATTCTCCCCTGATGAAGTCATCAGTCCCTTTATGTCTTGCCGTGCAGATGACTTTTTGAGGCATTGGAGACCCGGTGAAATGCATTGCTGGGACCCTTGATGTTCCATTGGAAGCAGTACAAGAAAACTCAGAAACCACTAGACATTTCATGTTTCCATGCCTAGGAGACTTGCTATGCTTAGTAATGAAAGATTTTTACAGCCAGCTAAGGACTTTTGTGGCAGCTTTCAGCATCATCAGTGCCTGCGACTTTCAAGAGAGTGGATACGCAAAGCCAAGTTACTCCTAAGGGCTTTGAGTACTCTGATATTCATCTGCTGTCAGGCTGTTGTTTTAGTGGTTGTTCGGGAAAGATCTTAACAGGAGGGGACTCCTTAAACAACACAGAGGGAAAAGGAGCCTAAGAAACTGTCTGTTTGCCACAAAAAAATAAAAAAATTTAAGCCCCTCTCCAGATGTGCATTGCTTACCACTAGGTGCTTTTGGCAAAATAATTTTCCATGTTGGGATAAATTCTCTCTTCCTTGTGGAAAAACTCCTTTAAAAGTACAGGGAAGAATTAAAATTCATAATGTTAGAAGTAAAAAGAAAAGGAGTACTTGTGGCACCTTAGAGACTGCATCTCTAATAAATTTGTTAGTCTCTAAGGTGCCACAAGTACTCCTTTTCTTTTTGCGAATACAGACTAACACGGCTGCTACTCTGAAACCTGTCATTATGCAATGTTAGAAGTGTAGCTGATGGTTACCACTTTCCTGGAGGCTGCTCTAGATGCATCTGATACATTTACACTCACCATTGTGACATTTGACATATGAAAGTTCTGGCTCCAGTCATTGGGAATACCCTTTGAGATCAAAACCATGATAGATAATCTTCCATTTGAGAGTCATGACTTCAGCGCAAAGACTGATGAAGCCCTCTATTCATCAAAGAACTTGAGAACGAACCAGTTTGCATTCTCAATGGGCTTGTATACTGCCATCCCAAGAAGAAAGCAAGCCAGACCTCAAACCTCAATCAGACCCCATCTTCATACTATAATCAACCACAGAGGGCATCAGTGTCAGGACCGAAGCATGAGTGTCTGGCCTAGTGATTGGAGCTAGGCGATATGCGGAACAAGAGCTGAGAAGTGGAGCTGGAGTTAGGAATCAGGAGTCAGAGACCAGGGTCAGAGCCAGAGTCAGGAGCTGTAGCCAAGAGTTGGAGCTGGAGTGAAGCGGGTAATCAGGCTGGAGCAAGGGTTGGAGGCTTGGAGATATCAAGGCTGGAGTAGGGCTGAGAAGGAGACAGGAGCAAGGCAGGCCCAGGGATGATTGCAACTGTGGACGAAGGATTGAGCAGCCAATAACATACTGGTGCTGCTGCTTTAAGAGCATGCCTGCTGGCTCCCTTCAGCCAATTGTGTGGTTCTGCTGTAGCCCATCTGAGTTTATTAGTCTGCCTGGAGATTAAATTAGCTCATCTCAAGCTCAGATGCAGGCGGGCCCTTATTCCTGACAATCAGAGGCACTGAAAAAAAACACAGCGGTTCCAGTTCAGATTACCCATCACCTCTTACTCAGCTACACCGCACTTAATCTTCCTCCTTGACAGCCAATGTCATTTCACAGTTAAGAGCTTTCCAGAACTTGAAGTATGACTGTCAGTTTGCCCCCCAATCCTCTACTATCCTCTTTTTGGCAGCTGTCTTTTCTCCTCCAGTCAGGAATGCTAGACTGAGATCATTGCGGACCAGTGGATCCCAGAGAGTGTCGTGCAATTTCAGGCTCTTCCTATCCTTACTTCCCACCCCTCTTCAGTGACCCTCCCAAGATATTATTGAAGTAGAAGGTGGATTTTCTTGCATCTCAGAAGTGCCCTTAGAATTCAGGGGCAGGAGATTTGATATCCATGCTTTTCTCATCCTGAAGAAGATAGGAAGCTGATCTTTGATGTCTCAACAGGTTCATCCATCAATGCATGTTCAGGATGTAGCCTTTGTCTTCTGTAATTCCCTCACTGGATCCTCAAGATGTCTGTTGCCTTATTTTCATACTTTAAGATCACAGGAAATAACTCACAATCCAAGTAGGAACATCTCACTACTAGTACAGTGTCCTACCCTTTGGTCTTTCCACAACACAAGATTAATTACCAATTGGTTGGCAGTTGTGGAAACTTATCTAAGGAGATTGGGATCCAGTTCTACCCATAGCTCAACAACTGGCTGATCTATGTAAATGACCCCAGTTGGTGACCAGCTTTATCCAAGTGACATTTTAAGTTCTTTACCAAAAAAGGACAGCTACTGCACAAGTGTGGCCCTAACAGATGCTGCTGGCCAAAAGAATCCGATCTCATGCATGTACACCAAGAGTGGAATCCTTATGGACAACACCTCTCCAACCACCACAGTTATTGAATGGTAAGTAACAATTTTCTTTTTCTGGACAAGGACTCTGTATCAAAAGCAAGACTTTTCTGTAAAGAAATTCTAGTGGCTTTAATACAAAACTGATCAGTGATGGCCATCTTAAAGCTAAACCTGTACATCCAGAAGATGTTAGAATAGGATGCTTTTGATAGGAAATCCTCTTCTGCTTGTCCATTTCATGAACTTTATCCCTTTTTCCAAGTATGTGTTTAATCTGGCATAATTTGTTCTTGTCTGTCCAGCTGTGATGTCTCTGAAGATCAGTCTCATTAGAGAAAATCAATGTCCTGAAATAACTCTTTGAACAGAAAGTTGGAATGGGCAATAAGAATAGTTTCCTAGGCTTACGAATGTTTTGACCCTTTTTCCTTGTCGGGCAGAAAGTTTCCTGCTTTCAGTGATTACATTGGCCCAGTGACTCAGAGGAGCTCAGTTCTCTCTTGGAGTGGGCTTCTAGTTTATTTGGTTTTACTGGTAATGTACATTGATTCTTTTCTCATTTTGTGGATGGCTCTGTAAGGCCTGCCATGCCTTACAGCTGTATTCCTAGTCACCTGATTCAGCTCTTATTTGGAGAGGTTGTAGAGATGCTCATAAATTCTCTGAGATGTTCGGTCTTCCTCAGGATTGACTAGAAATCCACACTGGTTTTATTCTACAAGTGGCTCCTTTAACCGATAACAAGGCTTTGTAGATTTTAAAACTTGAGACTAGGCTATCGTATGCATTTTCAAATATTTCCAGTTCTAGTCTGTTAATAAGAGAAGGCAACCTAAGGTAGGGAATGGTTTCCTTTTGGAGTCCTAGGTAGGCATGAAGGTAATGAAGTAATCTGTCATATGGTAAGTGTCAACATTTTTTTAGGGATGTGGTTACTGTCAGTAAGAAATTAAAACTAATAAAATGTAGTTTTATGTAGGATTGTATCATAAGAGGACCTAGAAACTTCACCAAGAGAAGAATGTCGCTGCTTTTGTGCTTAGCATTACTTGTTGCAGAGACCATGTTACATTTGCTTTGTAATGTGTGATGGCTTCCAGTTTTACTGGACCACTTAACAAATGAACACTTAAAACGTATAAAATCCTAAATGCCTTGGGTCCTGGGTACTGCAAAGGTGATTTCTGACCCAGTGTTACACTGTGATAGTTAAAATCAGGTTAGAAACATGAACTAACACCTCTACATTGAATTAGGAAGAATTGGGGCTGGACTGTTCTCAGTGATATATAGTCTTTCTCTTGGTCTATCAGAACCTCATATATTAACTTTCAAGTCATAGTGAAAATGATATTCTTTCCACCCACGTTTTCTTAAAAATGTATCATATTAGTTTCTGGAAAAGTGGGTTGTCCTGGAGGATATGTTGGTTGGATTAAGATGATTTCATATTGTGGAGATTTGATCCCACCTTGGATTCTGTATTTATTATTGTACATGTGCCCAATCAAAGCGCTTGGCACATTCTAAAATCCAAAATAAATCAACGTGTGTGGTAGATATGACAATCCATAGGTACTCTCAAATTCATGCCTATTGCTTTCTTGCAAGCTTTTTTCTTTTTAGTCATTGGAACTGGCTGGTGATTGCCAAGTGTTGAAAATACTTATTACAGATTCAGGCCATGCCATCAGTCAAGTTCTAGTCCATTTGTAAAGGGACAGTATGTTATTTCATCCATTTTATCATTTCAAATGGAGACCAGACAAGCCAAATCCATGGAAAAAAACGCAGAAATTGAGCTTGTTTTTGGCTTAATTGGCTTGTGAGTTGCTTGTTGGCGAGTTTTTGCCTTGTAGTTTGTTGCTTTTTTTTTTTTTTTTTTTTAAATCAGCTCCCAGCAAGTGGGGACATGCAGCGACAAGTGGGGCGGGGGGAGGGGAGAGAGTCAGGGGTGCACAGTAGGCCCACCACAGGCCCAGACTGCACGCTGGGAGGATCTAGTCCCATAGAATGCTGGTCTTCTTAGGAATTGGTGGCCTTGTTTTGCAGTGGGATTTAGCTTGATTTTTGGCTTAATGTGAAAGTCGGGATGCTTGTTTACCACGTGAAAGTTAGCAGCTGTGATGGAGATCTCATGGTCTGTCTTTCAGGCCATGAATCAATTCATAGAATCATACAATCATAGGACTGGAAGGGACCTCAAGAGGTTACCTACTCCAGTCCCTTGCACTCATGGCAGGCCTAAGTATTATCTAGACCATTCCTGACAGGTGTTTGTCTAACCTGCTCTTAAAAACCTCCAATGGTGGAGGTTCCACACCCTCCCTGGGCAATTAATTCCAGTGCTTAACCCCCAGACAGGAAGTTTTTCCTAATGTCTAACCTAAACTGCCATTGCTGCCTTCTAAGCCATTTGCTTCTTGTCCTGTCCCCAGAGATTTAAGGAGAAGAATTTTCTCCCTTTTCCTCGTAACATCCTTTAATGTACTTGAAAACTGTTACGCTCTGTCTTCTCTTCTCCAGACTAAACAAACCCAGTTTTTTCAATCTTCCCTCATAGCTCATGTTTTCTAGACCTTCAGTCTTTCTTCTTGCTCTTCTCTGGACTTTCTCCAGTTTGTTCACATCCTTCCTGAAATCAGATGCCGAGAACTGGACACAATAATCCAGTTCAAGTCTTATTATTGCATAGAGCAGAAGAATTCCTTCTTGTGTCTTGCTTACAACACTGCTGCTAATACATCCCAAAATGTTTGCTTTTTTTGCAACAGTGTTACTGTTGACTCAGATTTAGCTTGTGATCCATTATGATCCCCAGATCCATTTCTGCGGTACTCCTTGCAGGCATTTCCCTTTTTGTATTTGTGCAACTGATTGCTTCTTCCTAAGTGGAGTATTTTGCATTTGTTTGTATTGAATTTCATCCTATTTACTTCAGACCATTTCTCCAGTTTGTCCAGATAATTTTGAATTTTAACCCTATCCTCCAAAGCACTTGCAACCCCTCCCAAGTTGGTATTGTCTGCAAACTTTATAAATGTACTATCTCTATGCCACTTTCTAAATCATGGATGAAGATATTGAACAGAACCAGACCCAGAACTGATCCCTGCGAGACCCCACATAATATGCCCTTCCAGCTTCACTGAACCACTAACTACTCTCTGGGAACGTTTTTCCCATCAGGTAGGTACCCATCTTATAGTAGTTCCATCTAGGTTGTATTTTACTAGTTTATCAGAAAGTTATGCAAGATGGTATCAAAAGCTTTATTAAAGTCAAGATATACCACACCTACCACTTCTGCCCTATCTACAAGGCTTGTTACCCTGTCAAAGAAAACTGTTAGGTTGGTTTGACACTATTTGTTCTTGACAAATCCATGCTGACTGTTACTTATCAGCTTAATATCTTCTAGGTGTTTGCAAATTGATTGCTTGATTATTTGCTCTATTATCTTTCCAGGTACTGAAGTTAAGATGGCCAATCTGTAATTCCCCGGGTTGTCCTTATTTCCCTTTTTATAGACAGGCATTATATTTGTCCTTTTCCAATCCTCTGGAATCTCTCCTGTCTTCCATTACTTTTTGAAGATAATAGCTAATGGCTCAGATATCTACTCAGTCAGCTCCATGGGTATTCCAGGGTGTATTTCATCAGGAACTATTGACTTGAAGACCTCTAACTTGTCTAATTTTTAATTTTTTTTCCTTATGATCCTACCTCATTTTCACTGGCATTCACTACGCTAGATATCCAGTCACTACTAACCCTTTTGGTGAAAATGGAAACAAAAATGTCGTTTAGCACTTCCGCCATTTCCACACTTTCTCTTATTGATTTTTCCCCCCTTCTTGAGTAATGGGTCTACCCTGTCCTTGGTATTCCTCTTGCTTCTAATGTATTTGTAGATTGTTCTCTTGTTACCCTTTGTGTTTAGCTAATTTAATCTCGTTTTGTGCCTTGGCCTTTCTAATTTTTGACCCTATGTGCTTGTGCTGTTTTATTGTTTGTTCTTTCTTACAACATCTTTATGAAACTGCTCGGGCATCACAATTTTTTTTCTTGGAGGGCATTATAATTTTTGATATGTCTTCAAAGTGGTCACTACTCCCTGGATGTAGTTGAAAGTAATTGGGGTCCTACTGTTAGTATATCAAATAGAAACACTGTTTGTGTACAAACAGACCTCTCTCAATGATGAGCTAATTTGTGTTCCCTCAGAACAGGAGGCCAGGTTGGTGGTAATGAAGATCTAGGAATATGCAGAGGATATTCACTATGTTGCGACATCAAGGTAAACTACCTGTATTGATATTAAAAAAACAAAACACAAAACATGTTTGCATGTCAGCTAAATCTGGTCCATGCATGAGATTACTCCTGAGAGCATTCTGTGCCAACAAATTTAAAATTCTGCACACAATATTTTAAAATTCTGCAAAACTCTGCAAATTTTATTTGTCCAATAAATAAGAGGCTCCAGCATGGCAGTGAAGAGCACAGGCAACTGGTTGCACATAGGTGGGAGATCAGAGGTGAGGCTGCACCCAACTGTGATACAGTGCAAGGACTGGGCCTGCCCCCAAAACACCCCAGAGCCCTGCCCTTCTGTGCCAGGTGCACCAAGTGTGGGCGGGCAGGCAGGCTCAGCAAGGCAGGATCCAAGTGTGGAGGGGCTTAGTATAGGGGGATCCAGGTGTGGGTTGACAGGGTTTTGTGGGGCAATCTGGGTGCGGTGGCTAAGTGGGAGATCCAGGTGTGGGGGGGAAATCTGGATACACCGTGGCTTGTTGGGGGGGTTCTGGGTGAAACAGTAATGGGACTCTGCCGAGGAGTCCAGGTGAAGGTGGTTGGGGCTAAGCGGGGAGGGAAATGGAACTCGGCAGAGGTGTCTGGGTGTGGGATGGGGATCCTAGTAGAGCTGCTTGTGGCTCGGTGGGATGGGATCCGGGTGTAGGTTGCTCCATGGGGTGGTCCAGGTGCAGGGTGAGTGGGGCTCATCAGGAGAGGGTTCTGAGTGTGGGGTGGTGAGGCTCAGCAGCAGGGTCTAGGTATGGGAGGCGGGTCTGGATGCACGGGGATTGGGCAGATGCGGGAGCAGCTCCCTGTACAGGGATCCCTCCCCCTGCAGCTGAGGAGTGATGGGTGCAGGACGTGGGGAATGGAGGGAATTTGCAGAGCTTCCTGCAGATGGGGAAGAAATCCTGGGCCTGGGTTTGTCTTGGCCCCGGATGCCTTGCAGAGGATGAGGAAGTCCCATCGTCCCTCAGCCCAGCTGGGACTAGCAGCTGAGCCCAGTGCAAGGGTAGGAGTCACCATCCAGGTCTTCCCTAGTCCTGACCCCTGCCCCACAGTGATTTACCCGAAGCATACTGCTGGGGAGAGTTGCATGTCTTTTGTGGCTTCCCTTTGCTTCTCGGTCATTTTTCTGCAGGGAAGCAAAGAAATCTGCGGGAGACATAAATTCTGTGCATGTGCAGTGGCGCAGAATTCCCCCAGGAATAAAGATAGCTAATGTAACAACCAAAGCAATGAAATAAGTTGAGGCATGAAAAAGTACACAACTTCTACTCCCCCACTTAGATACACTCCTCAACTCTAGCACAACCCCTGTACGCAACAAATAATGCATCACAGCTTTAATTCAGTCTAATTGGAAATGCTCATTCTCCACTACCCTTTTTCCCCAAACTCCCACCACCACAGACACTGAATTTCTCCACTACCGTGCTTACATTCTCTCATGTTTGGGGAATAGGGTGTTTCTTGGGGCCTCTGTACGTCTTGCCTTTTTTTTTCCTTCTTGGTCAGAAACTTGCTTGCTTTCAATGATTATATTGGCCCAGTGACTCAGAGGAACTCAAAGTTCTCTTGTTCTTGTCTCTGTTCCTTTTTCCTAATAAGCTTTCCAGGTTTTTCTGTAGCCAATTTTTATTGGCTGGCTTAGCCAGAATTTCCTTTTTTTGCAAATTCAGATTGTTGAATTGAAAGTCTGCCAAAAAGTATGTTGGTGAACAAAAGTAATCAAAGCTACTTTTTTATTTATGATGAATAATATTAATATTTCTCTTTATAAAGGATAGGATCTTCAACAGAGCAACAGCTACTTTGATAAAAATTAGGCTCTTCTGGAGCTGACTGAACACTTTCATGAGCTGTGCTCCTTAGCTGGTTTGGGACTTTGTCAAAGATCCTGGTCTTCATCAAAATAGGTGTTTTTGTCAGAGAGCTAGCTGTTTCTTTGTCAGAGAGCCTCCTCCAAGAAGCAACACAAATACTGCAGGAGTCCTTTTCCTCCAACTTGCTTCAAAGCTTTTCCCCTCTAGCTTATTTTAAAAGCTTCCATATGCCATGTTATCCAACAGAAGTAGCTGAAATGTCATCCATCAGCTCTGTCGTGCAGAAGTTTTCAGTTATGGTGACTGACACTATTTTTCTTTGTTAATAAAATAATTATGTATCACCAGGGAGAGGGAGACCCTAAATCTGACTATGTACGCATTTTAAACTTTCTACTGTGTGTAGCTTTTAAGGTACAGGGGGCCCAAAAGTTGAAATTCAAAATCTTAACTTTAAGATTTATTTTTAGTTGGTTAGAACTCAAACTAAGATTTACTCTGAAACTTTAAGAAAATTTGCTCTTTTCTCATACCATGTGTTGTAAACAAAACAGAGGCTGAATTTTTGCCTATTTATGCATATAATTTTAGGCCTTCATTACCGTAATCTGAGCACCTCACAGTCTCTAATTTATCTCTGAACTCCCCTGTGAGGTAGGGAAATATTACTTCTCCCCATGTTACAGATGGAGCACTAAGAGTAGTCTGTACTGCAGTGGGGAGGTATGATTCCCCCTGCAGGTAAACACTTTTGCTAGCTCTACTTGTCTTAGTGCACCAAAAGCATCAGTGTGGACATGATGGCACAGATGGTGGTTCTGTCTTGCCACCTGAGTTTGGAATCAGGTGGCTAGCATAAGTTGCTGCCCACACTGCTATTTTCGTTGTGCTAGCTTGCCTCTGTCTGCCTGCCCTAGGAATCGCACCTCCCAGCTGAAGGGCAGACATATTCTTAACCTGAGACGCAGAGACTGTGACTTGCTCAAGATCCCAGAGGGGGGTCTGTGGTGGAGCAGGGTATTCAGCCCAATTCTCAAACTAGCACCCTAAACCATCCTTAGTCTTAACTTTGACTGTAGTGTTGCCACAGCTTCTCTACTGTCAACTTCTTGTTTGAAGGATATCTGTGATCTGGTCCTGAGATAAAGACCTTAATGCCATCTTGTTTCTATGACCATACCCTTATTTCTTTTTCGGAGGCTGGGGATGGGGGAGAGAGGAAAAAGTTGTTCAGCAGATTTGAGTGTTTAGTCTGTCCCTGACTGATAGCCCTCTATAGCATCTGTTTCCCATCTGATTCTTTTTCAGAGGATTTAGAGTAGCAGCTGTGTTAGTCTGTATTCGCAAAAAGAAAAGGAGTACTTGTGGCACCTTAGAGACTAACAAATTTATTAGCATTATTATTATTTATTTATTGGCATCCGATGAAGTGAGCTGTAGCTCACGAAAGCTTATGCTCTAATAAATTTGTTAGTCTCTAAGGTGCCACAAGTACTCCTTTTCTTTTTGCGAATACAGACTAACACGGCTGCTACTCTGAAAAGAATATCAGAGGAACAGTGGGGGGTGGGGTGGGGGGGAGAAATACCATGGGGAAATAGTTTTACTTTGTGTAATGACTCATCCATTCCCAGTCTCTATTCAAGCCTAAGTTAATTGTATCCAGTTTGCAAATTAATTCCAATTCAGCAGTCTCTCGTTGGAGTCTGTTTTTGAAGCTTTTTTGTTGAAGTATAGCCACTCTTAGGTCTGTGATCGAGTGACCAGAGAGATTGAAGTGTTCTCCAACTGGTTTTTGAATGTTATAATTCTTGACGTCTGATTTGTGTCCATTCATTCTTTTACGTAGAGACTGTCCAGTTTGGCCAATGTACATGGCAGAGGGGCATTGCTGGCACATGATGGCATATATCACATTGGTAGATGCGCAGGTGAACGAGCCTCTGATAGTGTGGCTGATGTGATTAGGCCCTATGATGGTATCCCCTGAATAGATATGTGGACAGAGTTGGCAACGGGCTTTGTTGCAAGGATAGGTTCCTGGGTTAGTGGTTCTGTTGTGTGGTGTGTGGTTGCTGGTGAGTATTTGCTTCAGATTGGGGGGCTGTCTGTAAGCAAGGACTGGCCTGTCTCCCAAGATCTGTGAGAGTGATGGGTCGTCCTTCAGGATAGGTTGTAGATCCTTGATGATGCGTTGGAGAGGTTTTAGTTGGGGGCTGAAGGTGATGGCTAGTGGCGTTCTGTTCTTTTCTTTGTTGGGCCTGTCCTGTAGTAGGTGACTTCTGGGTACTCTTCCGGCTCTGTCAATCTGTTTCTTCACTTCAGCAGGTGGGTAATGTAGTTGTAGGAATGCATGATAGAGATCTTGTAGGTGTTTGTCTCTGTCTGAGGGGTTGGACCAGTCCACACAAGAGATCCACTTCCTGGACACTACGGTGCTAATAAGCGATGGTCACATAAACACCACCCTATATCGGAAACCTACTGACCGCTATTCCTACCTACATGCCTCTAGCTTTCATCCAGATCATACCACTCGATCCATTGTCTACAGCCAAGCGCTACGATATAACCGCATTTGCTCCAACCCCTCAGACAGAGACAAACACCTACAAGATCTCTATCATGCATTCCTACAACTACAATACCCACCTGCTGAAGTGAAGAAACAGATTGACAGAGCCAGAAGAGTACCCAGAAGTCACCTACTACAGGACAGGCCCAACAAAGAAAACAACAGAACGCCACTAGCCATCACCTTCAGCCCCCAACTAAAACCTCTCCAACGCATCATCAAGGATCTACAACCTATCCTGAAGGACGACCCATCGCTCTCTCAGATCTTGGGAGATAGACCAGTCCTTGCTTACAGACAGCCCCCCAATCTGAAGCAAATACTCACCAGCAACCACACACCACACAACAGAACCACTAACCCAGGAACCTATCCTTGCAACAAAGCCCGTTGCCAACTCTGTCCACATATCTATTCAGGGGATACCATCATAGGGCCTAATCACATCAGCCACACTATCAGAGGCTCGTTCACCTGCGCATCTACCAATGTGATATATGCCATCATGTGCCAGCAATGCCCCTCTGCCATGTACATTGGCCAAACTGGACAGTCTCTACGTAAAAGAATGAATGGACACAAATCAGACGTCAAGAATTATAACATTCAAAAACCAGTTGGAGAACACTTCAATCTCTCTGGTCACTCGATCACAGACCTAAGAGTGGCTATACTTCAACAAAAAAGATTCAAAAACAGACTCCAACGAGAGACTGCTGAATTGGAATTAATTTGCAAACTGGATACAATTAACTTAGGCTTGAATAGAGACTGGGAATGGATGAGTCATTACACAAAGTAAAACTATTTCCCCATGGTATTTCTCCCCCCCACCCCACCCCCCACTGTTCCTCTGATATTCTTGTTAACTGCTGGAATTAGCCTACCTGCTTGTCACCATGGAAGGTTTTCCTCCTTTCCCCCCCCTGCTGTGGGTGATGGCTTATCTTAAGTGATCACTCTCCTTACAGTGTGTATGATAAACCCACTGTTTCATGTTCTCTGTGTGTGTGTGTGTGTGTGTATAAATCTCTCCTCTGTTTTTTCCACCAAATGCATCCGATGAAGTGAGCTGTAGCTCACGAAAGCTTATGCTCTAATAAATTTGTTAGTCTCTAAGGTGCCACAAGTACTCCTTTTCTTTTTCAGAGGAGTTGATCTTTTAATAATTTTGACAGTGGCTAGCAGGTTGCTTCATAGTATAAATCCTCCTATTTCTCCTTGTGATCTCACTTTGGTCCAAGTCAATTTGATACATCATTCCTTTTAACCCCAAAGAGATGTTCATTTGCTTAGCTATCGAGAGCAATTGTGGGGCCTTGGAAAGAATGGGGGGGACCAGAATTTTTCTTTGTTACCCTTAATTGTTTTTCTGCTGAGACAAGATAACTCATGGTGATTAATCATAGTTCTTCTTTGAGAGATGTCCCTGTGGATGCTTCACTCCAGGTATTGGTGTGTCCCTGAGCCTTCGCTCTGAGATTTTGACAGCAGTACTCGAACCAGTCGCACACATGCAGAGCCTGCCCTCCTTGCACTGAGTGTACCGTAATAGTATGCGTGCAGGACCAGTCTCCTCGGTTCCTTCTCTACCATCCCTGGCCTGAGATGGAGCTCAGAAGACTCGTTAGAGACTTTTCTTTCCCTTTGTTAAAATACCTTCCTTGTTAGTTAGTTAGTTAGTTAGTTACCAGTAGTACTTACATACCACTTCTCCTATCTTTTTCTCTTTCAAATGAAAAAAAAACAAAACCCTAACGCGCCCTCCTCCCCCCGTCCTTTTTTGTTCCTGTCATAGGCAGCTGCTTCTGACATGCCTGCTCCCGAGGCTTTAAGCACTGCTCTACCTGCAATGATGCTATCCTTCTCCCAGATGGCCATTCAAAATGTATAAAATGTTCGGGGGAGTCCCACGTCCCCCAGAAATGTGCCTGCTGCAGCAAGCTAAAATCCAGGGCACGTAAAGACAGGGAGCTGAGATTAAAACTGCTCCTCCTCCAGAAATCCTTAGGGTCAGCTTCAGATCTGGGCGCCAACTCCGCTGCATGCTGCAGCCCCCCCCCCCCCGCCTCTAAGAAAGACAAGAAAACTTGAAAAAAAACAGCATCCTCTCTCACCCGCAAAGGGAGAACACTTCCCCAGGCAGGACTACAACCTCCCTCCCGGTGGTTCCCTGGCTGAGCACTTTTGACGCGCCGGGCTCCTCTGGCACCGCGCAAAACCTGCCTGTGGTAGTAGCACAAAGCTCTGGTGCCGAGGCTTCAGGCTTTCAGCTGCCTGCATCTCTCACGGCACTGTTCAGCACCGCAATGGAAGCAGAGCCGACACATCTGGACATACCTGACCCCCTGCAGGCTATTCTTGCTCTCCCGTCACTGTCACCCACTGAGCTGGCTGGCAGTGAAACGATGCTCAGGACACAGGTGCAGAGGAACCTTTCTTCTCAACAGATTCCTCTTGCACAGCCCTCACCTCACAGAGGGGCTTCGGCACTGCAATTTACGCAGTCAAGGGACCAGCTGGTATCACCTAGCCTGCAGTCACCCCTACTTAATACCTGCTTCTCTCCAAATGCTCAGTCAGGGTATGAACACCCTTCCTCCAGCGATCAGGAAGCTGGACTGCAGCGGCAATTTTCACCATATCAAATCTCCCATCCTCAGACCTCAATCAATAGAGGTCATAGAAAAATTACCTCGTCCTACTTTCAGGATCCTGCCCCGTGGTGTGTAAACCCCTGGATGCCACCACCCATGCCCTTCCCACCACAGTGGCAATATTGTGCTCCATGGGCGTTTTATCCTCGAGATCACACTTGCTATGCCACCTCAGCCAGGCGCGACACCTGCCCGGCACCGCCAGTTGACGAACCTGCCACTGATGTGAGGCACCAGACAGCATAGTCACAATTGCAGGATCAGTCACGACCTGCCTTCAACTCAGGAGATCCAGTTGTTACGCTGGCTGAAGCCTTACTTCCTCCTCCCCTGACATCTTCAGATGACTTATCAAAATTTCAAGACCTTTTCAAAAGAGTTGCCAGTGAGCTAAGAATTAACTTGGAGGAGGTTCCTGAACAGCAGCATGAGTTAACGGACATCTTGCAGCCCTCTCCTTCTAGGATTGTGTTACTGATCGGAACCTGCTAAGGTCATCTGGCAGACTCCCGCTGCAAGCCTATCTACCTGTAATTGAGCAGAGCGGAAGTACTGCATCTTTTCCAAGGGCTCTGCATTCCTTTTCACTCATCCAGTGCCAAACTTGTTGGTAGTAGACGCAGTCAACCAAAAGACCAAACACCAGTTTCCCTGCTCCACCCTATCTGACAAGGACAGTAAGCGATTACATCTGCTCTGACGTAAAGTATACACATCTTCTATGTTACAATATTGCTAATTATACTGCCTTTCTGGCAAAACATGACCACAAAAATTACAATAAATGCATGGACTTCATTGATATTCCAGAAAAAAGAAACCACAATATACAGTTCTAGTTTCCGAGGGACAAATCATCTCATGTACTGCTCTTTAAGCAGCCCTCGATGCAGCCAATACTGCAGCAAGCTCCACTGCTTCAGCAGTGGTCATGCGCCAAGGTTCATAGCTCTCTTCCTCTTCCTTTCCTCAAGAGGTCCAGAGTGCCATTGAAGATCTTCCCTTTTATGGCGACAAACTCTTCGGCTCCACGACGTACTTCTTTCAATGAAGGACTCAAGGGCAACTCTCCGGTCCCTAGGAATTCAACCCCCTACGACCAGAAGGCGACAATATAGATATCAACCTTACCAGCATCCACACTACCCCGCATACACCCAGCAATTCTATAGATCACATGAGCAACAGCAGCAATGCCAGAGACCCAGATGCCAGAGTCGCTGTCCCAATTCCTCGGCAATGTCTCAACCCCCTCCGACTAATAAACAGAACTGAAGTCTTGGTGGAGGCTGTAGAAAACAATTTTCCCACTTCAGTGCTTAGACCGCATGCCCCTATTTTTGGACACCACCTATGACCTCCCATCAACCGCAGAGCATTACCACTGATGAATTGGTTATAGAGGTCGTCACAATTGGCTATTCCATCCCTTTCCTATCCTTGCCTCCTACCCCACCCTCCCAGTCTCTCTTCAGGGACCCCTCCCACGAGCAGCTGCTCCTCCAAGAAGTACATCATCTCCTTCAATTGGGAGCAGTGGAAGTTGTGCCTGAACAACACAGAGGGAAGGGTTTCTATTCCTATTATTTCTTAACAGAAAAGAAAACCGGGGGATGGTGACCGATCCTTGACCTCAGGCAGCTCAACAAATTTATGAAAAAGCAAACGTTCAGAATGGTTACCCTCACCACCATAATCCTGGCGCTGGAGGAGGGTGATTGGTTTTCAGCCCTCGACCTACAGGACACCTATTTTCATGTGACTGTACATTCAGCCCACAGACGTTTCCTTCGTTTTACCCTTGGTTCAACAAACTTTCAGTATAGGGTACTACCCTTCGACCTATGCACCGCCTCACGTATTTTTTCCAAGCTCCTAGCCGTAGTCACTGCCTACCTCAGGAAACAAGGGACCATAATATTTCCTTACCTCAACAATTGTCTCCTCAAAGCCTCAACACTTGACGAAGCTCTTTGATTCATGCAGCTGACCGTCGCTTGCTTCCTATCCCTCGGCCTACAAATAAACAAAAACAAATCCACATTATCTCCTACCCAGCACTTGGAGTTCATAGGAGCAAACCTTGATTCCCAGAAGGGAATAGCATTTCTGCCGCCCGATCGCTTCAACACCATGCAACTCCTGGCCATGAAACTTTGCAACAGTGCTCAGGTCACTTCTTGAGACTGTCTACAACTACTAGGTCACATTGCCTCGTGCACTTTCCTGGTAAAAAATGCATGACTATACATGGGGTGCTTCCAAGCTTTGTTGGCCACAGTGTATAGACCGAATGTACACACACTAAACAAGCCTCTATCCATACCTTTCAGAGTCAGACTCTCCTATGGTTGATGGTTCCCTCCAACCTCTGCTCAGGAGTCCTCTTTCTACAGGATGCTCCATCCTTCATAATGACTACCAATGCATCCCTCACAGGGTGGGATGCACACATGTCCCACCACACAGCCCAAGGGCTATGGTCTTCAACCGAAACCTCCCTACGCATAAATGTCCTAGAACTTCGAGTTATATGCAATGCCTGCCGTCACTTCCTCCCATTAATCCGAAACCAACACATATGGATAATGACAGACAACATCGCCTGCATGTTCTACGTAAACAGGCAGGGAGGAGCTTGTACTCACTCGCTCTGCATAGAAGCTATGAAGCTCTGGAATTGGTGCCTTGCAAACAAATCTGGATATCAGCCGCCTGTCTTCCCGGAGCTCTGAATACCGTAGTGGATGAATTAAGCAGATGCTTTCCCTGGGATCATGAATGGGAGATAAACAACATGATCATCCACAACATATTCCACATTTGGGGCTACTCAACCATAGATCTTTTCGCAACTGCAAAAAACAGGAAATATCCTGAATTTTGCTCCAGAGTGGGACTGGGAAAACATTCCCGAAGAGATGCATTCATGATTTCATGTGATCAGGACTTCCTATATGCATTTCCCCTGGTACCAGCTCTCCACAGAGTTCTGACAAAGATACGAACTAATCGTGTCATGGTAATTCTGATTGCCCCATCGTGGCCCAGACAACTGTGGTTTCCGTTTCTCACCAGAATGTCAGTTGGCCCACCGATTTTGTTGCCCCTCACGCCGAACCTCCTATCGCAGCAACACAGGCTATTTCTTCACCCCAACCTCTCCATGCTTCACCTCAAAGCTTGGTTCCTCCGTGATTCTCCCAAAACGAATTATCATGCTCTGAGCGGGTTCAAAGAGTGCTCCTACATAGCAGAACACAATCTACTTGCATCACCTGTTTCCGAAAGTGAAAGCGATTCACACAATGGTGCTTAACTAAACAATTTCCCCCTATTTCTGCACCTCTTCCACTCGCATTTGATTACCTATTAGACCTTAAGCAATCTGGCCTTTCTTTCAGCTCTATTGAAGTTCACTTAGCTTCTATTACAACTTTTCATGACAAGATCAACAATACCTCTGTTTTTATTCATCCAATCACCAAGTGTTTTCTCAAAGGGCTCCAATCCCATACCAGGACATTAAACCTCCTATCCATCTGCGGGACCTTCACTTAGTCTTATCCTGCTTAACTCAACAACCATTCAAGCCTCTAGCCACTTGCTCCCTCTTACACCTCTCTATGAAAACAGCATTCTTAGTGTCAATCACCTCTGCCAGATGGGCAAGAGAAATAGCATCGCACATGGCGGACCCACCGTATACGCTGTTTTTTGAGGACAAGATTACTCTCAGACTACACCCCAAATTTCTTCCAAAGATGCATTCGTCATTCCACATCAATGAGCTGATACACCTACCAACCTTCTTTCCTAAACCACATGCAAACTCTCTTAAATCCACAATGCATACATTAGATGTATGCAGGGCTTTGTCCTTCTATTTGGATAGAACCAGGCCCTTTAGGAACTCTTCTAGACTCTGTCTCCATTGTAGAGTGCTCCAAAGGGACACCTATTTCTACCCAGAGACTTTCAAATTGGATTTCTGAGTGTATCCGACTGTGTTATCAGATAAAGAAAGTTACGCCTCCAGATGGCATCAGAACTCGCTCTACTAGATCTGTGGCTACCTCTGTGGCTTTTCTACGAAAGTTCCTCTGTCTGACATCTGTAAAGCGGCCACTTGGACTTCTGAACACACATTTGTTAAGCGTTATGCCCTTACTCAAGGCCCTCTCTCTGATACATGATTAGGCAGAACTGTTTCTATTCCTACCAGATCCGAAGTCCCTGCCTCCTTGAGAAACACTGCTTTTAAGTCACCTGGAGTGGAGCACCCAGAGGGACCCCTCTCTCTCTTTCTCTTTCTCAGAGGAGGTTACTCACCTGGGCAGTAACTGACGTTCTTCGAGATGAGTTTCCCTGTGGGTGCTCCACTACCCACCCTCCTCCCCTCTACTTGGGAGTTGTGGTAGCCTCCATTGTAGAGAAGGAACTGAGGAGACCGGTCGTGCACGTGTACTATTAAGGTACACTCAGTGTGGGGATGGGGGAGCAGGCTCTGTGCGTGCGCAATCGGTACAACTACTGCTGTCAAAATCTCAGAGCGAAGGCGCAGGAACGCACCAACACCTGGAGTGGAGCACCCACAAGGACACTCATCTCAAAGGATGTCAGTTACTGCACAGTTACCTCCTCTTACTGGCAGTCAAACTTGTTATTAGGCTATTCATCTGGAGCTTGGCAGCCATCAAGCTGGTGTTGCCATCAGGTCTCTGAGCTTAGTTTTCTAGTCTTCCTCTCCTAAAAGTGCTTTGTAAAATGGTTGTGTGATCTGGCATTGGAGTATTCCAGTAAAAGTAATTAATAGAAATATCCCTTTGCGGATTGATAGCTACGTACTTTTAAACAGATGATATAATGAACTTTCCCTGTCTTTCAGAGATATTTTGGAGTTATATCTGTCTGTTTCACCTACCCTTAAATTTTGTGGTAGCTGAGTAATTTTCATGGAGTACTCTTTAATACTTTGTCTCCCAACACTGTGAAGATGTAATTTTCAGAATACAATAAAAGTAACTGTCTTCATGTTAAAAATAAGTGAATGATACAGAGGTTATGATGTGCCTAGAGTACAGTGGTCATGGATTAAGAACTTTATTCCTAGTACCATTTCCTTTTCTTTAACCATTTGTAGTATAGTATGTCCTGTCAAATCACTAAGTGAACTGAAAAACCTTAACTGAAAAACAATTATTTATTAAATGTTGTATGACTGTCAGGCAATTCTGACAGGTTAAAGATCTCTTAGTGTTCTGAAATTGTGATAGCCCCATTATGTTGCTATTTTCAATCTGCTGCAGAAATATTAGTATGATTAAGGCCACTTTGGACAGGATGGCCAGTTTAAGAAATCCTTTGTGCCTCTTTCTAGAAGTCTTGTTGAATTTGTTAGAAGATGGCAGCAGCTGTTTAATATTCATCCTTTTCAGTGTGGTGGTGGTGATCCACATATATCTTATTACATGATTTTATTTAGCCATCTAAACAGTAGCTTCAGTGTAGAGTTACTTGAGATAAATTGTTTTTCTTCTCTTGACCTATCAAAATGCTGTATTCTCATTTTATACATGGCTTTATAGTGTATATGGAAAGTTCAAAAGGCGTACATGACTTTTTATACATTTGGCTTTTGAAAACTTGGCGTTGTATAAATGTTCCTTGCATTGCAGGGATCAATTGTGAAAACAGTGTTGTTTATTTAATCTGACTAAATCTCTAGCTGATGATAATAGTAAAGTTTAAATTTAGCATCAAATTGAATTAACAGTTCATTCTTTTAAAAATTTGCTGTTTTTTTCACTCCTTGTAATTTCATAAAACGAGGAACATAGTAGGTAAAGACTAACCCATTTTCTGTAGCCAGTACTGTATCATTTAGATTGAAATTTCCCTTTGTGTACTCAATAAATCATGACTGAGTTTTTGGTATGTTTGAAATTGTTTGTTTGTCTGTTGTTGAGATCGGGGTGCGAAAAGATCAATATTTTGCACCTCTAATTTAAAAAGCGTTTTTGTAAAACTTCAAACTCCTATTTGTCTTCAGTGAGAAGTTTTAAAGAAACTTGGTTATCCAAATTGTTTTTATAAGCATTATAAACTTAAATTTTTAACTACATGGAATGTGATTTTTCTGTTAATTCAGTGTAGTTCACTGCTTTAGATATAAGATTTTTTTTCTTGCACATGCATTTTGAAATATAATGGATCCCCCGCAATTCAACTCACATCTTTTTAAAATATTTTTATTTTTCAAGATGGCAATGGCAATGTCCCAGTAGGATTGGCAGCTTTTTTGTTTTGTCGTCTTCTTCCTTGGCATCAAAATTTAATCTTTGTATAATATGTAGGTTTCTCTACACTTTGGGATGTAGAGCCCAGTCTAGTCCACAGAATATTGCACTACACTGCTATCTACTTCTGTTTGATGAATAATGCTAGTATTTTTCTTTAAATATCCCCTCCTCTCCCTCAAAAGTGCAAAACATTAATGAAATTTTGCTAACATACAATTCAGTAACTAACATCCCTCACCATTCAAAGTTGCTTAACATCATTTATCCTATAATATCTCATATCATACAATTTCAGTATATCATAGTCCCTTTGTGACAGATTTATGATACCAATCTGCTTGGGGCTTCAGTTGATCAGGCTGAGGCCGCAGGATCTTTAGGGGAGGTGATGAAGGAGCACACCAAGTGATTAAGCTTAAAGTTTTATTAACCAAATAACAGCAGTTAGCACTGGGTGTGCGCCATGTCACTTGGAGGGAGGAAGAAAGCATTAGTGCCCACTTTCATACTTACACATGCACAATCCAAGGCTGGCCAAGCCTGGGTATAATGTAAGAAGAAAAGTTGGAAGAGTAGACGAGAGTTCTGCCCTGTGACCAGGTCGTCTAGGGTCCGCTGTAAATCTCTGACTTCAGCTCTCAGGAAGGGTTTAAGCTTTGGGTTCTTCTGGGGGCATTTCGTCCAGGGACCCCTGTCCCCCAGTTCCTCTGTACCAGTCCGAACCGGCCTTCGTGGCTCCATTAGCTTCCCCAAAACAGATGGGTTTCAGGGTCGCAAGACTTGTGTGTTCCAACTTGCTGACCTTTGCAATTTTACTAGTTTTGCAACCCCTTCAGTTCTGTCTGGCTCAGTTTTCCTTTCTTACGGCTAGCCAGGGTTTAGATACAGGCTTTCAGCTGTTTGGCAGCAGAGAGCCTGTTTGTGTGTGCTGGCCTTGGGCTGCAGTTAGTTCCTTATTTTGGGACCTAGCTGGATCGTGGAGTTAACTCGTTCCTTTTTCCATTTCTTCCCCTTTGGCCTCTTGCAACCTGCAAAGCAATCTTACACTCCACACTCACATCTTTAACCCTTCCCAAGATCCTTTCTAATGCATATAAAAGCGTTAGCAATATACAATGCTGGTGCTTACCCAGTGGACCCCATGGGGGGGGATTTTCATTGTGACACCTTCTCCACATCAGATGTGGCCTTCCAGACAAACTCTGAAGAGACTTCTGCATGTTAACCCCACAAGTCCAATACAGTAACTCCTCACTTAGTCGTCCCGGTTAACGTTGTTTCGTTGTTACATTGCTGATCAATTGGGGAACATGCTCGTTTGAAGTTGTGCAGTGCTCCCATATAATGTCGTTTAGCAGCCACTTACTTTGTCCACTGCTTGCAGGAAGAGCAGCCTTTGCAGCTAGCTGGTGTGGGCTTGGAACTAGGGTTGACCGGCAGCCCCCCATCAGCTCCCAGTTCCCCTAAGTTCCTTGTGCGGCAGCTGCCCAGCAGGCTATCAGTTGCCGACAGTTCAGCTGTCCCTCCCCCCACTGCCGTGTGCTGCTCCTGCCCTCTGCCTTGGAGCTGCTCCATGGAGCCTCCTGCTTGCTGTGTGTCCCCGTGCTCCTGTACCCCACTTACCCTATCTTCCATAGAGCAGGGGGGACACATGACAAGGCTCAGGACGGAGGGAGCTTCCTGGCAGCAGCTGCAGTCTGAGCTTGCTGATTAACTTGAAAAGGCAATGTACTTAGAGTGGGGTCAGCATAATTAAAGGAGCAATGCACATCTTTCTCTCACACAGGTTGTGTGTCTGTGTCTGTCTGCCATGCTGTCTCCCCTCCCTCCATTCGTGCTGCCTCGTAGAGTGTGAGGCTACATTAACAACGAGTTAACCCTTGAGGGCTCAGCCAGTTGCAAGTTCATCATTTAGTAGTAAGGCATCCTCTGGGAAATATCCCACCCTCTGACTTCACCACCTCAATCAAGCTTCACAATCATCATTGCGGTGTAACAGTATTAAATTTTGTTTAAAACTTATACTGTCTGTCAGTCTATCTAAAAAATAAATAAAATAGTCTTTTGTCTGGTGAAAAAAATTTCCCTGGAACCTAACCCCTCCCCCCCATTTACATTAATTCTTATGGGGTAATTAGATTTGCTTAACATCATTTCACTTAAAGTTGCATTTTTCAGGAACATAACTACAACGTTAATTGAGGATTTACTGTGTAACTTTATCTAAGTTCTCAGTTTCAACTTTACTTTGACTAACTCACTCAGATGGGGAGGCTAATTCTTCCAGTCTTCAGAGGCAGTGCCAATTTTTAAAAACCCACATACAGATCCCTTTCCACCTGGAAAATGGCCAGGTTATGACAATAGCTTCCTCTAATTATTCCCTAGATATCACCTAGACACTTTTCTTTCTCAGTCTTCCTTGAAACACTGAAAGTCATCAGTAGTTTTTGAAAATTTGGGCCAGTAACCCATGAGTAGTTTGACAGAGCCTTGCTAATGTTTAAGAAATGTCTGAAATAAAAGAGCAAAAGAACTTCCTTTTGTGGATAACTTGCATTTTCTCAAGTTACATGAACTGAAAAGAGACAGGGTGCTTACAGAAAATAAGAATGAAAAACAAAACAGTGAAATGTTCTCATTTGTTATGTCAGAATAATGATTAAAAAAAACCCAAGCAAAACTGTATTTAAAAGTGTAAAAAATGTAATGCCTCGCATGGTAAAACCTGCAGAATATAATAGCACAGAATATAGCTTACAGTGTACACCTTTTCTCCCTTAATCACTCACATATCTCCAGTTACCCTTTGTCAGCCATTAGATACTGAACATAGAAACAAACAGAAAAACCCCGTAGCTTTGGAAGGGAATTATATGCAATGATGTTTCATTTTTTACACAACCGTGAAGCAGTATGTTTTTAGAATATGAGGGTAAGAAGTAAGTGTATCTGTTAGGTAGGCCACAATTTATAGCAGAACATGAAAACCTCAGGTGCCATCACAGCTCAATTGATCAGATGAAGAGTAGAACGAGGGTGCATATCTGTAGTAATGTATTAAAAATTTGTTTTTCTTAGTCTATTTTCAGTTTCATCCTTTCCATTTAGTGTCCCCTGGCAAGAGGTCTGCCAATGCAGTGCTGTTCAAGGCCATATTTCTTAATTGGTAACACTTAATACATAAATCCTATATGAAGAATTTTTGGCTGTTTTCAATTGTTCTCTTGTATAGAATGTACCCTGCCACCCCAGTTTATCAGAGAAATGTATTTTGTCCACATCTCTCAAATGAACTGTTGCAACACAGTGTTAAAGGGTATTTATTTAAAAAATAAACTCAGCAGTGAAGAGCTAATGACATTTTGGAGATAAATATTTTATATAAATATATTTATGAATTTGTACAGCAGAAAGATCAGAACACTGAAGTGTGAGATGCAGTTGCTATGTAACGAGAACATGGTCAGGTTATTAACTATGCATCTTGACAACAGATGTCTAAACACAGAGTTATCTCTTCTGTATGTGTAACACAGCAGGCATAGGAGGAAAAGTTGTCACTTGTCGGAAGAGCCATTTTCATTCTCAAAATGGAGTAGAGACAATTGTATCTCACTTGCAGCTTCTGTTGTCAAATATGGTTAGACTCCGGGCACTTTAGGAAATAACTTCCTCTCGGTAACTGTGATTTATCCAGGTGCTTTATAATGAACTAAATGAAAAGAGTCAACATATTTTTTCTGTGTATTGGCAGGTAGCAGTATGTTTATGTTTAGTTTTTCCTAAAGTGTATTGACATATAAGTTATTGTACTGAATCCTTTTGGCATTGGAAATCAGGCTAAAATAACTATAAACACAAATATAACAATGGATGGTTTTTTAGAAAGTCTGTTCACTTGAACTCGTAAAAATCACGGGCTAAACACCTGGAACTAGAGTTTGTTCAAGAGTTGAACCAGCTTTTAACAGCAGTAGCGTCTTCTGGAGATGCAGGGAGAATTTTTTATCATTTTGTCTGTTCTGTTTGTTTAGTTCAATGACTGATTCATTCAGAAAATGATTGGGAGTTGAAAAAGCTTGTTTTCCTCTTCTAGTCTGTGACTAAAAACAAGGTATGAGAGGATGAGGTCCACTAGTTCTAAAATCTTGGAGGACAATGTGACGAGAAACAATGAGTTCAATTCACAGACTACAGGTAACACTTCCTTTGTTTAGTCAGTAAGTTGTAAATGCAAAAAATGTCAAAACATTTTTCTCAAGTATTCAGCATATTAAGGTAGTTTATTTAACTGAAAAACTAAACTGCTGTTTTGTGCATTTGAATTGAATTTTAGTTTTCATCCAAATGGAGCTTGAAACAAATCAGAAGTAAAATAAGTAATCTTCTAGTAAATAAGAAATTTATTATTGACCATTTGCCAACCTAAGACTAAACAGGAATCTGAATAAATGTATGTTAAACTATGTAATTACTTAAATAAATGTCTATAGATATAGTATAGTCTCCTGACCAGCAAAAAAAAAGTAACCTATTTAGTATAAAGGCTATAGTTAATTGCCATTCAACGCACTTTAATGGTTACCAACCATTAAAGGTTAGATCAAGAGTTTTCATGAGCCTGGTTGGAAAAAAAAACACCCAATGAACCACACTGTTTGCTAGAGCAATGGGAAATAACAAACCATCTTTAACTTAGTCTCTCAGGCACTATTCATCTTTGCATTATGACTTGATGGCAAGGCTGAGCTGGGTAAGCATTTTCTCTTTCTTTTTTCCTTCAGGGCCTTTCATTCAACATTCTGGCTTTTTTATATAACTGTTATAATTCCTAAATAAAAAGCTATGTTAAGTTGCCATTAACTGAGAATACGTACAGTAGAGTAGAACCTCAGAGTTATGAACACCAGAGTTACAAACTGATCGGTCAACCACACGCTTCATTTGGAATTGGAAGTACCAATCAGGCAGCAGAAACAAAAACAATGAAGCAAATACTGCAAGTACAGTACTGTGTTAAAGATAACAATGTAAAAAAAGGCAAAGTTAATTTTTTTGTCAAGGTAAGGAAATAGTTTCTGTACTTGCTTCATTTAAATTCAGATGGTTAAAAGCAACATTTTTCTTCTGCATAATAGTGTTTCAAAGCTATATTAAGTCAATGTTCAATTGTAAACTTTTGAAAGCTCAACCATAATGTTTTGTTCAGTTACAAACAATTCCTGACATGTTCGTATGTCTGAGGTTCTACTGAATCGGCAAAGAGTAAAAAGTTAGAGATGTTGTTATAATTCTCCCTAAAATCAAACATCATAAATCCAAGAGAACTTTAAAGACACTCAGATGGCACTGCTGTCCTCCAGAGCTGGCGATCTATGGACTCCTCACTGGTTTGGATACTGATTACAGCTTCAATCTTTACGTCTGAGGTTAGTAACCACTCCTTTGCCAAACAAGCTACAAGCCAAAAACTAGCCAACAAGCAACTAACAAGCCAGTTAAGCTTAAAAACAAGCCTAATTTCGGTGTTTTTCATGGGTTTGGCATGTCTGCCTTCCAAGCGTTGGACCTATTAATAAATTACCAGAAGTTCACCCTTATCCCTATACAAAGGATACAGTTTATCAGGGTGGTTTTCAACTCCGTATAGGCAAAGCCCTTGCTTCCAGAGGATCGTTTCTGCTCAATTTCGACTTCGATAAGCTCCCTTCAGACACATTTGTTCACAACAGTCCAGATATGCTTGAGTCTTCTGGACCACATGGCATTGTGAACATACATGGAACAACATGTGAGGCTACATCTCACACATCTTCAGGCCTGGTTGGCCACGGTATAGTCACCCTTGTGACATCATCTGGACATGGTATTTACTGTTCTACCTCAAATCCTTTACTCACTGACTTGGTGGTTGAACAGACAAACAGTTTGTGCGGGAGTACCTTTTTTGAGGCCCCAACCATCCATGTATCTGGTCTTCAGCGCCTTGGTGCTCTGTTGGGGAGTCCTCTGGGCATCTTAGGACTCAAGGCCTGTGGTCTTAAGAAGACCTCTCGCTCCACACCAATAACAGAGATCACAGTGCAGTTTGCTTGGCCTACCAGACGTTCTTAACCCACGTTAGACAATGCAGTCTCAGTTCTCACAGACAGTACAACTCCCATGTACTACATCAACAGACAGGGTGCAGCGTGTTCTTCCCCTCCCATTGCCAGGAGGCAATCAGACTGTGAGAGTTTTGCATTACGTACTTAATCTACCTCGAAGCATCCTACCTTCTGGGTATGCAGATCCTCAGCAGGTCCTTCTCCACTTACCACAAATGGTCCCTTCATCCAGACATCACTAGAAACTTCTTCCAGAGGTGGAGGACTCGCCTTATAGAGCTGTTTGCTACCTGCAACAACAGGAAATGCCATCAGTTTTGCTCCCAGAGGGGCCATGGACTGGGGTCTCTTACAGATGCCTTCCTATGGCATGGACAACTTATCTGTATTATACGTTTTCCCCCCATTCCATTAATTCATAAGATTATGTTGAAGATCAAGCAGGACCAAGCACAGGTCATCCTTATAGTCCTGGCATGGCCCAGACAACACTGGTTTACCACCTCTTAAGCCTTTTGGTGCAGACACCAATTTGGCTCTCATTGCACCCAGACCTGATCACCGAGGACTATGGTCAGCTGCTCCACATGCATCTCAGCTCTTTTCATCTGACAACCTGGAACCTTCACAGATGAATCCTGAAGAGCAAGCTTGCTTGGAGGAGGTTCATAGTCCCCTAGGCAGTAGAAAACGTTCTACCAGGGTAATTTACCTGGCAAAATGAAAACGATTCTCTGTCTGGTCTTCCCAACGTGGACTTCCACCTATACAGTGCTTATTGCAACTTACTTTGGAGTACCTTCTGCTCTTGAAACAACAAGGTCTGGCCCTTTCTTCAACCAAGGTCCACATGGCAGCCATTTAAGCCTTCCATCCTAAGGTCGACAACAGATCGGGTGTGGGGTTTTTTTTTTTGTTTTTTTTTTTCATAAAATGGTAATCTGTTTTCTCAAAGGGCTGGAGAGGGTGTTTCCTCAGACGGAACCAACCCTTCCTTGGGACCTAAATCTCATCCTGACAGGCCCGCCCTTCATCCCCCTAGTGACATGCCTGCTGTTGAACCTACAAGTGCCTTTTTAGCGGCTCTCACTTTAGCCAAGAGGGTTTTGGAAATCCGAGGCCTCACGTTGGAACCCCTTGTGTACAATCTTCTTCAAAGATAAAATGCAGCTGCACCCATGTTCAAAGTTCCTCTCAAAAGTGGTTTCATAATTCCACTTCAGTCAAGCAATTTTTATACCATTATTCTAGTTTTAAGTTGCATGCAGATAGGAAAGAACAGCGTCTTGGATGTTAGTTTGGCCCTGGTATTTTATATTCAAAGGACCAACCTGTTCTGCAGCTCGATTCAGGTGTTCATAGCGATAGCTGAGAGAATGAAAGGGCACCTCATCTCTGCCCAGAGGGTTTAGTCTTGGATTACTTTGTGTATCCAGGCATGTTTATGACCTCGCAGGAGACACTCCTCCATCTAACCTGACTGCTCACTACAAGATCGTAGGCCTCTTTGGACGCTTTCTTAGCTCAAGTCCCTATTCAAGATGTCTGCAGGGCAGCAACCTGATCCTTGGTGTTCACATTCTCCACACATTATGCCATTACGCTACAAGCCAGAGACGATGCCAACTTTGGCCACACAGTGTTACAGGCAGCTTGTCCTTGAACTCTGAGCCCATCTCTTGTGCAACTGCTTGTGAGTCACCTATATTGGAATGGACAAGTACATGCACTCAAATAAAAAAATGGTTATTAACGCTTCTGTAATGGTGGTTCTTTGAGATGTGTTGCACATGTCCATTCCCAGAGCTGTCGGTTGTCCCCACTCTTGGAGTTGTCAGTAAGAAGAAACTGAAGGGGAGCAAACTCTATGGAGCCCCTTATGCTGGTGCTATGAGCATATGACATGATGGAGTACTGGAGCCGACCCCACGGATACCAGTATGGGAAAAAATTCTAGCAATTGTGGGTGGATCACGCACACACCTATATTGGAATGGACATGTGCAACACCTCTCGAAATACAACAGATACAGAAAGGTTAGTAAGTGTTTTTTTCCAACTGAAGTTGATTCAATAACAAACGCTTTTAAGCTCGACAGTTATAAAACAGTGCAGATAATGCATTTTTTACCATTTTATGGAACTATTTTCCAGGTGTACATGATTGTTTGGTTATATTTGGGTAACTTGGGTTTAAAACTGCATATTTGCATTTGATGTTGGCTTTCATCAGGGTATTAGGTTTTTGAAGGAGGAATATGCTGGTTGGAACAAGTACAGTTTGGATTTTTCATCTTTTCTAGTAATTGTTTTTTACATTGTAGATTTGGATGGAGAATATTTGTGTTTAGCTTATTTGTTCTGTTCACGTATACAGCTTAATACACAAGAGAAAGAAGGATGAAAATGTCTGGAAGGTTTATTTTTCAGCTAGGGTAACTATAAATGAAGAAATGCATGCATCAAGGATGGTAGGGAAATCTTTAATGCAAATAGGACCTTCTAAACTGTAATTTCCTGTCCTATACTAAAACTATTTCCACTGTCTCTTTAGCTGCTTGCTGCATTGCAGCTATTCTACCCTGAAATGGATAGCACTTTCCATGGACTGCCCAAATATATATTTCTTCATACTTTAGTAGCAGTTTTACTGTGTAAATCTATTTTTTAGTTTACTACAAATTGTATTTTAAGATTGCTTCTGTACAGCTGGAAATATACTTAGAAAGCCCTAGTAGATGGCAAATGTCATTCCTGTCATAGAGAAACCATCTGTAATGCCACAAGAAGGCCAAGCTACTGGAAACAGGAGATTAGCTTGTTATGCAACATTTATTTTTATTAATGGCATGATGCGTCATGTCATTACAGCCAACCTTAATTAATGTTTGGTTATAATGTCACTGTTTCAAAATATATTTGTTTGTGAAATCTTGAGGTAATTTGGGTGTGTTGTATTTCTTAATATTAGGCAGTGTTAAGTAGTTAAAGTAGTCCACTAGAAATACCATTTTAAACAACTGAATTTAATCAAATAGTTGTCTGGATCCCAAATCACTGAAGTTCTATTGCTACAAATGGCAGTTCATTTTATGTTCTCTAACTTTAAGGCATACATTTTATGGCCAGTAGGGGGAGGCACTGGCTCCTCTTATTTCTCAACATAAGTTTACCATGTTCCCATTTAACTTGAATTACAGAAATGCTTTCTGCATTTATACTGTTCTGTTTACTGAGTTGGAAGGAATCTTGTATCTCCTTAACTTTACCACCTTGTTGTGTTTCACTTGAACAGTAAGTGTATATTATGTGAACTAGCTGTTAACGGCATCTGAAACTATTATGACAGGTTTCAGAGTAGCAGCCGTGTTAGTCGGTATTCGCAAGAAGAAAAGGAGTACTTGTGGCACCTTAAAGAATAACAAATTTATTTGAGCATAAGCTTTCGTGAGCTACAGCTCACTTCATCGGATGCATTGAGCTGTAGCTCACGAAAGCTTATGCTCAAATAAATTTGTTAGTCTCTAAGGTGCCACAAGTACTCCTTTTCTTTTTGAAACTATTATCTTACTCTGACTGCAGTGAATATGTTCAGTCTTTCATTTTTCTAAAAAAAACTTCTTAAACAAATGACACAGTAGATGTGCAAACATGACCAATACTTAGGTCCATAGTTATCAGTTAATATTGGTGTGACATGTGGGGGAGAGAGGAAGCAATGTGGAGTTGCATTTTAATTTATAGATATGTCATATGGATATTTAGGGAACTTCAATATTGAACTTTTCTGATTTGAGTTAATGAAATTTAGCTTTAAAGGCAAATGAAGTGATATATATATTTATCTAGGATGTTACTGTGTACAAAACTTAATTTTCATAAAATTATTTTAAGTCTTTTACCAATAAAGCATTTACAGTACAACCTCAGTTACAAATAACAGAGTTACAAACTGACCTCACCTGGAACTGGAAGTACTCAATCAGGCAGCAGAGACTACCCCCGCTCCCACCCCCACCCCACCCCAAAAAAGCAAATGCTGCTTAGTGCAGTACTGCGTTAAACATAAACTACTTAAAAAAAAAAAAAAAAAAAAAGAAAGGTAAAACATTTTTGGCAAGGTAAGGAAATTTTCTGTGCTTGTTTCATTTAAATTAAGATGGTTAAAAGCAGCATTTTTCTTCTGCATAGTAATTTTTCAAAGCTGTATAAAGTCAATGTTCAGTTGTCAACTTTTAAAAGAAGAATCATAACTTTTTGTTCAGAGTTACAAACAACCTCCATTCCTGATATATTCGTAACTCTGAGGTTCTACTGTGTAATTGATTTATTTAAAAGAAAACAATAATCTCCCCATTAAATTCTTAGAAGTAGCGTGAGTATCAGTTTTTGTAAGAGCACTCTGTTTTATCTTCATCAGTCGAGAGTACAGCATATGCTTGGAAAACTGACAAATTGCTGAAGCCTGGTTAAATTTGTAAATGTGAAAGTTGTTCAGGCATATTTTTTAAAAAAGTATAAATCTCAAGTACTTAAGACATTCTCTAACTTCATGAATAAAATTTGGAAGTGTTTTCCTTTATGAATTTTAAGTTAGTTCTCAGCTCATACATTTGTTCTTTGAGGAAAAACACTAGTTATACATTATAGTTATAAATACGACATTCCATATTTTAACAGTATCATATGTCAGAAATGAAATTAATGTGATGTGCTCACTGTGACGTCCCTTTGAAGTCAAAGGCCAAATTCCTATTGACTTGAATGATGTAAGATTATGCTCTGTTGTTTATAAAGTAAGTCATGTATGTCATAGAAGTGTAAGAATTGTTTCACCTTCCAAGGTGAGTTACCCAAAACACTGATACTTGCTTAATTAGTGGGGTGAGGAGAGGGGTCAGATATTTTGTTAACTATACCCAGGGTGAGGTTTAACCAGTTATTAAACTGTGGGGGAAAAAAATTGAACATTGAGTTCATGATGAGGAATATTAATGCATAGCATGGAAATGCAATGACTGTCCTTTGTTCCCCTTTACCTTCTTCATTTAGGAGAGAGAACAGGAAACCATTCTGTAAATGCCAGCCAATGAGTCACTTTAGTATACTGTGGTAGAAACCTTGTAGATAAATATGATGCAGAAATCCATTTGCTTATTAAACAAAATTGCTTTGTTTAAAATTGGTTAAAATGTTAAAACAATTTTTAGTGTTTCTAGCTGTGTTGTCTAGAGGTGGTATTGGAATAAATATAGTTAATGTCAACTTTCAGATTCTTAGCACTCCAGTTGTCTACAACATATAATTTGGCAGAAGAGTAATGGTATATAGTACTTCAGTGTGGAAGAGTTGTAAATGACGACATCCTGCTGATTCTTGATGGTTTCAAAAAAGAGGAATGTACTTGAGCTATGCTTTTTTTCCCCCCCATCCCGCCCAGCATTAGAAGTAGGGTAAGCTGGAGGATGACAGTTCTGCTTTACAACAACTTCCAAGGTTTCAGAATTTGTTTTTGTTCTTCATTGGAATGAAAATAAACTGTTGAAAGTTTTCACAAAATGGAATTGTGTTGACACATCAGTTTTCAGATAGAAATGGCCAAGTTTTCAATTTAGGTCTCCCTCTGTCTGGTCAGAAGTGACCAGAGTGCCCTGGACCACAGAAACATTCCCTCTGAAAACTTAAACTTTAAGGCCAGAAGGGATCATCATGACCTCCTGCACGTTGCAGAACACAAAACCTCACCCACCCATTCCTATAATTGATCCTATCTCTGGCTGATTTACTGAAGCCCTTAAATCATGGTTTGAAGACTTCAAGTTACAGAGAATCCACCATTTACTTTAGTTTACACCTACAAGTGACCTGTACCCCATGCTGCAGAGGAAGGCGAACCCCCCCCCCCTCCACCCCACCCCCCGGGGTCTCTGCCAATCTGACCTAGGGGAAATTTCTGACCCTCAATATGGTGATGAGTTAGACCCTCGGCATTTGGGCAAGACCCACCAGCCAGATACCTGGGAAAGAATTCTCTGTAGAAACTTAGAGCCCTGCCTATCTACTGTCCCATCACTAGCTATTGGAGATGTTTGCTGCTAGCAGTCACAGATGACTACCTACAGTGGCACGTAGCCATTATCATGCTATCCCCTCCAAAATAATATATCTAAATTTCAGCAAGGCTTTTGACACTGTCCCATTTGACATTCTGATTAATAAGCTGGAGAAATGCAGGGTTGGCAGAACTACCATTAAGTGAATCCATAATTGGTAAACAACTGCAAACAAAGAGTGTATTAATGGATTGAGGTCAGATTGGAGGGAGGTCTCAAGTGGGGTTCCACAGGAATCTGTCGTAGGTCCAGTGTTGTTTAACATATTTATTAATGACCTAGATGTAGGAATAGAGAGCATACTGATCAAATTTGCAGATGAGAAAAAGCTGGGAAGGGGGTTACTAACACTTTTGAGGATAAAGCTAAAATTCAGAGGCATCTTGATATACTGAAGAACTGGGCTATAGGCAACAAAGTGAAATTCAAGGAATTCAACAAAGACAAATGTAAGGTGCTACACTTAGGGAAGAAAAACCAAATGCACAAATATAGAATAGGGGATAACTGGCTTGGCAGCAGCACTGCTGAAAAGGATCTGGGAGGAGTGGTGGATCACTACCTCAGCATGTGTCAGCAATGTGATGTTGCCAAAAAAGCAAATGCAATTTTAGGTTACATTAGCAGAGGCATAGCATGCATGTCACAGGAGGTGATAATATCGCTCTACTCGGTGCTGATTAGGCCTTAGCTGGAATACTGTATCCAATTTTGGTCACCAGTATATAGAAAGGATGTAGAGAAACTGCAAAGGATCAGGCGAGCAATAAAGATCAAAGAGATGAAATGCAAGCCATGTGAGCAAAGGCTGAAGGAATTGGGTATGTTTAGTTAGGAAAATAGGAGATTAAGGGGGGACATGATAGTGGTCTTCAAATACTTGAAAGGCTGCCATTAAAAAAGATGGAGAAAAATTGTTCTTTCTTGCCACAGAGGGCAGGACAAGAGGCAGTGGGTTCAAACTACAGCATAGCAGATTTAGATTAAATCTCAAAAAAAACCTTTCTAACTCTAAGACAATGGAACGGACTACCTAGGAAGGTTGTGGAAACTCCTTCACTGAAGGTTTTCAAAAGGAGGCTGGATAGCCGTCTTTCTTGGATGATTCACCACAACAAATCCTGCATCTTGGCAGGAGGTTAGACTAGATGATCCTTGTGGTCCCTTCTAACCCTATGATTCTATGAAAAACTTATCAAACTCAGTCTTAAACCAGTTAGGGATTTTTTGCTCACTGCTCCCATTGGAAGGCTGTTCCAGAACTTCACTCCTTTGATGGTTAGAAATCTTTGTCCAATTTCAAGTCTAAACTTAGATTCATAGATACTAAGGTCAGAAGGGACCATTCTGATCATCTAGTCCAACCTCCTGCACAACACAGGCCACAGTATCTCACCCACCCACTCCTACGAAAAACCTTACCTATGTCTGAGCTATTGAAGTCCTCAAATCGAGGTTTAAAGACTTCAAAGAGCAGAGAATCCTCCCTCAAGTGACCCGTGCCCCATGCTACAGAGGAAGGCGAAAAATCTCCAGGGACTCTTCCAATCTGCCCTGGAGGAAAATTCCTTCCCGACCCCAAATATGGCGATCAGCTAAACCCTGAGCATATGGGCAAGATTCACCAGCCAGATACTACAGAAAATTTTTGTTGATGGCCAGCTTATAACAATATATATATTGTTCTTGTGTCAACATTGGCACTTAAATAACTCCTCTCCCTCCCTGTTATTTATCCCTTTGATGTATTTATAGAGAGCATTCATATGTCCCCTCAGCCTTCTTGTGGTTAAGCTAAACAAGCTGAGCTCTTTGAGTCTCCTTTTGAAAGGTAGGTTTTCTATTCCTCGGAGCATCCTAGTAGCCCTTCTCTGCACTTGTTGCAGTTTGAATTAATCTTTTCTTAAAAATTGGGGATAAGAATTTCACACAGTCGTCCACCTGATGTCTCACTAGTGCCTTGTATAATGGTACTAACACTTCCCTGTCTACTTGGAAATACCTTGCCTGATGTATGCTAGGGACTGCATTGGTCTTTTTCACAGCTGCATCACATTCGCGACTCATAGTCATACTGTGATCAACCAGTACACCCAGGTCTGTCTTCTCTGACTCTTCCAATTGATGTGTCCCCAGCGTATAGCAAAAATTCTTGTTGTTAGTCCCTAAGTTTGTGACCTTGCATATTGCACTATTAAATTTCAGCACATTTCTATTACTCTACTTTACAAGGTCATTCAGATTTTCTTGTACGATATTCTGGTCCTCCTCCATATTGGCATTACCTCCCCGCTTTGTGTCATCTGCAGATTTTATTCATGCAGCCCCACTTCTTGTTCCAAGATCAGTAATAAAAATGTTAAATAAGATTGGTCCCAATACCAATTCGTGAGGAACTCCACTAGTGTAACCTTCCTTCAGCCTGAGTGTTTACCTTGCACTATGACCTGTTGTAGTCTCCCCTTTAACCAGTTTCTTATTCACTTTTCAGTTCTCATCGTAATCCCTATCTTCTCCAATTTAACTAATTTACTATGTGGAACAGTATCAAATGCCTTACTGAAATCCAGGTAGATTAGCTCTACTGCATTTCCTTTGTCTAAAAAATAAATTAATCAAATGTGATGTTTCAGCTTCAAAACAGCATATTTAGATAAAAATACATTTGAGAATTCCAATCAGCTGTAATTAGAAGATAGCTTGCAACCTTGCTTTAATTGGAAAAAGTATTGCTGAAGGTTTTTGCCCCACTTCTGCTGGAAAATTGTAACAAGAATTGTAAAAAATAGCAAGCTAAAACCAATTATATTTATAAAATATTCCCAATTAGAACTTCTCCTTCATGTCCAGGTTTTCAGTGCCATGTTGCTGAATCTTCAACCTGTACTGCTTCAGGGAGGCAGAACAGAGTTGTCCATAACTGGGAGGGCTGGGAAGCCGGGCTCCTCTGAAGACTTTCCAAATTGTTGTTCTGACTGCACAGAACAGGTTGGTGTGCAGCATATCCTGCTTCAGAGAGCTATATCGGTTAAGTAAAGGGAAAATGGTTGGGAATTTTGAGCCTTGGCACTCATTAGGGATCCCAATTTGGCTACAGATTTTATTTTAGTGGTCTGGGTTGCTGTGTTTTGTCTGGGCTTGGGGAGGATGGCGAGGATAATACTTCCTTTATTTCATAAATCAGTTAATTTTAAATGCAAAATGTGTTTTTGATAATCTTACTTCTTCTTATGTATCCAGCATAATTTTAACTAATAAAAATGAATTTAAATGGCTGTTTTATGCATTTTTAAATGAAATCCAGTTTTCATTCAAATAGAGCTTGACATAAACCACATATAATAATTCAGTAAATTGAATATGGTCAGTGATGAATTTTTAATATAAAAAAGTAAAAATTAAGAATATGAAAATTGTATATAATTGCTTAAATGAATGTGTATAGATATAATGACAGGTTCAGAGTGGCAACCATGTTAGTCTGTATCCGCAAAAAGAAAAGGAGTACTTGTGGTACCTTAGAGACGAACAAATTTATTTGAGCATAAGCTTTCATGAGCCAGAGCTCACTTCATCGGCTTTCGTTCAGCTGTAGCTCATGAAAGCTTATGCTCAAATAAATTTGTTAGTCTCTAAGGTGCCCCAAGTACTCCTTTTCTTTTATAAATATAATGTAGTCTTCTGGTTAACAGAGAGACCAAATTTAGTGTAAAAGAGATGTATAGCTGCAAGTCAACATGTTTTCATGATTATTGACTTAACCATTCTTTAGGAAAACAATTGAAAAGTGGAAATGTAAAACAAGGTTAAATTATTTAAATTTAGGTTTCCTGGTTGCTGATTTAAAGCAAAACTGATGATTTAAATAACTGAACTTTAAAGTTGATTGATTTTAAGTTTAATTTATTCACTTAAAACTTTACGCATGAAAGAAGCAGTTTCGTGTAGGGTCGGAAAGTGTGTATGGGTACTAGGGTAGATATGTGGCAAGGCTGGGTTATAGCAGATTTGATCTCTGCCATACCTAATTCTACTCTATTTTTAGAGCTCTTCCTTTGTAGTTCTAAGTTGTTCTAATGACAAGCAGCTAAGAATCAGGGACCACAAACGTCTCCCTGATGACTCTCCATCTCCACTGTACCCAAGTTTTGTTCAGGTGGGGTGTTGAATTTACACGTAAATCTTTAGAGATGGACAATTTATATTCTCAAAGTATTTATTTGGCTAGTATTTCAGAAAATGTGAAGTAGTAAAGGCAGTAGTTCCTAAAGTGCTTGAGCCCATGGGACTCTATTTTTTTTTCAAATGCATTTATTTATTTATTTAAATCAAATTGAGCTGTCATGCCTCTCTTCCTTTTTAAACTTCATAGATTCCAAGGCCAGAAAGGAGCAAGTTATATCTGGCACTGATGTGATCATCTAGTCTGACTCCTGTATAACATAAAGACCTCAAAGCCACAGAATGCACTCAAAATAATTCCTAGAGCATATCATTTAGAAAAACATTCATCTTGATTTTGAAATTTCCTGTAATCATGACTTTTGGTGAATTGTTCCAATGGTTAACTACCTTCACCGATTTAAAAAAAAAATTGCACCTTATTTCCAATCTGAGTTTGTCTAGCTTCAACTTCCAGCCATTGGATTGTCTGCTACATTGAGGAGCCCATTATCAAATATTAGTTCCCTATGTAGGTAATTATGGACTATGATTAAGTCACAGCCTTTCTTTTTTAGCTTTCTTTCTTAGGGCTGGTCTATACTAATTCTGTAAGTCGATCTAAGTCACACTAGTTCAGTTACATAAATTAAGTAATTGAGTTTGACATAACATAGGTTGACTTAGAGTGGTGTCTACCCCGCACTGTGTTGACGAGAGACACTCTTCTGTTGACATAGCTTCCGCCTCTTGGGGAGGTGGAGTACAGCCATCGAAGGGAGAGCACTCTCCCATTGACTTACCGTGTCTTCACCAGAAGATCACAGCAGTGCTGATTTAGCTGGTAGACATGGCCTTAAGCTAAATAGTGTGAGCTCCTTGACTCCACTTTCTAATTATAAGGCATGCTTTCTAATCCTTATGTCATTCTCTGAATCTTCTCTGAACCCTCTTGAATTGTAGATACGAGAACTGGACACAGTACTCTAGGAATGCTCACACCAGTGCCAAATATAACTTGCTGCTACTTTGGAGAATTTAGATGAGCCGTTTTTTTTCCAGACTAGGCAGGTGCAAGTTGTTCTTGTAAACAGATCTTGATCAGCCTCTGAATAATTTCATATAATTTGCAGGGAAGGAAAAATAGGACAAAGTTTCTGTAAAAGTGTCTTCGATGATCTAATAGCATAGAAATGTTTAACTTCATGCCATTTGATGTATTTCAAAGGTAAAATCCTTTTCAGAAGGACTAGAGAAAATAATTGCAACTTCTATACAAAGTATGGCTATTCGCGAGACAATACTTTAAGATGCAGTCTATGTTCTTCTGCTGTGGTTAAAAAGGTCTTACTGTACTTTAAACGTTAGTGAACTCTACTGAAATATTTTGATCACAAAAGGATTACACTTCGCCTAATTTACAGAAAAAATTACCTAACACACTTTGTATTTTAATAAATATGAGAGTTAGTAATTAGGTACGTCATTTAGTTCTGAGTTTTTATAAACACTCTTTTCCAGTCTTGCCAAATTAAATTGTCGTGGTTCTATTAAGTGAGCACAAATATAAATTAAGATTTGAGTGGAAGGGTATTGTATTACTCTGTTACCACTTAACTTTTCTGCTTTAAATTTTTATATACAGAACACTGAGATTTTTGTAAAAGTTAGCATTCAAATTTGAATTTGTGGCAGGTGAGAGAGGGTAAAGAGTTGAGGGTTGGAGAGAGAGAGTGGAGTGAATAACAACTGAGTTTATCAACAAGAAGGGGTAAGTGGGGAAATGTGGGGGGCTAAGTGGTAGGAGTCATGGACATTGACTTACTGGAAGTATGGAGATGATGGGAGGGAAGTGGGTGATGTTTCAGGAGATGAGAGGGGGAACTTGGTTACAGAGAGATGAGAGAAGTAATATTTTGCAAAGACAGACTTGAGTGAATGGAATTATTGGTGGGTGGGAGGGTTGACCCAGGTTAAAGGTCAAACAAGGAAGTGAGACGGGAGACTCAGATGGGCTGCCAGCATGGAAGCTGCTGAGGATAATCATCAGCATTTGTGATGGAAGGGAGAGATAGATGTTAGTATTTGAGAAATAGATGAGTGTGAAGAAGTCAGGTGGGCAGGAGATAGGATGGAGTCACTGGGGCAAGTGGAGAGGTTAGAGAAGGAGAGCAGATGAGAAACTTATTCATCTGAGACTAAGGAGAAGGAGGAGAGGGTTGAAGCGGGAATGTCTCATCATATTTTGGTCCATGTTCTCTTGAAATAAATTGGCAAGATCTGTGCAGAGAGAAAAGAACAGAAAGGGGAGGGTTTGAGAGCATGTCAAAGGAGCAAATAGGCAGCTGGGTTGTGATCCTGAGATTCAATTCAGTTGTAGAAATACAGTTCTTTAGCTTGGAAGATGGCAGCACTGAAGGGCAGAAGTTGGTCCAGTCATGGGATTTTCACCAAACACGCTCTGCAGCAGAAGAACAGGAATGTAGGAAGTGGATGTTGGGGGTGAGCCACAGCTTGATGGAGTTGGAAGGCGGACCTCACAATAAAAGAGAGGAATAGACATGTCAAGTGTGGAGGGGAGTGAGGAATGGAGAGAATCAACAACCATATCAATGGAAGAAAAGGGAAGAGAGGACTGAAAACAGATGAGAAATCCTGAATGCTGATAGACTAAAAGTCATGGGAAGGCCAAGAGACAGGGCACGAGGGAGGGGGCTCATGGTTGATGTTGAAGAGAACGGGTGATGGTCAGAGATGGGGAAATGAGCAACAGCAAGATCAAAGAGAGGGTTAAGACCAAGTCAGATGAATGGCTCTTTGGCAGAGTTTAACAAGGGCTACAAGTCAAATTAAGACTATAGGGCAAGGAAACATGCAGCTAAGGGGTCAGATGGGTCATCAACATGGAAGTTGATGCTGCTGAGGCCGATTGGGGGTGGTTGTGAGGAGAGGAACTGAGAGATCCAGGAGTTGAAATCAGAGAGGACAGCTGATGGGGAGGGATTGAGTGGATAGTAGATGACGACAAGATGGAATGGGAAGAAGAATTGGATGTAGTGCTGTTCAGAAGAAAGAGTGGGAAGGAGGTGGAGTGGGAGGGATTTGGAAACAGCAGGAGTTGGAGAGCAGAAGCCCCACACTCCCACTACAGTCTGATCCAGGGCATGGAGTATGAGAGAAGGAGATGCTTTATAAGAGAGGGCATCTGCAGAGGCAATATCAGACAAAGGGATCCAGATCTCTTTGAGAGCAAGGGCCTGGTGGGAGCAAGATATGAAGTCATGGATGAGGTGGGGTTTTTTTTTTGTTTTTTTTTTTTTAAAGAAATCGTAGTAGACATCTCAGAGACTGCAAGAGAAATGCAAGGGGGAAGGAGGATGGGTGTGAGGTTACGAACAGAGGCAGGAGAGGGGCAGATGTGGTGGAGAGGGTGGGGAATGAGGCAATGTCACCAGAGGTTAGGAAGAGGTGGGAGAGGGTGTGGATATGGCATCTAGATTTGTGCTGGTGGGTCATCAGAGCCATGGGTGAGTGGTAGATGGACAAGGGCGAATACACACAAACACAAAAAGCAGGGAAATGATTTGAAGGTACATTAGTAGGTACCCTTAGGTAGCTGGAGTGCATGGCCTCTCAGGCCAGGAAATACGGCCAGGCTGACCCACTTGAAAGATCTAAGTACAGTGGGGCACTCCAGGATGGGTACTGGTCTCTGGCACTGGCAGAAGCTCCCCCTGAGGTAGCTGGACTGTGGTGTGGTGATTTTCATTGAGATTGAGCAGGTATTTCAGATTAATTTACTGAAATTCTTGTATTTAATTTTATTATCTATACTGTACAAAATGCAATTGTTTATATATAAAATAATATTTTGTTTTGTGTTATCTAATTTCCCCAGGTATATGTGGAATTTGATGACCTTGAATGGGAAAAACGAGAGTGGGTTAAGGTTTATGAAGATTTTGCAGCCTTCTTGGTGGAGTACCAGCTGGTCTGGGCAAAAAGAAAGGACCCTAGCCAGACTCAGGGATCAAAGATCAAACAAATTCAATGGCCTGCATTGGTAAGATATTTGAACAGTGTCATTTTTAAGCTGTTAAACACAGAATGTTACTAGGAAATTGTTTAATTTCATTGTAATTACCTTGATGTTGGAAGTTAGTTTTCTTGTCTGTCAGTCTTGACTCCGCTGGTCGAGCAAGCTCATGTGAAAGGATGGGAATTCCGTGATACTAGTCACTCATTTTAATTTAATTTTTGAGGTGATGCAGACCGTGATAAACTTAATATCTCCTAGTGATACAGTAAAACTGATCACACCTCTTACAGACAAAGCAGTTTGTGTTAATTAACCTAATAGCACTATGTTGCACTGGTATAGGGAGATTGGAGTTGGGTTAACAACTTGCATCCCAGAGCTTGTGACTACGGAGGGCTGAGGAGGCAGTGTAATTCTAATGGAAATAGCAGCATACCTAGGAGTTGCATGAAGGTTCAGAGAGATGATGTGTGAGTACAGACTCATTGAATCAGTGATAAAATAGTCAGTTGCATTTTCTCTGAGGTGAGAACTGTATCCCTCTGGATATCTGCAGTGACACTCACATGCTGAAGCAGATGAGAGGGTTAAAGATGGCTTTTTCGCCCTGTTTACTTAGGAAGCTATTCTTGTTGCTGACAGGTCCTGGGTAGTCCTAGGCTGTGGTGATGATCTGATGAGGCCATCTAAAAAAGGGACGGACATGGATCCGTGTCTTCCTCAGAGAATCTACTAGCACAGCCAGGATCTTCCTAAAGATCCAAGTTGAGTCCGATTGGGAGAATCTCTTGTATTGAAAACGTTTTCCATTGTAATAGAAGTGTAGAAATCTCCTGTAACTTCTCAGACTGGAGTGTGAAAGGAGAACTTCAACAAGTGTATCAATACCATGAGTCTTGAGGATGCTTAGCCATGATATGATGATGATTTTAGTGTCTCCATCTGGAATGTCAGTCTCATGGTGAAATTGTTGAATAACCTGTGATCTAAGATGGCCTCCAAATCCCCGTTTTTCTGTGGAATCATAATGAATATGTTCTATAAAACCTTTGTGTTGATGGGGCAGGCTCTATTATCTCCGTATTGATGAGGTGAGAAATTCTTATGTTTTTTTCCTTGTTTTGTCTGTACAAGTCAGTTGGCGAGCTCACTAGCCAGGGAAAGTAGAATAAACCTCCCAACAATCATTTTGTCTGTGTCACTTTCTTCGGGGCTGGCTCTATTATTCACAAAAGATTTAAAAAGCTGAAAATATTATAAACACTGGGTGCAGGAGGCCTGTCCCACTTTCCAATGTTTGGTAAGGGAGCGGGCGCACCTGTTCCTTTAGGCCTCCTGTCAGATCTATAAAGAGGAAGCTCCCTCAGGGACTTAACTCAACCTACATCTATCCCAGACTGAGCTAAAAGCATTCTTTATACAGAATTCAGCAGGCATTCACGTGACGCTCAATCAGCTGCCTCTTCATCATGTGCCCTGTTAAGCAGTTACTGGAAGTTGTAGATTCTAGCCTTAAAGTTCAAGGCTTGTAACATATTGGGAAGTGCATATGCACCCAAGGACCAGCAATCGAGTCAAATTTCCCCAAGATGAAGGAACTTAAATGGGGAATTCTTCATGGGGTAAAATCTCTAAAGCCAACTCCTCCTCCCCACAGATCAGGTAATCTCCTTGAAGGTAAGTGTCCTGTAGTTGTAGGGAATGCTTGAGGCTGGATCCATTTCCAGGTTAGTCCTGCCTGGAGTTTCATGCCTCCCTGGTTGAAGCAAGACTTTTTCGTTTTGCCTTGTGTTAAGTTTGTGGCTTTTAGAAAATTATTAGTTTTGACTTGGCTAGATGATTGTATTGTTTTCTTCCCTTTTTGGCTTTGGCCATCATTTTGTGCATGTGTTCATCAAACTAATTCCCCTTATGCCCTCCTCTCCATCCAGAATACTTTGTGGATGTCATGAGTGGCCTAGCATGACGGTCAGCTTTTTAGAGCCATAGTTGTCGTTGGGTCGTCTTACTGGAGGCCATGGAGCAGCAGGTCGAGGGAAGTTTCTATCCTGAAACGAGTACACAAAGAAACAATTTAGGGTGGGCTTGGTGCCGTGGCGATGTATGGCTTTCAGTTGGTCCAGTTTGTCTGTTCAGGTTACGATGACTAAAATAAAACAAAAAATTGAAGCTGAGTGCAAAAGCTGCCATATTGATGTTCCTTCTTTAGGAGAATTCCATTTTTGTGTCAGTGGGCTCCTTGAGCAGGAACTCGTTCTTTTTGGGCATTGGTGTCCTTGTCCAGTGGAACTGCAAATACATCTTGGGTGAAATAACAGTATTTTTTGACCTTTGGTAGAATGTTGAAATTTTTAATCTGCCTGTGTAAGTGCTTGGATTTCTTTGGGTCCTCGCATGCAGACTTAATCACATTGTCAAAGGGAGGATGGGGAGGGACACAGTATTTCTTCTTGAGTTTAATTGAGATGTTTGTCTGGGACACCTATTTTTGTCTGCCTCCTGAGTCCTCTGTGTGGTGTAGAAGCAGTTTTAGGTCTGCTAGCACTCTCTAAAGCATGTGATCAAATAGGTGTGATGGGAGCAGCTTCTCATTGGACCGAGTATCAGAGGAGTAGCCATGTTAGTCTGTATCCACAAAAACAATGAGGAGTCTGGTGGCACCTTAAAGACTAACAGAGGAGACTCTGCATCTGAAGAAATGGGTTTTTTACCCACGAAAGCTTATGCCCGCATATATCTTTTAGTCTTTACGGTGCCACCAGATTCCTCACTGTCTTCTCGTTGGAGATTTTTCAGCTTTGGCTTGGTCTAATTGAACTAGCTGAAGAGCAGGAAGGGGCCTTCTTTCTTCCATTCTTCATAAACATTTTTGTTTTCATTGGCTTATGTTTTCTGGACCTGTAGTCAGGTGACGAGTCTGAGAAGGAAGGCTTGACTGACACAGGTGAAGTTGCCCTTTCTGTCTGTCTTTTGTCCGAAGGAGAATTTTCCTCCTCACCAGTTAGTTTCTGGTTTAGGTATTCAGTGTTTGAATATTTTGGTGTGGTTTTTTTTTTTTAAACCCCATCCCAGATTATTTTAGAGCAGCTTTTCTCAAACTGGGGTCTGTGGATCCCTGGGGATCTGCAAGGGAACTCCAGGGGGTCCATGGGCCCCGCTGATCAACTTCTCCCCTCCCTTCCTCCCAGAACCTTCTTCACGCCGCAGGGAGGAGAGGGGATGGGGGTGCTCATGGGAGGGAGCAGAAAGAAGTGGGGAAGAGGAGGGGTGGGGTGAAGCGGGGGTGGGCAGAGGTGGGGTGGGCATGGAGCCTTGGGGGGGGAAGGGTGGAGTGGGGGTGGTGCCTGGGGCTGAGCAGGGGGGCTTGAGGGTCTGTGGCAAAATTTTAAATGAAAATGGGGGTCCTCAGATTACTAAAGTTCGAGAACTGCTATTTTAGAGAGCTTTCCTTTCTCTTTAGGGCCCTTTTTTCTTTAACGTGCTTATTTTCCTTTGACTTCTCCTTGCCTTCAGAGGTTTAGGGTAGATGGGGAAGATTTTTAATGATTTCTCATTCTCCTTGATTGGGAATTGCAAGCTTGGTCCATAAAGGAAGTAATAATTGGAGTTCACAGTACCTGGTTCAGGACTGTTTAGAAGGAGGGCTTCCTTTGACCATGATGCAGAGAAGCAGTATATATCTTGCCTGTCTGAAATGTTATGTTGTTCAGGGGAGGGCTCTAGAAGCTTGTTGGGAACTTGACCTACCCATCATCTGGGAATTGTGTGCTCCTCTTATTGAAGGCTGCAGAGTGATGTAACCACCCTAACTCCAAAGTGGGTGTGGGTGTATGTGTCGGGGGGAGGGCGGGTATCAAACATTGCTCCTTTTAGCGCACCTGAGCCACAGTCTGAGGGCAAGCAGGGAGGAGTGCTGCTCCAGCAATAATTTTATCTTGGGACCTGAAGAATTCCCCCAAAAGGCCAAATCTTCTTCCCACTGTCCTCCATAGATAATCCAAATTTGAGGAAAATTTTAAAGTAATTTAGAGCATTTTAAAAGTGAGTCAGGAGGAGGACTAGCTGGCCTGGACTCAAGCCAGACAGAACGTTAGAGTGGCCGAGTAAGGGGAAGAGTTTGTGAAATGTATCAGCAGCCCTATTAAGGAAGTATCTGCCATTTGCAAATTAAATCCAGAACTTGGCAATGTTAAATCTAGGTTTGCTTCTGAATGACCAGATAGCAGTGATGGCAAGCTAGATGCTTTCATGCTTTGCAAGAAGAGTGCACCCTCTTCTCAGACCTCGACAGAGTAGTTACACACACACAACAACTAAGTCAAACACCCTCATAAGGAAATGCCAGAATTAAGGTTGTGTGTGCAGTCTTAATTTAGCCTTCTTATGCACATGCATTACACTAGTCTTTAGTTGCATGATCACATATCTTTTTTTTTTTTTCCCCAGGACCCTTGCCTCATTCAGTGCATAGAATCACTGGTGCTGACTTAATGAACAGCTATTGAAAATTGTGTCCTTTTTTTATGGTTCAGAGTATGGCACCACATGTTATTTCCTGCATATTGTTCAAACCCTGCTCTGACAAGAATTGTTAATTTTCTCATGGGCTTTTCTATGTTGCATAAATTCTAATGCATTTATTTTTACAGCATCCCTGTGAGGGGCTGGTGCTGTTCCCATTTTAACGATGGGGATATGAGGCATAGAGAAATTAAAGTATAAAGTGTCCAGTAATTTTGATTACTGAATTCAAGACACCTAGGACCTGTTTTTTTCAGAGTATATAGCATTGAATAGCACTTTATATGTTCAAAACACATATCCCATTGACTTCAGTTGCAGTGTTAGTGCTCAGCACTTCTGTAAAGCAGATCTCAGGGTTTCAAGTTAGATACTCAGAACATAAGGAACATACAATTAGTCGCGAGCTGTAAACATCCTGATCATAGGCTATGTCTGTACTACAGAGCTTACAGCAGCTGCTATAATGCTGCTAATGCAGATGTTCTAAGCTGACGGGAGACAGCTCTCCCATCCACTTACTCCAGCCCCTGTAAGCAGCGGTAGCTTCTACCGCCAACATAGCTCTGTCCACACAGGAGCTTACGTTGGTATGACTTACTTTGCTCAGGGGGTGGCTTATTCACACCTCTGAGTGACATAACTTATACTAAAAAGAAAAGGAGTACTTGTGGCACCTTAGAGACTAACAAATTTATTTGAGCATAAGCTTTCGTGAGCTACAGCTCACTTCATCGGATGCATTCAGACTGAATGCATCCAATGAAGTGAGCTGTAGGTCACGAAAGCTTATGCTCAAATAAATTTGTTAGTCTCTAAGGTGCCACAAGTATTCCTTTTCTTTTTGCAAATACAGACTAACACGGCTGCTACTCTGAAACCTATAATTTAAACTGACGGCTAAATCCTGTGCCCTGATAAGTGGAGGCAGGAGGAGGAGGTTGGGGAGTGATGCAAAAGTAGCAAAAAGGCATCTGGAATCAAGAACATAGGATTCAATTAAGTGGGTGAAGCAGAGGTGTTTAGTTAGGAAGATGGCTGAACTGAATAAGGAGACAACTAACCTTTAGTGGAGGAAGTTAGCCAGGTTCATGGGATCTCTGCCAGACATCTTCTGTGTGGATAATTAATTACTAGAGAGGAATGGTACATTTTTGCTTTTTTGCAATATTTGTTGACAGCAGAGGAACAGTCAGAATTACGAATCTTGGATTCCGTTCTAGGCTCTGGAGGGGAGTATACTTGAGTGGGTACACTCTTTTCTGCCCATTCTCCCAAGTAGTAGTATTAGTATTATTTCTATTACCACAGTGTCTAGAAACCCTCATCATGGACTAGGACCCCACTGTGGTAGCTGCTATACAAACACAGAACAAAAAAAAGTCCTTATCCCAAGGAGCTTCCAATCTATAAGACAAAAGGATAAAAATTGATACAGACAGATGGAGTACAAGCAAACAACGAGGCAATATTGGTCAGCATGATATTGGTCTCTTCACAGTAGCAGCCTAACTATTGTCAAGTTTTTTGTAGCATATTTGCCTGATCTATCAGTTAATTATTATTTAGTTTCCAATTTAACTTTCTAGTTTGGCAGAGTCCAACTTCCTCTAGATCAGACATAGTTATTACTATAAGGAAGACCCTGTGCACACAGGAGAGAAATTCACTGAGGAAAGATTTTTATTAGCACATTTATCAATATCACAAAAACTACATACCAGTAAAGTAGACTAGGGTGATGCATGATGTCCAGCACGATAACTTAAATACTCTCATCATCCTTTGCACGGGAGCTCGGTAGTAAATATCCTGACCCACGTGTGGTCCTTTGGCCTGGCAGATTCCAGGAAGTCTCCCTGGAATGAACAAGCAGAATACCACCTTTTGTCATAGATGAAGTAATGCCTACCATACCTAATGCATAGTCAGTAGGGGTTTCAGCCCTTTTTCTTTGTGTTTTCTCACCCTGCCATTATTGGAGTGCTCTTCTTCCTTAGGTCACTAAACCCTTCACCTCAAACTTACTGGCATGTACGTAAATTAATTCCTGTGGCGTTCTTGTGGTTGAACATCTGCTGATGTTCCTAACTTGAAAAGCTGGTACAAACTGGCATCTTCTTGTCACCTGTCAGCAGTTTAGCAACACTTACTTATGCATCATTCTCTCTTGTGACATCTTGTAATACAAGTTAATTTAAGAGTTGGTTTCTTATGCCAAGTCTTTGACCTTAAGCCTCAGTTAGTTTGGCTAAGATATTGTCTTACAGGCTTGAGAGCTGTAGGCTTTTGTTACTACCTTAATTCATACTGACTCCTTACCTTTATGCCTATACTGGCTGCAAGTTATCTGGCTATTGCATGGTCCCTTCTGTCTTGTCCTCTCTAATCTGTCCCTGTCCCAGACACATTCTTCCCGTCTTTCCTCCCTCCCTCCCCCTGCCAGATACAATCTCCTTGCTGAGCCAGTCCTAGTTCCTTCCCTCCCAGCACCTCATTCAATCAGTTAGTCTCCCTCACTTTGGCCTCCAATCACTCCCTCTTTCCGCCATCTATGTTCCTCAGCTTCACTGGCTACCCATCTTAATCTCCCTGCCTGGGTTCTTTGTACTGTTTATGTCCCCATCATTCTCCGGCTCTTTGTCCAAGTGTCTTTGCCCAGACAGTCCCAGTTTTTCTGTCCATTCCCCTTCCTTTCCATGCTGTAGGTCTGGCTCCTGTTCTCTGTGCATTGGAATCAGGTTGTGTGGTTCCAGCACAGGAGGAGAGACGGTCTCCGTGATTCCAGTTGTAGTGCTCAGACTCAGTCCGAGCTCTAGCAGCTCAAAGCTGTAATTGCAGGGAAAGTCCTGTGCAGACCTGAGCTGGAGTATGCACGTGCAGTGCACCTTGCTGTGCTCTTCTAATCGCCCTGGTGTCTGGCTGCTCAAAATCGGATGCCTGGTGATTTGCCTCAACCTCCCACCCTGCCATAATAGTCTCCCCCTTACTCTCACAGATATTATGGAGCACACAGCAAGCAGCAATAACAATGGGCATGTTGGTTGCGCTGAGGTCTGACCTAGTCAGCAAACCGCGCCAGTGAGCTTTTAAACATCCAAAGGCACATTCTGCACTTACTCAGCATATAGTTGGACTGTTCCTTACTACTGTCCAGGCTTCATGAGTTATGGGAGCAAGGGGTAGGCTGGGGTAGGTGTGACCACCCGGTGCTGCTGGCTGGGAGAGCAGCCTGAGGCATAAGCCTCCAGCTCTCATGATATTCCAGGCAGGACTGAATCTCCAAGCGGCTTCATGCTTGCCTTGGTATGGCTTCTGCATGGGTAACCCAGGAAAAAAGGCACAAAACGATTGTCTGCTGTTGCTTTCACGGAGGGAGGGGCGACTGACGACATGTACCCAAAATCACCCACGACAATGTTTTTGCCCCATCAGGCGTTGGGAGCTTAACCCAGAATTCCAATAGGCAGAGGAGACTGTGGGATAGCTACTCACAGTATATCACTCCATAAGTCGATGCTAGCCACAGTAGTGACGACACACTCCACTGACTTAATGCGCTTAGTGGGGACATACGCAATTGACTGTATAAAATAATTTCTAAAAATTGACTTCTATAAAATGACCTAATTTTATAGTGTAGACATACTCTTATATTGTTCTAAGAATTGTGATCTGATATAATTCTCATTGATCCTTCCTAAATTCTTAATCAGTTGCACACATACCACATGAGAAATGACTGCCTAGGAAGGCGTACTGCGGAAAAGAATCTGGGGGATCATAGTGGACCACAAGCTAAATATAAGTCACCAGTGTATTGCAAAAAAAAAAAAGCAAACATCATTCTGGGATGTATTTAGCAGTAGTGTTGTAAGCAAGACACGAGAAATAATTCTTCCGCTCTACTTTGGGTGATTAGGCCTCAACTGGAGTATTGTGTCCAGTTCTAGGCACCACATTTCAGGAAGGATGTGTACAAATTGGAGAGAGTCCAGAGAAGAGCAACAAAAATGATTAAAGGTCTAGAAAACATGACCTATGAAAGAAGATTTAAAATATTGGGTTTGCTTAGTCTCCAAAGGAGAACACAGAGGGGACATGATACTAGCTTTCAAGTACATAAGAGGTTACAAGGAGGAGGGAGAAGATATGTTCTGAACCTCTGAGATAGGACAAGAAGCAATGGGCTTAAATTGCAGCAAGGGAGGTTTAGGTTGGACATTAGGAAAAAAATTCCTAACTGTCAGGGTGGTTAAGCACTGGAATAAATTGCCTAGGGAAGTTGCATAATCTCCAACATTGGAGATTTTTAAGAGCAGGTTAGACAAACACCTGTCAGGGATGGTCTAGGTAATACTTAGTCCTGCCATGAGTGCAGGGGACTGAACTAGATGATGACCTCTTGAGGTCCCTTCCCGTCCTATGATTCTTTGATCCCCCTGGAGGGTAATTTGTCTTTAAAGTCCAGGAACTCAGAGTAATTCAAAAACTCATTCTTCTTTGAGTGATTGTTCATGTCCATTCCAAGCAGGTATGTGCGTGCCGTGTGCACGCCAGCCAGAAGATTTTTCCCCTAGCAGGGTCCATAGGGTTGGCCTGGGTGCCCCCTGGGGTGGCACCTTCATGGCGCCCAATATCAAGCCCCGCCGACCCCCCCCCGTTTCTTCTTACCGCTCGTGACTGCTAGCTGGAACTTTGCTCGCTCTTGCAGCAAGCGCCTTAGCAGTGTCTTTGTTCTTAGTGTAAATAGTTTTTTCTCTATAGTTGTACTTAACACATAGTTAGTAGTGTTTGGTAGATAGTTTCCCCTCCGGGGATATGCCTGGGTCTCTGGGGTTTAAACTCTGAGAGTCCTGTGGCAAGTTTATGCCTAACCTCACTCGTCCTGCCTGCAGTGCCTTGGTGAGACTCACCAAAAGGACAAGCGCCGCATTTGCAAGGGTTTCCGCCCAAGAACCCTTAAGGACAGAGAGCAGAGACTGAAACTTCTGCTCATGGAGGCAGCTCTGAGACCGCAATCTGACCCAGCACCGAGCACATCCTCTTCGGTGCGCAGCGCTCTGGCGCCAACGGCACGCGAATAAGGCCAGAGTAAGGACTCTAAACACCACTGGCACTGCCATTCTTCAGGACATAGGGCGTCGACATCAGTTCAGCACCATTCTCCATCTCCGGTGCTGGTAAAGAAGAAGAGGCCGGTGAGGGGCCAGTCACCCCTCCACCGCCCAAAGCCTAAGGGGCTGGTGCCATCCATGAGTGGCTTGGTACAGACTGCGTCCACTTCGCTTCCACCCAGAGTCTCGTTGACTCCTACCCCAGCTGGGGTCCAGTCGAGTCCAAACCCTCCTCAGTCCCCGGACCATCTGGTGGACATACAACCACAATCGACGCCCGAGGCATTTGAGATGGCAACGGACCTGATGCGCCTCTCGGTGCCGGCCTCCCCCTGAAGGAGGGACAAGTCTCCAGCGACCACATGGCCCTTGTTTCACTCTAGGGGCAAGCCAAATGTGATGGCTCATTGGTCGCCATCTCTGGCACAGCTCACACAGATGCGCTGCTCCCAAGAGTCGAGTCGTCGTTTGTTAGTGACCCAGGGGACTGCTCCTCCATGGTCGTCTTATTAGGAGACCTTGGAGTTGGAGGTCGGCTAGACTCGGCTCGATCGAGCAGATCGCACAGCAGAAGATCCCGGACCTGGCGCAGTCACCAACCATACCTGGCACCTTGGCAACAGCAGTGGCAACCACCTGCTCAGTTGCCCTTCTGGACATCCTGGGCATACCATCAGAGCCAGGATCAAGTCCATGGTCCACGCTCCAGAATGGTGTCGGTGTCCTCGGCAACATTTGTGCCACAGTCAGCACAGGCATCGTTGACGACTGCGCCACCCTCGACTGGAGTGGCACCGCCGACTCACATGATTTCGGCACCGATGCCTCAGCCAGCACCGGCTCCCCAACTGACAGCACTGGTGGAAGCCTCAGCTCTGTTCCTACCAACCTTGACAGTCTCGGTCCCACCGTTTTACCTGCCCCAGCGGCGGCGGATACAGAGTTCTTCATCAGTTCCGGTTCCTCAATCCGAGTACCGTGTGCTGAGGGACCCCGGTGGCGGGTGAAGGCAGTGAACTGGGTTCACCTCCCGGTTCTCTCTTCCTCGTCTTCACCTAACGAAGTGGTCACGGGGATTTCACCGGCCCCAGCTTTGGAGGACAACTGGGTTCTTCAACAGCTTTTGAAGAGGGCCGCCCACAGCCTGGGGATTCAGGCAGAAGAGGCAGAAGGAGACTTAGACCCGGTCATAGACATCCTGGCTCCCTCCGGCCCATCCAGGGTTGCATTGCCATTTATCAGGTCAATAACTGAAACATCTAAGAACTTGTGGCAAACCTCTGCTTCTCTGGCACCTACGGCCAAGAAATCTGAGCGCTGCTACTTTGTTCCCTCTAAAGGGTATGAACATCTTTATACCCATTCTCCTCTGGACTCTTTGGTGGTCAACGCGGCCAGTCAGAGAGAACATCAGGGGTTTCAAGGCTCCACTCCTAAAAACAGGGATGCAAAGAAACTGGACCTGTTTGGCCAGAAAGTCTACTCCACAGCAGGTCTACAGCTTCGTATAGCCAACCAACAGGCCATAGTAAGCTGCTATGGACATAACATCTGTTCATCCATGGCAAAATTTACAGAGCTTCTGCCCCAGGAAGCTTGGGGGGAATTCTCTGTGCTCGTGGAGGAGGAGAAGTTGGTCCCCGAGCATCTTTACAAGCAGTCCTGGATACGGTGAATGCGGCCTCTTGCTCTTTGGTCACAGGAGTGGTTATGAGGAGAGGCTCCTGGCTACAGGTCTTCGGTGTTCCCCCGAGATCCAACAGACCATTCAAACTCTCCCCTTCGAAGGTGTAGCTCCCTTCTCCGAGAAGAAGGATAAGCGACTTCACAGCTTGAAGGACTCGAGGGCTACCCTTTGTTCGCTGGGGCTTCACATGCCTGCTACCCAGCACAGACAGTTTAGGCCTCAACCCGCTTCTCGTCCTTATCAACCCCAGAACCACCAGGACGCTCCATGTAGGCGGAACAGGAGCACTTGGAGGAGGCAACGTCCTCCCTCTGGGCAAAACTCGGGCCAGCCTAGGGCCCCACAGGGCTCTAGACCACCCTTTTGAGGGTACGGTCGAGGACAGCTTGCCAGTTCGATCTTTGGATCCTTCCCATCTTACTTTCTGGTCCCGTCTGTCCCCTTTCTACCATGCCTGGTCTCAAATTACTTCAGATCACTGGGTGCTCCACACGGTAGAGAGGGGATATTCCATCCAATTCTGTACCCTCCCGCCCCCCCTTCCACATTCCTCTTCAGGGACCCCTCTCACGAGCAACTTCTGTGTCAAGAGGTGCAGTCCTTCCTCTCGGTAGGGGCAGTGGAGGAGGTTCCTCAGGAGCTAAGGGGTAAGGGTTTTTACTCCTGGTACGTCCTAATACCGAAGGCCAAGGGGGGGCCTCAGACCCATACTGGACCTGTGACAACTCAACAAGTACGTAAAGAAACTCAAGTTTTGCATGGTCTCGCTAACCTCCATTATCCCCTCACTGGATCCAGGAGACTGGTACGCTGCCCTCGACTTGAAAGATGTGTATTTTCATATCGTAATAGTCGCATATCACAGATGCTACCTCAGATTCGTGGTGAATACCGGCCACTGCCGGTTTGCAGTCCTCCCATTCGGACTGTCGAGTGCCACGCGAGTATTCACAAAATGCACGGTGGTTGTTGTTGCGTTCCTGCGCAAGTGCTAAATACAGGTTTTCCCATACCTCGACAACTGGCTGATCAAGGGTTGCTCAAGGGCCCAGGTGGAAGCTCAGGTCACGTTTATAAAGAGAACCTTCCTCGACTTAGGTCTCCTCCTGAACGAGCAGAAATCCACTTTGTCCCCGCTGCAGAGGATAGAGTTCATAGGCGTGGTCCTGGACTCTATTCAAGCCAGAGTGTACCTCCCGGAGGCCAGGTTTCGCTCACTTCAGGATATCATACAAGGCCTGAGGGAGTTCCCCATGATGTCGGCAAGAAACTGTCTAAAGCTGCTGGGACACGTGGTCTCATGCACTTACGTGGTGCAGCATGCCAGGCTCAGGCTGTGCCTACTCCAGCCTTGGCTGGTGTTGGTGTACTGACCAGCCTGAGATGCGTTGGACAGGGTCGTAACCCTGCCCCGCCTGGTACTGGACTCCCTCCTATGGTGGCTCAACCCTCAAATGGTTTGCGCAGGGGTACCTTTTGCTAGCCCTCAGCCCTCGCTCACCTTGGTGTCAGACGCCTCGGATCTGGGTTGGGGGGCTCACTTAGGAGACGTCAAGACCCAAGGTCTCTGGTCTCCGGTGGACCTCGCTCTTTGCATCAATTTCAAAGAACTGAGGGCAGTGCGTCTGGCGTGCTACGCTTTCAAAACACACATAATGGGCAGATGTGTTTCAGTCCTCACGGACAACACCTCGGCAATGTTTTATATCAACAAACGGGGGGGGGGTACACGCTCCTCTCCCCTGTGCTGAGAAGCCCTTGCACTGTGGGATTTCTGCATAGAGCACTCGATCCACCTGCAGGGCTCATACCTCCCAGGTATGAGGGTCTCGGATCTCAGGGCCCTCACGTCTGAGCCCCCTTACACAGTTTTCATAAGGTTCAACAAGGACAAGTGCAAAGTCCTGCACTTAGGACAAAAGAATCCCATGCACCACTACAGACTAGGGGCCGAATGGCTAGGCGGCAGTTCTGCAGAAAAGGACCTAGGGGTTACCGTGGATGAGAAGCTGGATATGAGTCAACAGTGTGCCATTGTTGCTAAGAAGGCCAATGGCATTTTGGGATGTATAAGTAGGGGCATTGCCAGCAGATCGAGGGATGTGATCGTTCCCCTCTATTCAACATTGGTGAGGCCTTAACTGGAGTACTGTGTCCAGTTTTGTGCCCCACACTACAAGATGGATGTGGAAAAATTAGAAAATGTCCAGCGGAGGACAACAAAAATGATTAGGGGATTGGAACACATGACTTGTGAGGAGAGGCTGAAGGAACGGGGATTGTTTAGTCTGCGGAAGAGAAGAATGAGGGGGGGCATTTGATAGCTGCTTTCAACTACCTGAAAGGGGATTCCAAAGAGGATGGATCTAGACTGTTCTCAGTGGTAGCAGATGACAGAACAAGGAGTAATGCTCTCAAGTTGCAGTGGGGGGAGGTTTAGATTGGATATTAGGAAAAACTTTTTCACTAGGAGGGTGGTGAAACACTGGAAGGCGTTACCTAGGGAGGTGATGGAATCTCCTTCCTTAGAAGTTTTTAAGGTCAGGCTTGACAAAACCCTGGCTGGGATGATTTAGTTGGGAATTGGTCCTGCTTTGAACAGGGGGTTGGACTAGATAACCTCCTGAGGTCCCTTCTAACGCTGATATTCTATGATAAGGTTCAGCTTAGGCCTCATCTGGCTTTTCTCCCAAAGGTTATCTCCCATTTTCACATGACCCAGGACATATTCCTCCCTGTGTTTTATCCCAAGCCACACTCCTTTGATAGGGAGCGCAGGCTGCACTCACTGGACGGGTGTAGGGCCTTAGCCTTCTACATAGAGAGAACTAAGTCATTCCGGAAATCCGTCCAACTCTTCGTAGCCGTGGCAGACAGAATGAAGGACCTTCCGGTATCATCTCAACGCATATCGTCATGGATAACATCCTGCATTAGGGAGTGCTATACCCTGGCAAAGGAGCCCGCTCCGCAGATAACCACTCACTCTACCAAGGCCCAGGCCTTCTCTGTGGCGTTCCTGGCACAAGTCCCTATTCAGGAAATCTGCAGGGCAGCCACGTGGTCCTTGATACATACATTTACATCGCACTATGCAATTACACAACAGTTCAGGGACGATGCAGCTTTTGGGAGAGCCGTGCTCTTCTCTGTGGATAACTCCGACCCCACCTCCTGAGCTCTAGCTTGTGAATCACCTGCTTGGAATGGACATGAACAATCAGTCGAAGAGGAAAAAACGGTTACTCACTTTCTTGAAACTGTTCTTCGAGATGTTGTTCATGTCCATTCCAATACCCATATCCCTATTCCTCTGTCAGAATGGTCGGCAAGAAGGAACTGAGGAGGTGGGGGGTCGGCAGGGCTCGATATTGGGCACCATGAAGGCTCCACGCCAGGGGGCGCCCAGGCCTACCCTACAGACACTGCTAGGGGAAAAATCTTCCGGCTGGCGTGCACATGGCACGCACATACCTGCTTGGAATGGACATGAACAACACTTTCTCGTAACAGTTGTTCTTTGAGATGTGAGTAACCTTTTTTTTTTTTTTTTTTTTTTTTTTTTTCCAGAAGTAAGTGGTAGTTGGAAATCCTAAATTGTAGATTCCCCCCCCGCCCCCCATAAGACCTAAGCATTTGGCCTCCTTATCTGCAGGGATGGCCTTTGGGTGGCATTGTCCAAAACTTTTTTGTGGCTGCTTGGAGGACATGGGATTTTGGGACGGGGTGGGAGAAGGACAACTCCACTCCCTTAGTCAGGACAAAGTTCCACATTTCTATACTCTTAGGGTTAGGGGCACAGGTGGTTGGCATGTGTCATACAGTTCTTGCTGGTTCCAGTATGGCCTTGGTGACTGGGAGTGCTATTTGGCTAGAACCTGTAAGCTATAAGATGTCCAGGAGCTTGTGTTGTGAGATCTGAACCTCCTTTAAGGGCATTTGGAACTCTTATCCTACTTTCCAAAGCAACGCTTAGAACTGTGTGTGGTTGTTGTGGCAAGAGCAACTGCCTCACAAGGTGAAGAAATTTGAAATACCTGTTGTTGGTGGTTCTGGCAGATCTGGTTCACCTTCCTCCTTTTCAATGGCTTAGGAAGTTCTTATGGCCTTTTGGAAAAGAGGGATAAGACAATACTCCCAATTGGATCGCACAGGTTCTGGATACTGTTTGTATAGGTCCGATGGCCCCCAGTAAAGCCAACATGTGGGTCAAAAGTAGATTGTGATGGTCCCCGAGGCTTTGAATATCATTGGTCTGAAAAGAGAGTCCCGGCATGGACAGGCGAGACTCCTAGTAGGAGACTCTTAATCCCTTGCCTGCGCTCACCTCCTTTGGTGGAGGGGAAGATGGTTCCACTGATATGTCCAACGCTCCCAAAGACGAAAAGGTTGGGTCTGGTTCCACTGATTGTGACATTAGTACCAATGTCAGGTAGTTGCGGCTGGTGGATGGAATGGGAGATGGGCTTCTCCTTGGTGTTTGAATCTCCCTGGTCACAATCAGTACCAACAAAAGGGGAAATTGTAGGTCTGGCAGGTTGAAGATATCCCTTGGAGTAATGTAGGATACTGCAGCACTACAAGGCTGTCTCTCGTCATCTCATGCCACAGGAGTCATCGTAAAGGAATTGTTAATAAATGGCAGTTCTTTATGAGGCTGTGACGGTACCACTGGTGAAAGAGCCTCCAACCACATGGTCATCACTGGTACCGATGGATCACAGTCCTTCATCTCCCAGAGCTTAGCTGGAACCATAGAGTAAATGACTATGTGGGGAGGCCTTGCTCCTATGCACCTTCTTATCAAGGAGACAAGATTTAGGAGGACCCAAGTCCTTGTGTTCTGGGTGCAAGGACTTATCCAACCTAGATGGGGTCGTGAAAGGATCCCTTCTCTTAAGGGATCTAGGAGGAGACCTATTTTTATGCTTATGAGAATGCCCTTACTCTCCTGAGAAGGCCCAGCTGAAGGGTCGTTCACTCTAGTCATTCCCAATTCCCTGAATTGGGCATCTAGCTATGAGGTGCATGCCTTGAAGTCTCAGACCAATGTACGGGGGGAGGGGTCTCCCCAGCCTGAATTTGACTGAGACCTCATGGTGCATAAGGGTTTCCAAAGCCAAAGAGCTCACACCTATCACATTCAGCTGGGAAAGCCGTCGGATACTGCACTTAGCAGAGATATGAACTTCCCCAAGGCAATAGGAACAGCACTAGGGGCAGGAGACGAAATTCTTAAAGCCGAGAAGCCTGCAGACAATGTCAGTCTCACACTGGGGGATCAGAGAATTCCCCAAAGTGGCGATTCTAACTAATTACTATCTAAACTTATTAAAACTACTAACAAAAACAACTAACTATATCAACTTTGAAATAATTACAAGAAAACGTATCTAAGATCAGGTCTGGACACCAGATATTCTGACTCGCGTCATACAGCAGTAAAAAGGAACTGGAAAGGCATTGTTCTGTACCTCATCACAGAGCAGGAGGAGTGCAACAACACAGGTGCAGACCAATGGATGTACTTGCTAGATTCTCTGGTTTCAAGCACATGAGTACCCACAGCAGAATATGTACAGGGATCAGCACTTGAAGTAGTTTCAGTTTAGGATATTGGGGGTAGTGAGTTTTTAAATGCCTCATTTTCAAGATCTTTCCCAGTATAGAGCACTGCCAATAGAGAAAGATTGGAAACAAAGATGTGTGGAATAGACAAGATTATCACTATTCCAAATATAAAAGTAGGAGGCAGTAGCAATAGACAAAACTTCTGTTACTTCTCTCCCACATGATTCATTTCCCTGCTTGGTCCACCAGAGCCAAGGTTGATTAGCCTACCGGACATTTTGCAGAGACGATAGTTTTCTCTCAACTGTTTGTGGAGGGAATGGGTTATATGTTGCTTGAATAGCCTGTTGGGAATTGTGTGAGGATTGATGGGAATTATGACTGATTGTGTTAAATCTTGAAGCTTACAGGATATAGTATGTTTCTTTAATTTTGCAAGAAGTGCCTAGAGCTGTTTGTACTGGATGTTTTAAAACTGACATACATGAGTTGGAGGTGTCAAGAACATTACTTATGGGCCAGATCAGTCTCGCAAGACACTTTCATCCAGCCTACAGTTTACTGCAGTCTCCAATGGAATCTGGCCTGTGGCTGACTGATCTGCAATTCAGAGAAGCCAGAAGGAGAAGGGTCTGAGTGCAAAGAGCTGAGGAGGAAGCTTATGCTTGATTGGGCACAGGCAAATAAGCATCTTTTCCCTCTTCCCTAATGCAGCAGCCTGAGAGCTATTGCCACACCATTGAGCCCTGTACAGTAAGGATCAAAGAGGTGGCATTTCTCCAAACCGCCTAAGACCACTCTTAGGGGACAGCGTCTTTTTCCTCCCCACAAAGCAGACCTTGATATCACCAGTCTGTGCAGCATGGGATTCAGAGGAGTGGCTACACTGCTTCCTTCTCATCCCTACTATTGCCACTGCCAATCTCAGGGGACTAGTTCCTTCTCTCCCCTGATCCAGTCTTTGCTGTCACTTCTTCAGCTGAGCCCAGAAGCAACAAGATCAAAAGGAACTGGCTTCCTTTCCTCCTCCTCCTGATTTCTGACACCTCTGAAGGGCTAGGCCCAGATCAGAGAACTTCTCATGCTGCTGCTGCACGATAAGAAGAAAAATGCCTAATGTGTGTTTTTGGGTTTCTTTTTTTGGGGGGGGAGGGATGGAGGCCAGTAGGGGAAGGAAGGGCAGAAAGGTATTTACAAAGTGGTGTGCACGCATATATGCGTATAAGGAGCAGATCAAGAGTAAACGAAATGCATGAGGGTAAGTTCACAGATAGAGGGAAAGAGGTTACATAACACATTCACTTTTTAAAATGTGCTTAATTGTCTTTACATGCAATATTTAACTTTAACTGAACAGAAACTTTCTGCAGTCAGACAAGTATGCAAAACACCTCTAAACAGTCAAAATTGTACTTCGACCAATGGACCAGACTGAAACATTAAATCAACACTCAGATAATGAGTTTGATATTTTCTGAAAGTATGTGAACTCGTTCCAAATTTACAGCAAAACCTGTGAAGCAGGGTGGTTGGTTGGTTGGTTTTTGTTTTTTACATGTACAGTATTAAACTCTTGGCACATCACAAAATAAAAACAAATCTAGTAGAAAATATACTAATCAGACATATTAACAGATCAAGTTTTTTCTCACACAAACCCAGTTTAACAGTCCATCAACCAATCCCACCTCCTCAAATACTTGAGAGAGAGGTGGGATTTGCAGAATGACTGGAATGTTAACAAATCCAGACTGTCAAATTCAGAAGTCAAGTGGCCTTCACAAAATCTTATCAATGGCTCCCCTCTTGTTCAAATTAAGGGGTCTCTAGCTCAAATGCTTCCAGTGCTTGCCACTCAGACAATATCAAGTGGCAAAAGAAAGTGTTTCAAGTAATCTGGTCCAAAACATTGTAGACTTTTATAGGCTATGTCATAAATATAAAGGGAAGGGTAACCACCTTTCTGTATACAGTGCTATAAAATTCCTCCTAACCAGAGGCAAAACCCTTTCATCTGTCAAGGGTTAAGAAGCTAAGGTAACCTAGCAGGCACCTGACCCAAAATGACCAATGAGAGGACAAGATACTTTCAAATCTGGAGGGGGGGGAACAAAGGGTGGTCTGTCTGTGTGATGCTTTTGCCGGGACCAGATCAGGACTGCAGACTTACAACTCCTATTAAATTAGTAAGTAATCTAGCTAGAAATGCGTTAGATTTCCTTTTGTTTAATAGCTGGTAAAATAAGCTGTGCTGGATGGAATGTATATTTGTTTGGGCCTTTTTGTAACTTAAGGTTTTGCCTAGAAGGATTCTCTGTGTTTTTAATCTGATTACCCTGTAAGATATTTACCATCCTGATTTTACAGAGGTGATTCTTTTACCTTTTTCTTTAATTAAAATTCTTCTTTTAAGAATCTGATTGATTTTTCCTTGTTCTTAAGATCCAAGGGTTTGGGTCTGTGTTCACCTGTACAATTTGGAGAGGATTCTTATCAAGCCTTCCCCAAGAAAGGGGGTGTAGGGCTTGGGGGGATATATTGGGGGAAGACATCTCCAAGCGGGCTCTTTCCCTGTTCTTTGTTTACAACGCTTGGTGGTGGCAGCAGCATACGGTTCAAGGACAAGGCAAAGTTTGTATCTTGGGGAAGTTTTTAACGTAAGCTGGTAAGAAAAAGCTTAGGGTGTCTTTCATGCAGGTCCCCACATCTTTACCTTAGAGTTCAGAGTGGGGAAGGAACCTTGACAGGCTAGAACTTAAACTCCACATACTGGGAGCCAGTGCAGAGGACTAGCACACCATGCTCTGCGTGTTTTAAGTAGTGATTAAGCAAGTGGCCATGTTCTGTACCAGCTTCAGATTCAAAATGAATTTTAACATGTCATCCCATGTAGAGTGCATTAGGCTTATACTAGAGGCTGGGCTAGAGAAACTGTATTAAGGTTGTCTGATATGTGCTATTATAATGCCCTGTTTTCAGTTATTTATCACTTCACCAATCTTTCACTGAAATTTTCCATGCTGGATGTATGCCTCAGGCTGAACTTTTCCAAAAAGTTCAGCCAAACTGGTTCACTCATTTCTCAGAATGTGTCTAGGAAAAAAATGTTTTGCCCATGTTAAATTCTGGCAACCTTTTACCTGAAGAGCTCTAGTGTCCCTACAGTTTGGAGCAGGGATGTGAAATTTGGGAAGGGTGGTCTTTGTGTCAGGGATGTGCCTTTTCCTGTCACTGTGAAAGGATGCTCAAATTTGGCCAAGTTATAAGCCTTTGAAAAAGTGCGGTTTGCACATGCTCAGTAGAGAATTCTTCCATCTTAGCTAAATTCCTCAAAGATTCCAGTTGCACAGCATCAGAGAGGCTTTGAAAATCAGTTTCATGACTGGCCAGGCTTCGGTGTGACAATTGTGTGTGTTTCTCCTTGATGCAAACCCGCTCCATTTGTTGACTTTAATTCCCTGTAGGCCAACCACCCTCCCCCCCTTCGAAATAAAGTAACTATTGTTTTGAAACCATGCATTCTTTCTTTCTTAATTAAAAAAAAAATAAAGAGAGATAATGGACAAGGTAGCCCGGGTGGGGTGTGGGAAGAGGGAAGGACAAGGCCACATTGCTTATTATAGCCGCAGTAAAAATCAAACTGTTTGAATGACAGCCTTCTGTTGCTTGGGCCATCCTCTGGAGTGGAGTGGCTGGGTGCCTGGAGCCTCCCCCGCTGCATTCTTGGGCATCTGGGTGAGGAGGCTATGGAACATGGGGAGGAGGGTAGGCAGTGGATGCAGCGGGAGTCTGTGCTCTTGTTGGCTTTCCTGCAGCTCCAACAGATGCTTCATCGTGTCCGCTTGCTCCCCCAACAGACACTTTATCATGTCCGTTTGCTCCCCCATTAGCCTCAACATCGCGTCCTGCCTCCGCTCTTTGTGCTCACTTAATTCTTTCCTGGCCTCTGCCACTGAATGTCTCCATGATTTAAGCTGTGCCCTATCAGTGCAGGAGGACTGCATGAGCTCAGAAAACATGTAATTGCGAGTGCGTTTTTTTTCGCCTTCTAGTTTGCAATAACCTCAGGGACAGAGATGATAAGGGGAGCTTAGAAACATTCTGTGCTCTACGATTCTGGGGGCACTGCATGGTCACCTGTGCTGCTGAGTTCGCCACGCTGACCAAACAGGAAATGAAATTCAAAAGTTCCCGGGGTTTTTCTTGTGTACCTGGCCAGTGCATCTGAATTGAGAGTGTTGTCTAGAGTGGTCACAATGGAGCACTCTGGGATAGCTCCTGGAGGCCAATACCATCGATTTGCGTCTGCACTACCCCAAATTTGACCCAGCAAGGTTGATTTTAGCGCTACTCTCCTCGTCGGGGGGTGGAGGGGAGTACAGAAGTTGATTTGGGGAGCCCTTTAGGTCGATGGAACGGGGTTGGTTGTGTGGAAGCAGTCATTTTTAAATGTACCTAACATGGCTAAATTCGACCTAGCCCCGTAGTGTAGACCAGGGCTAAGATACAAATGGGGATGCTCATTTTAGACAGTCCTTTAAATGGAAGGACAGATGTATCTGTCTCAAACCCAAAAGAAGGGAAACAGGAACATGAACATGGGAATAGGCAAATCAGCTCAAGAACAATCTGAACAGGATCAAAGACATCAGTCCTAAAATGTCACCAAGAAATCATTGCACATGAGTGTGATCAAAGAGAGCCAGAATGGCTCAAAAAGATGCATCATCAAGACAACAGGACAGACATGAGAGCCCAAGAAACTGTCTAGATCCAGAAGAATAAGATTTGTATGTGGGCTAAACATTACAATAAATTATGTATGCTATATCCAGGTAATTATAAGGATAAAGGGATATAGTTAAATTGAGACTGAGCTGTGTAGCACCCAGGATCTTTTATGTGGATACAGTATACTTACTGGATATAAAATTATAATTATATTGATGTTGTGATATGTATTATAAACACATTTAATAATGAAGTAACAGGAGATGCAGATCTCCCCTATTGAAGAAAGTTCGATTTTTAAAGGTCTACATTTTTAGAATGTTTGTGATAATTATTAGAGAAGGGCCACCTGTGGTGGACAGCGTTAAAAACAAGTGAACTGAAAGATCGTATACTCTAATAATGCCTGGTGTTGTATAGATATTTGATAAGATTAGATGAGATTTCTTTCTGTTAAGAATTAAAAGCAAACCCTTCAGCAAGTAACGAACACACCCATGGAGGAAGTAAGGAGAGTACAGGTTCCTATAGCTAGAGGGGATCGGATAATAATGCGAGAAATGAATAAACGGGAGGGAAATGAGAAAAAAGAACAAAAACAGATGTTAAATATTATGTTTTAATAGAAAAAAATATTAAAATCCTAGGGCTCAGAATTTAAACATTTATGGTAAATCAGACTCAGCATCAGGGTACAACAAAATAAGTATTTAAAAAAAGAGAAAAGCAATATGTGAGTTTTAACATGATTTTGTGTATAATGGGATCTCTGTCTAAACATGTCTTATTTAAAGAAGAGGTAAAGATGTAATGCTAATGTGGCTGCTTTTAACAAGGGGGTAATGTTCTGTCTGAGTGCAGACATAGTATTCATGGGTAAGTTTAGTAATGTCATGACTGTTAATGTTAAGGGGATGAACAATCCAACAAAAAGGAAATGGGTATTTTGCTTACAAAAGGATTTTCCTAATATAATCTATTTCAAGGAAACACCCTTGGGAAAAAAAAAGATGATAAATACCTGATTCTTCTTTGATGTCCCTGTGGGTGCTCCACTTTAGGTGTCTGTGCCTCCCAGGATGCCTTTTATTGGATATTTTCGGTAGTAATGCCATACACCCACAGCAGTCGACTTGCGGTGTCATTGACGCCTTATTTAGCATGTGCGCGACCCTACCCCCTTCAGTTCCTTCTCAACCATCCGTGGCCTGAGACAGAGCTCCATGGTGGTGTCCCCTGTCCTTCGATAACCTTAACCAATTAAATTAGATGATAGAGTTTAATAGTTAAACGGTGTAGTTAGTATTAGAGTACCTAGTTAGTGCCTACGCTTTTTTTTAAATCTTTCCTTTGTTAGCTGCTTCTGTAGTGCAAAACGTATCCCCACTTCAAAATCCTTGGTTCCCCAGAATTTAAGAAATGCAGATCATGCCACAAAGCCATGCCCGTCTCAAATGGGCACTCGCTTTGTGTCCATTGCCCTGGGGAGTCTTGCATCCCTCAGAAGTGCGCTCACTGTAGCAACCTAAAAGCCAGAGCCAGGTGTAACAGAGACCTGTGTCTCTAAAATTGATACTAATGCAAAAATCATTTCAGCCAACCTCTGACATGGGGCAGCAAACTTCTTCAGGTGGCTTGTCCTGGACGACTGTCTACTGAAAGGTACGACTCAGAGAAACAACAGATATGGTGCAAACACCGTCTCCCTATTGCAGAAGTTAGGGTTTCAAATTAACAATAATCAATCCTAGTTCCATACAACTGGACTTCATTGGGGCATACCTCAACTCCACTCAAGCCAGAACATCGCTACCTAGGAACAGATTTGTGACACTGAACAACTTTATCTCCGTAGTCAACAATAGCCTTCAAACATAGGCACGAACCTGCTTACAACTGTTAGGTCACATGGCGGCCATGACGTTTCTGGTAAGACGCACGCAACTATACATGCGCTGCCTACAAAGCTGGCAGAGCTCAGTATACATCCTCAGTAAATACAGCCTAAATAAGAGACTAACAGTACCACCAAAAGTCTGTCTTCTTAGAATGGTGGACAAAACCAGAGAATGTGTGCATGGGGATCTACTTTCAGCAGGATCCACCATAATCACAATGGATGCCAATAGGCTGGGGGAGCCCACCTGAACCAACACACTGTTCAAGGAAGGTGGTCAACAGTGGAAACTCAACTACACATCAGTCTTCTAGAGCTACATTCAGTACACAGTGCCTGCAGGCATTTCTCCCCAATGCTGAAGAACAAGTCAGTCTGGCTAATATAGCATGCATGTTCTATATCAATTGCCAAGGAGGAGCTTGCTCCCACACACTACGTACTGAGGCCATAAAACTGTGCAACGGGTGCATACAAAACAAAGTAAATATCTCTGCCTCCGATCTCCCCGGATGTGAGAACCCGATGGCGGATACGCTAAGCAGACATTTCTCTCAGGAACATGAATGGGAAATAAATAGAATCCTACAGTCAGTATTTCAACGATGTGGCTTTCCCCCGTCGACCTATTTGAGTCATCACTAAACCCCAAGTGCCCACTCTTCTGCTCAAGAGCAGGACTGGGACGTCAATCACTGGTGGATTCTTTTTTCATCACATGGGACACATCACTCCTGTACGCATTCTCACTGAACCCACTGATCCCGGAAGCGATGCACAGGTTATTTTCTGACAAGGCCTACTTTCTACTGAGAATCTCAAAGTGGCCCAGAGAGACTTGGTACCTTTCACTGATGGGCATGGTGGAACTCTTCCACTTTGGGTGGATTTCCTCTTACAGGACAATGGCCAGATTCTCCACCCAGATCTGGAAAAACTTCCCCTGAAAGGTTGCATTCTTGGTCACAATCACCTCCACTTGACAAGTTAGTGAGATAGGGGCCCTTATGGCTGACCCACCCCATACCAGATTCTTTAAAGACTAGGTCACGTTGAGACCACACTCAAAATTCTTACCTAAAATATCAACATATAAAGCAACCCATATACCTCCCCTCGTATTAATCCCAACCACACAGGAACTAACAAGAGATTATTTTACGTACGCTAGATGTCAGATGAGTGACAGCATTTTATTTAGACAGAACCAAGCCTTTCCGGTAGTTCCCCCAGACTTTTTATTTTCACAACAGAATGCTTCAAGGGATGCACAAATATTCACACAGAGACTATCTAAATGAATCTTTACCTGCATCCAACTCTGTTATTGAATGAATAACACCGAACCCTCAGAAGGGATCAATCCCACTCTACAGACTCAATAGCAACGTGAATAGTGTTCTTGAACAACATAACGATAATAAATATATGCAGACCAGCTACCTGGGCCTCAGTGCACATATTCACGAACAATTCAGTCACTCAAAGCTCAAGGTCAGATGCTATAATAGGCCTCACCATTCTCTCTTCAACTGTCCAAGTGAATCTGAAGCCCCTTTTTCCACAGTGGGGCATTGCTCTACAATCCCCCGATGTGGAGCACTCACGGGGACATCACTCGAAGAAGAAGAGAGGATTACTTACCCTGTACAGTAACAGGTTCTTTGAGATGTGTCTCCTTGTGGGTGTTCCACAAACCATCCTCCTCCCCTCTACTTTGGAGTTTGCATTAAGGACTCTGTGGTAGAGAAGGAACAGGGAGTCTGGTCACACGTGCACTAGATGAGGCACCAACGGCGCTGCGAGATGACTGCTGCACATACGCAGTCCAGACAGCCACTGCTACTGAAAATCTCTGATCAACGGTTCCAGGATGCACCCACACCTGAAGTGGAGCACCCACAGGGACAAACATTTCAAAGAATCTGTATTACTGTATAGGGTGAGCTTTCGTGAGCTACAGCTCACTTCATCGGATGCATCCGATGAAGTGAGCTGTAGCTCACGAAAGCTTATGCTCTAATAAATTTGTTAGTCTCTAAGGTGCCACAAGTACTCCTTTTCTTTTTGCGAATACAGACTAACACGGCTGCTACTCTGAAACCTGTATAGGGTGAGTAATCCTCTCTTTCTTCATGGACACAACTACCATATGTGTCTCAAGGGCAACCTAATAGAAGAGAGGTGGCAATAATCTTGGTAAAAAACTTCCCTTTTATTGTCTCAGCACAACTCAGATATATTTTAATTAAGGGGTCCTTGAAAAGGTAGACTTCTCACCTTAGCTAATGTATATACTGCCAATCAAAGGCAAGCTTCTTTTTTTTAAATCTTTTTTTTTAGAGACTTAGGAAGCTTTAAGGAAGGGGATATTATTCTGGGGGGAGAAGGGGTTTAAGAGGTGCTTAACCCCACCTTACATTGATTGAATATACACAGAGAACATTCAGAAGAAGCAAATGCAAATTTGTTGCGTCACTTAGAAAATGAGGATTTGGTGGAAGTCCAATGGGAGATGAATGCAGATGTCAGTGACTATACATATTACTTTGCTATTCATGGATCTTACTGCAGGATTCATATGACTTTTGTTTCTAGGACATTGGCTTATTTAGTCTAAAAAGCCAGTCTAGGAGTTATAACTTGGTCAGATCATGCCCCTACATATATTAGATTAAAAGATTGGGATTCAGTGGAAGAACAAAGAACCTGGCACTTGAAAAGAACTTGGTTGTCTGACCCCCTGAGAATTCAAGAGTTTGAAAGAAAACTTTCAGAAATGTATAGAAGAAAACGATAAGGAGAAGAGATCAATAAAAGTATCCTTTAGACTGCTGGAAAGGTTCCTTATAAATAAATCCGCATAACTCACAACAAAAGGAAAAAGAGGAAGTGCTCTTGAGGTGTGTTTGGTTTTTTGTTTTTTTTTTTTGTTTTTTTTTTTTTTTTTTTTTTTTTAAGAACTTTGTTTTGGAAAGAGACAGTAATCTACAGGTTCTAAAAGAGTGCATAAGAATATAAATGAGATAGGTGGGCACATTAACCTATTAGAGGCTGGTAAGACTGAGTAAACAGATAGGCTAAACAAAAATATTAGGCTTTTAGCCAGAAAGTTAAAAAAAGAAACAGGGTAAGTCATCCATCCTTCTGACTAGCTATACAAAGGGACTTCTCTGAAACTTTACTAGCTTTTTCTGTATTTTGAAAGAGGCAAAAATTATTCTTCCAGGAGAAAGAGATCTTACTAATTGTGTATCATACAAACCTATTCAATTAACATGGGTGCTAAAATTTGTGCCAAATCAATAGCAAACAGATTGCCCATGTTGCCCAAATATGTTCACCTGGATCAATCTGGGTTTATAGCTGGCAAGCATCATCTGGTAATATCAGAGGAACTCTGAATTTGTTTTATAATACTGATTTTAGTAATTTTTCCTGTATGCTGCTTTCTTCACATGCTGAGAGAGAGCCTTTCAGCAATTGGGGTGGGAGTATTTCAAACAAATTTTGGTAAGGTTTGGTTTTGGAAATCAATTTTGTAGGGGCATATCGGCCCTTGTGATAAATGGGGGAGGGGAGGAGCTCCCTTTTATGGACACCCAGCCAGCCAGTTAGCTATAAAGTCCTTCTTGGTGGCTGGTCTCTGCTTGTTTTACCTGTAAAGGGTTAAAAAAGGTCCCTGCATAGGTAAAAGAAAGGGAGTGGGCACCTGACTAAAAGAGCCAATGGGAGGGCTAGAACTTTTTTAAATGGGGAAAAAACTTCCCTTTGTCTGTGGTAGTGTTTCCCTCTGGGAAAGAGGGGAACAGGGAGCAGTTATGCTGTGAGAAGCTAAAGGCCAAATATGAAAATCATCAGATCATATCTAGAACGACTTATTTAACAACCCAGAGATGAAAGTAGATCAGGAATGTTTAGAAAGACGCAATTAGGTTTATTTCTGTTCATTTCTTATTGGCTTGTGGACTCCTCTGTGCTAACCCCAAATGTTTTTTTGTTTTGCTTGTAACATTTAAGCTGGACCTCAAGAAGGTTATTCTTGATGTTTAATTTTTGTGAGTGGGTTTTTTAAATCTAGCAAAAGCCTAAATTCCAGATGTATTTTCTTTTCTTTTTGTGTTTTAATAAAACTTATTTTTTTTAAGAACAGGATTGGATTTTTGATGTCCTAAGAGGTTTGTGCATGTGTTGTTTAATTAGCTGGGGGAAACAGCTAATTTCCTTTTTCTTTCTCAGCTCTTCCTCGGGGAGGGTGGGGCGCTAAAGGATTTAAGGGTACCCCACAGGAAAGAATTCCCAAATGCGCCTTTCTGGGTCCCAAGGAGTTTTTTTGAACTTGGGTTGTGGCAACATCTACCCATCCAAGATCAGAGAGAAACTGTGACCTTGGGAGTTTTAATACCAGCCTGAAGTGGCCAGTATTAATTTTTAGAATCTTTGCAGGCCCCCACCTTTTGCACTCAAAGTGCCAGAGTGGGAATTCAGCCTTGACAGCCCTGTATATTCGTTCTTGAGTGACTGCGTTACTTAATGGTCACCAATCCCCACCTTTCAATTTATGTAGGGGTATGAGACAGGGTAACCCATTATCTCCCTCTGTTTGCTTTGCCGATGGAGACATTTGAATAAATGTGAGAAATAGCCCGTAAAGGGCTATCAAAATGTCTTTTGGATTAGAAGAAAAAATAGTTTTGTATGCTGCTGGTGACTTGTTATATTTGCAGAATCCAGAAGTCTCATTAAAAATTATAGAATAACTGACTTTGTAATGTGGTCAGGTATCAGGTGTCAAAATAAACTATGATGATTCTGAAACGTTAGGAATTAATAGTCCGAAAAGGTTAAATACTGTTGTCAGCTACATATATATAAATCTTTAAATCTTTAGTAATAAATAATGATGGTGAAACAAATATTTTAAAGGCAAATTATCCTCTACTGTGAAATAAAATAAGAGATTTGGAAGAATGAAACAAATATGAAATTCCTTGGCTAGGCGCAGGATAGCTTTGGTAAAAAATGAAAGTTACTTTGTTTCAGTGCATCTCTGTTGGTATCCCTGACATGACATTAAAAAAAAAAGCATGTTGCCCTATTAAATTTCATATGGAATCATAAAAGCCAAAGCTGAGTTCTAAAGTTCTATATAAGCCTACACAGTGGGCTATATTAGCTTTCCCTAACTTTAGCTCATTTTTATATATCACAATTAAAATCTGATAAATTAGCTTTATGATAGAGCATCCAAACACTGGTAAAACTCTGACAAGACTAGAGCCCAAATATAGGTATTCATAATAATTGTTGGGTTAAAATAAATTGAGATCACCAAGAATAAAAAGTTTCAGAGTAGCAGCCGTGTTAGTCTGTATCCGCAAAAAGAAAAGGAGGACTTGTGGCACCTTCAGACACACTAATTATTAGTAATTACAAATTGTTAGTCTCTAACAAGAGACTAACTAGTGCCACAAGTCCTACTTTTCTTTTTTCAAGAATAAAAAGTAATTCATCCAGACCATCTCAGGAGCTTGGGATAAATTTTCTAAATTCCTGTCACTGGGTCTCTCTTTCAGCTAATTTAATTAATAATCAGGAATGTGTCCATAAGAAATCCGAACATGACTCTGCATTGTGGGTAAGAGCTGAGATTACTCAATTTGGACAGCTGTTCCTGCTTCCTGATTTGAAATTATACCAAGAGATCTGTATAATGTAAATATAATCCTCTATTTTCTGTATCTACTAGTCAAACGTTTTATTGTGAAATCTAGATACGAAGGGGTCTCTATCTAGACTTTTAACCACATTTGAGGAGTTGACCCAAGAGCAGGGTGAGGTCTGTGACGCAGCGTGAAACAAAAAGAAAAGGAGTACTTGTGGCACCTTAGAGACTAACAAATTTATTTGAGCATAAGCTTTCGTGAGCTACAGCTCACTTCATCGGATGCATTTTCCACCAAATGCATCCGATGAAGTGAGCTGTAGCTCACGAAAGCTTATGCTCAAATAAATTTGTTCGTCTCTAAGGTGCCACAAGTACTCCTTTTCTTTTTGCGAATACAGACTCACACAGCTGCTACTCTGAAACCTGTCAGGGTGGAACAAAAGGCTAAATTTCCAAGTTATATACAGTTTTGACTGAAAATGTTAAGAAAACAACTCAAATGAAAAGATGGGATAGGTATTTGGAAAAAGAAATTGATGTGGATGAGCAGGTCTGTATATGAGAAAGGGGATGTACATTTTCATTTTGTGTAGCTCATAAAGAATCGTTTTATAAATTACTGTATAGATGGCTTCTGTCACTTGTTAAGAGCAATCACATTTTTGCTACTGAGGAAGCACTTGATTGCAGGGAAAAAGGAACATACTTGCACATGTAGTTGTGTCCAGGAATTCGATGGTTTTGGGAGGAAATTATTTAACAGATTCATTTCATGACTAAATGCTGATTTCCCTGACTTGCTTGCTTAATCCTCCAGTAAAGAATCTACATTTTAAATAGAACAACAAATTAATCTTTACATTGTTAGCAGCTAGACTTTGTATTGCACATTATTAGAAATGTGATTTCCCGCCCTCCTATGAATTTTTGGTATAGTATAATATTGAACTGTGCTTGTAATGGAAAATCTTTCATTCACAAGTACGGATGGATGTCAGAAAGGGAGGTTGTGTTCAATTGCTTTACAGCACATCCTAAATAATATAGGAGAAGACACCAACATGAAAATGTATGCTGCTAAGTGGAGAAGATTTTCAGCTTGGATGAACCATCAACTTGAGCCTCTTGAGGCTTCGTTCCCTGCAATTTTGTACTGCTTACTCTCTCTAAAAGAACTTGGGGCTTTCATTTAGTTCTGTAGGGTGCATCTCACAGCTCTTAGTGCTTACTATCCATCTTTAGAGATGTATACAATCTTCTGTGTTTCCCTTTCCCACTATGCCCAAATTCCTTAGGGGTTTGCTGAGGGTATTTCCATCTATATGGGAACCAACCTCCACAGTGGGACTAAAATGTTGCTCTGGCATGTGTCATGGGTCCAGCATTAAAGCCCAGGGAATCATGTTTTCTCTCACACCAGTCTTTGAAGAATTCCTTCTTTGTGGCAGTCACATAATCTGTGAGGGTTGGGGAGATAGGAGCTTTTATGGTGGATTTCCTTTGTTATTTCTATTCTGACAATGATCCAGTAGGCTACACCCTAAATTTCTACCAAAAATAATAATAAATAATCCTATTTGAATTAGGTCATACTTCTGTGGCAATTTTTGGGCAGTTTGTACAATTTAGAAATTCTGGTTCGTGTTAAGATATTGCTGTATCATGGAAGGCCTCTCTGTATCTGCCATTGCTGGCAAGTCTTTAAGCATTTACCTCTCAGTCAGAGGACATTGTGAGTTGCTAGAACTCAACAGGCATCTATTCAATGTGAAACACCTTAAGACAGTGGGTTTGCTCAAGCTGGGAGAAGATGTTTTCTCCTCTTACCTGAAAGGAGGGAGAAACCGGTGAGAGTGGAAATTCCCCAAGTAGACTAAAGAAACGGAGGTATTGCTGGTGGGTTATACAAAGTAGAGAGATTCAGGCACAGGAAGTTTTGGAGAGGAGAGTGGAAAGGTGATGGTCACTCCAAGGTCAGAAAAAATGAGTTGAGGAGAGACTGCTCCATGTTTCAAAACAGAAGCTATGCACTGCAACTAGAAGGACTCTGATCCCAACCCAAAGAAAGCTCTGGAGTGGTGAGATTACTGACACAAGGAGATTTGTGTATGGTTTATTTTCTTTGTGTGCATCTGTGTATTTCTCATGTGATTAAATAAAGAGCAATGATTTTAGAATCCTGTGCAAAGTATCTGTGCATTTCATGTGTTATACCTATTGTGTACCCTCTTGAAATGGTAAACCAGAAGAGAAGTACCTTTTGGGTGGATGTCTGGTAGAGGGCATGTTTGGGGTCAATCAAGTGCTACACCTCTCATGGAAGTGGAGTACAGAACTTGACTTTACAGGCCACTTAGGTCAGCAGAAGGGACTTGGTAGTATAGACACATTATTATATTGACTTAATATGGCTTATGTCAACCAAAGTTTGTAGTGTAGGCCAGGCCTAGGCTGCTGCACCTCAGCAGAAGTTGTAAGATCCTAGATGTTAGGAGTGCTCCTGCTGGGTATGCATAGGGAGCTAGGACAAAACTGTAACATGACACACAATGTTAAGAGCATAATTATTTACTGTATCAAAAGTAGGTTTTTTTTCTTGAACACTTCTTAGCTAATATTTGATGTTTGTAAATATTTCTTGGTGATCCTGCATACATGCCAACTTTATAGGTTAAAGTCAAATTTGTCTTGGACAAAGTTGGATGCTTATTGTGAAAAGTACTGTGCAAAAATGGTCTTTGACAAGTCTCGTGTTCAAAACTAAATCTTGAAAGAAAATGGAAGATCAGACAAGCACCTTTGAACTAAAGGGCCAAGTCCCAGGCTAATATCTGATTAGCAGGAATGTGGTATAGTGCTGTTCCTCTTTCTTAATAAGAGTATGTCTTCACTAGCAATGTTAAAGCACTGCCATGGCAGCACTTTAACGTGGTTGTGTAGTCATGACACCAGCACTTGGAGAGAGCTCTCTCAGCGCTGTAAAAAAAACCCCTCACCCCCACAAGGAGAGTAGCTACACTACACTACCACTTCATAGCGCTGAAACTTGCAGTGCTCAGGGGGGTGTTTTTGCAACACTGTAAAGTGGCAGTGTAGACAAGGCCTTAGCCTTCAGCATGGGGGTAACAGGAAGTTTGCTCGAGCACATGAAACTTCAAAAGTTGCAGGGTGCTGGAGTTAAAAGGAAGTCTGAGTGGTGAAGGGTAAGCTACTGGTATGTAGAAGGTTGTTGATCATTGCTACAGAAGCACCCTGAGTTGGGGAGCTGTCTCCAATCCTCTACCTTTTTTTTTTTTTTGTTCAAGCTGTAGCAATTGACTGTTTTACTGGAAAGCCAGCTATTCTATCCTGCAATAACTTGAACCAACCTTCCCACTCCAGAAGTTTGAACGTGTTGCTCTGAGTGCTTCCTTCTGATGTCGTTAGAGCAACACTCTTCTAGCTCCTCTCTAAACCAGGAATTTGAGGAAGGGTCCAGAAATTCCAAATGTGATCTTGATTACTTTTTAAAAAGTAAGTGTGGTTTCCAGTGTAGTTTTGAAAACAAACCGATGACAGTCTTTTAAAGGAACATAATCAGGGAATTTCAGGAAATGAGTTAAAGGTGGTACTATTCCTGCTCCTTAGTCACCTCCCCCAAATTTTGTGATTTTACATTCACATTTTTTTTTCTGTTTCTCTCTGCTTTTGTCAGAGAGAGAGACAGACACCCCCCCCCCCACACACACACACACACACACACACACACGAAACCGGGAAATGACTGTCTGAACACACAGTGAAAATTACTATATATAAAAATCAGGGTGGTTTTGATTTAAATTAAATTGATTTAAATCATGATTTAAATTATTAGTCTGGAAGACGCGACTTAATCATGCATTTCTACATAAAAGGGCATTCTTGTTGGTTGTTATAACCTTAATACATATCTTCACAAATCAGAGATCGATGTAGGTTTCGTTTTTAGAAGGTACACACTATACATTTTTAAAGTGATTTATTTTGAAAACTTTTCAGATTAGTTTTACAGCTATATCAGAAAATGAATAATTGCTTGGTCATTTCATTACCAAAGGTAATTGAAGCAGATATTTATGAAGTCATTGGGAGGTGATCTATCTCCAGTTCAACAGATTAATCATTAATATTTAGAGGATTTTCTTGCCATGCTGTATTAGGAGGAGAACATCACCAGACAGACATGTAAATTGTTTTATTTAACTAAAACAACAACGTTAAGTAGTCTGGATTTTTTTCTTCAACAGCAAATATATAATATTTTAACAAAACAAGCATATGAATTTTTGAATTTAGTTAAAACATTCAAGTTGTTTAAAATCAGGTTTGTTTTTGTTAAAATTGTTTTTAACTAAAATAGTTAAATGTGTTTTTAAAAAAACCCAAAAATTAAATACTGTCAGCTAGGTCAACATGAGAAACTTAAAATATTGGCTTCTGCAGCTAACTCAGTCGTCTTCACCTTCATTTATTGTTCATAATCTGGAAAAGAAAAACAAGCTTTCCTGCTTTTTCAGGTCCCAAATGATTTCTCAATTTGGAATGAATTAGTCCAGAGGAAGAAAATATTCTTTTTACGCTGGCAGAAGAAGCCACTGCTTTTAAAAGTGAGATGATCACTTCAACAGTCTCTGAATCCAAGTGCTTAAGTGACTTCCACCAGTTCACTGGTGTGACTTTCTTTAAAACATCATCAGCAAACATATATTTCTTGAATGGTTCACCTTTAGCTCTGAATTTTATTATAGCTCACATTATGGAGGGATGATTGTTGGATGTCCATATCATAGCCAGCTCCTCTTCTTCAGCAGTTAAGGTTTGACCCTGGTACTGAGTATTGAGAATATTTGCAAGAAAATGAGCTGGAGATAGTTCTTGTTCCATTCATTTTTTTAATGCTTGTAATTTAACTCTGCCATTGCATATTTCTCTTTTTAAGATCTCACCTATTTCCTTCCAAGTTTCAACAGCGTCAGCAATAAAACATCTATTTCCCTGCATTTTGTTCAAGGCTACAGAAATAGGCTTCACCTCTATATATTATTTATTTATTTAAAACATTTTTACTGTTAACAAGCATGTTATCTCTGGAGAAACAAATCCACATTTTGAGAACTGCAAAACTAAGCATCCCTGATGGTATTTTTTAGACCGAGCACTGAGACCCGTTGGGTAGATAGAAAGATTAACCTAAATAATCTGTACAGAAGGTGAGGACCCCCATAAAATTGGATCCCTAATCCATGAACTATTGGAACTCATTTACAAAACTTTTCTTAAACATTACATGGATATATTGTCTCATACTGCAGAATTAGAATTTATAATCCCTATTCCATGATGATACGTTATACCTGAAAGATAACTTGATTAAAACTATTTAGGTAGGTTTTTTCCCTCAAAAAGCGTTTTATAAGAAAAATCAGATTTAAATAAAATCCAATTTTTAAAAAAAAATTTTAAATCATTCATTTTTACTCACCCTGATAAAAATTGTAGTGAAATGCAAAGAGTCAACGAGATAATAGAGGGAAAATTCGGATCTTTCTTATAATAGTTTTAGGTTTTGCTTATAACAATAATAGGCTAAAAAAAATCCAAAGAAGGAAGTTTTTTGGGGGTTTTTTTGTTCTGGTTTTTTTTAACTGACAATGTATCTAAGATATTTAAAGTGTCTGTGTTTGGGTCAGGTTTGTTTTAACAAAATTGTATAAAGAATGTCACGGTATAGTTGATATATTTTATTTTATTAGAGTAATTTGGGAGACGTGGGGAATAAGTGCAAGCGTAATGATAATTGTAGTTTCAAGCTGTACAAAATCTTAGGGAATAGATATGAGATTGCATTTTTTTTTAAATATGGTAGTCCACTGACTTTATCCAGTGGTTCTTAATCAGGGTACACGTACCCCTGGGAGTATGTCAACTCATAGATATTTGCCTTGGTTTACCATAGGCTACATGAAAAGCGCGAGCAAAGTCAATACAAACTAAAATTTCATGCAGACAATGACATTTTATACTGCTCTACATACTATATAGGTGTTCCTCATCCTGGAGTCACAATTTATTTTAGAATTATATGGTAAAAATGAGAAAGTAAGCAACTTTTCATTAATAGTGTTCTGTGACACTTTTGTATTTTTATGTTTGATTTTGTAAGCAAGTAGTTTTTAAGTGAGGTGAAATTTGGTGTATGCAAGACAAATCAGTCTTCTGAAAGAGGTATAGTACTCTGGAAAGGTTGCGAACCATTGACTTAATCAATTTGTAGAGGAACAGAAAGTGAAGTATTTAATTTTTTAGTCAGATTCAGATTATTTTATTGCATATGAAAACTGAATTGTGGTGGATTTTTTCCTTTTGTTTGGATTTGAAAGAAAGTAGTATCGTCCCTGAGCCGTGTTCGGTGTGTTACCAGAGAGAGGTGGTTGACCTCAGCTAATCTCAAATCAATCCGACTTCTCATTTACAACCAGATAAATCATTAACCCAGTTAATAGCAGAGTTTTCACTTCAGACTGTTGACTGCGTCAGTCATTGCCAGAATGAAATATTTCATTATTAGGAATTTCAAACTTCTGTTTGTCGTCCTTCTGCTCCTTTCAGATAGTTTTGAAGGAAACATTCTGTCCATTAGATAGCTGAACAAGTGGCACCTATTTTCACAAATCTTCTTATTGCTGTTCAGTTTCTCACTAGAACTGTAAAATTTAACATTTTTGCTATTTTTCTTCTAACATTTTTGTGTATAGTTCACACATCCTGAAAATTTTGCTGATCAAGCATTTTAATTTGAAATCTAAGTAATCAGTTGAGGTTATGATGTTATAAGAAGGTATTGTATTTCATCTGCTGAAGCAGACAGGTTATAAATATGTTAATGGCAGTGACTTCCAAGAAGACTTTGAAAAACATTTTTAATATTTAATTAAAATAGTCATGTCTTCTGTTAGTCAATTAGAATGCAAGTGGCTGCAGTTACTGTATTTTGCTGGCGTCCTTCAGAAAAAATAAAGGATGAGACAAAGTAGGTGAGCTAATACCTTTTCTTGGACCAACTTCCGTTGGTGAGAGAGATAAGCTTATGAGCTACACACAGCTCTTCTTCAGATCTAGGAAAGGTACTAAGAGTATAACAGCTAAATACATGATCAAACAGATGGTTTAGCATAAGTACTATAGTTAGCACATACTCTAGGAGACTATTCAAGGTGAAGTGGCCCATTGACAAAAAAGGGGGTTCCTTGGTTTCAGGTTGTTGTAATAAGTAAGGATTCCTTAACTTTGTGACTCCCATAATGGCTGGTGTGGCTGACTTCAGGGCCAGCTGCTGTGGGGGTCCCCAGGGCCAGCCGCACCAGCCGCTGCTCAGGAGGCCCCGGGCAGCTGGCTCCTGGGACTGCCCAAGCAGCAGCAGGTGCGGCTGGCTCCAGGGACCGCCCAAGCTGTAGCTGGTACGGCTAGCTCCAGGGAGCGTCTGAGCAAGGATCCTGGGAGCTACCCTGGAGCCGGCTGCTGCTCGGATGGCCCCAGGCAGCTGGCTTTGGAGACCATTGGAACAGTGGCCAGTATGGCTGGCTCTGGGGACCGCTCGAACAGTAGAAGTCCTGTGGCCTGCTGAGCAACGGCTTTAGGGGTGCTCAGAGGCCGTCCAGACAGCAGTCCCCAGGAGCAAGCAACCCCCAGCACTGGAGCAGGCCCCTCCCCCACTCCTAGCAGGGGCACCCTGGAGCAGCGGGGTCCCAGAAGTAGAGATTTAGTCAACGGTATTTTTGGTAAAGGTCATGGACAGGTCACAGGCCATGAATTTTTATTTAGTGCCCATGACCTGTCCATGACCTTTACCAAAAATACCCATGACTAAATCTTAGCTTTAGTAATAAGCCACAAATTCAATGTCTTTATTAAGACTATGCTTTTTAGTGTCTAGTAAAGTTTGGAATTTAAGCTCTCAGGTTCATCTTTTGAAAGAAATTTTTTCTGAACCCCCACTTCTGGCCTTCAAATGACCCTTCAACCTCTCCAAGCTTATCAGAAGTAAGCCCCCCAAAGACTAGACACACCAACTCAAAGTGGCACCAGATCCTGCTAGAACAACAGATTCAAAACCTACATATATATGTATCTCCACTGCTACAATGATCAACATCCCCCACAGCACATCTTTCAAGATCCATGGGTCCTACACATGCCTGTCCCATCATGTGATGTACATCATCAAGTGCACTAAATGCCCCGATAACAACTATGTAGGTGAAACTAGACAATCACTATGCTCTCAAATGACCGTGCACAGGAAAATGATAAAAAAACAAAAACACCGTATCACCTGTGGGTGAATACTTTTCACAAAGCAGTTACTCTATATCTGACCTCTCAGTCCACATCCTTAAAGGAAACCTGCACATCACTTTCAAAAGACGAACCTGGGAACTTAAATTCATAACTTTGTTAGAGACTAAAAATCATCGTTTTTAATAAAGACGCTAGATTTATGACTTACAATCTGTAACCCACTAGCTCCCCCTCCCCCTTTTTGTTGTTGTTGTTGTTGTATGATGACTTCTTTCTTTGTATGGCTTGGGTAGGTAGCAATAACTACAAATATATATCTGTTTGATAGCCAGCACATTGCTGCTTCAGCAGCGAGCTGGTCAATGTTCTTCAGGCCCCCAGCAAAAGAACGAAAGGGACACTCAGATGTGATGCGATTCATTGTTTGTGCCAAGCGACCACAGTCACATGCAGGTGTTTGTCTTATTTTCATGTAAAGAGGGTTTGTAAAAGTGAAATGCAAGTCCACATCTCCCATGAGCTGTCCTGATGTAATTCAATCTGCACCAGTCTTTCCAACATAAATCAAAACCTGGTAGGTAATTCTTCTGCCAGGCCAGTAAGACTACAGGGATGTTAATGGATCATTTCACTTTGAATGGTCACTTTAGAATATGTGCTAACTATTTATGCTAAACTATCGGAGTTTGTGTTTAGCTGCGACAATCTTTCCCAGACCTGAAGAAGAGCTCTGTGTAGCTCCTAAACTTCTCTCTCTCTCACCAATAAAAATGGGTCCAGGAAAAGATATTACCTCACCCACCGTGTCTCTCTAATAACCTGGGACTGACATGTCTACAACTACACTGCATTAAATAAATGATATCAACGATTTTGTGTAGTAGAAAGTCATTGTAACAGAACATGCTTATAAGATCATCTTTGCTGCTTTAAAACTTTTACTTAATATTTTATGCCTCATTGAATGTCTGCTAATGTAAAAATAGCAATGGAATAACACTTTAACTTACTACTAAAAACTAGGACTGTCAATTGCAGTTAACCCACAGGATTAACTCAAAAAATTAATTGTTTAAAAAAATTAATTGCAGTTAATCATCATTTTAATCGCGCTATTAAACAATAGAATACCAATTGAAATTTATTAAATATTTTTGGAGGTTTTTCTACGTTTTCAAATATATTGATTTCAGTTACAACACAAAATACAAAGTGTATACTGCTCACTTTATATTTTTTATTACAAATATTTCCAATGTAAAAATGATAAAAGAAATGGTATTTTTTAAATTCACCTCATACAAGTACTGTAGTGTAATCTCTTTATTGTGAAAGTACAGTTTACAAATGGAGAATTTTTTGTTACATAACTGCACTAAAAAACAAGAGTGCAAAACTTTAGAGCCAAAAAGTCTACTCAGTCCTACTTCTTGATCAGCCAATCGCTAAGACAAACAAGTTTGTTTACATTTACAATGTCACCAGAAAGTGAGAACAGGAGTTCGCATGGGACTTTTGTAGCTGGCATTGCAACGTACTTATGTGCCAGCTATGCTAAACATTTGTATGCACCTTCATGCTTTGGCCACCATTCCAGAGGACATGCTTCCATGCTGATGATGCTCATTTAAAAAACAATGCGTTAATTGAATTTGTGACTGAACTCCTGGGTGGAGAAATGTCTCCTGCTTTGTTTAGCCACTTTCTGCCATATATTTCATGTTATAGTAGTCTCTGATAATGACTCAGCACATGTTCATTTAAAGATCACTTTTGCTGCAGATTTGAGACAACACAAAGAAGGTATCAATGAGAGATTTCTAAAGGTAGCACTCAACCCAGGGTTTAAGAATCTGAAGTGCCTTCCAAAATCTGAGAGGGATGAAATGTGAAGCATGCTTTCAGAAGTCTTAAAAGAGCAACACACCGATGTGGAAACTACAAAACCTGGACCATGAAAAAAGAAAATCAACCTTCTGCTAGTGACATCTGACTCAGATGATGAAAATGAATATGCGTCAGTCTGCACTGCTTTGGGTTATTATCGAGCAGAACCCATCATCGGCATGGATGCATGTCCTCTGGAATGGTGGTTGAAGCATGAAGGACATATGAATCTTTAGCGCATCTGGCATGTAAATATCTTGCAATGCCGGCTACAACAGTGCCATGTGAACGCCTGTTCTAACTTTCACTTTGTAAACAAGAAGCAGGCAGCATTATCTCCTGCAAATGTAAACAAACTTGTTTGTCTTGGCGACTGGCTGAACAAGAAATAGGACTGAGTGGACTTGTAGGCTCTAAAGCTTTACATTGTTTTATTTTTGAATGCAGTTATTTTTTGTACATGATTCTACCTTTGTAAATTCAACTTTCATGATAAAGAGATTGCACTACAGTACTTGTATTAGGTGAATTGAAAAATACTATTTCTTTTGGGGTTTTTTTATAGTGCAAATATTTGTAATAAAAAAAGTAAAGTGAGCACTGTATACTCTGTATTTTGTGCTGTAATTGACATCAATATTTTGAAACTGTCAAAAATATCCAAAAATTTAAATAAATGGTATTCTATTGTTTAACAATGTGATTAATCGCAATTAATTTTTTTAATCGCTTTTCAGCCCTACTAAAAACTACTGGGAATGTTAAAAAATGTAATCTCTTGGGGAAAACGGTATGTAAGAAATTTTGATGACAGTTGTATGCTCTCTTGTGAGTATAGGTGTCGCAGTAATATTATATGATAATACTTAGTCACTAACTGCTACTGTTGACTACTCCACTGTGATGATAGCTCAACATTTTAAGTTTGTTATCCACCGTTACCTTTTTTTCCTCTGGAGTATCATTCAGGCTTCTTCAAGACTGAGGACTTTGGGTCATAGTGTAAATAAGGAACTGAGATCGGGATTATGAGCAAGGAGTTCCTGTGGTCTTTTAGTGAGCTCTACACACTGCCACTCTTGGTAGATGCCCTTATGGTGCCGCTGACCTGGTGGAAACCTCTAGAACCAGTGTCTGCTGGAGTAACTGCATGCCCCTTCTCATGTCTTTGAACATTCTGAAGGTAAAGCAACGAAAGGGGAGGGCTACTTCATCATCCTCAGTTCCTTCCACTTGTAAACCCAGGCTCCAGTAGTGAATAACAGGACTTTGAGGTAGAGGGGAAGATAAGCAGATAGTGTGAATGTTCAGTAGCTCATCTTGAAGAACTCCCACTTGTAAGTAGAGCTGGCCAAAAGGTTTTTTAGGTGAAAATGCACATTTGGCAACACTGAAATGTATTGTGAATTTGTCAATTTTGCTGAATTGTCTGTGTTGAAGAAAAAACGCCAAAAAGTTAAAACATTTCATTTGACATTTTCTAAATCAAATGTTTAAATTTTTTGATGCAAGATTACTTGTTTCGAAATTTCCTTTGAATTTATTTAAAAAAATTAAAACATAAATGATTTTTTTAAAACTTGTCTATTAGTTGAAATCTGTTTTTGGTTTGATGCAAAATGGTTTTTTTGTTTTTGCAGAATTGCCAGCAAACTAGAAAACCATTATATGCACAGCTCTGGTTGTAAGTAAATTTCATTTTATTGAATGGCTTCTGTATATTCTCACTACTGGGAGTTTATCAAACAGTGCAAATCCTCCCCAGATCTAGATAAGCAGGGATTGTAACACTACCCTCACAAATTGGGGCATCTCATCTGGATACCAAATCTGTTGAGTAACATATTATGGAGGTATCGATTGATCTGGTACTACAGATCTCTGTTATTGTGATATGCCTAAGACCAGCCCTGGACAGTACATTGGGCCTGATCAAATGATCCCTAAATCCCTCTGTCATGGTGATGTTAGCCAGTCTATAACATTCCTCAATACTAAGAATGTTTAACTTAGGTAAGTGCTGAGTTGTAATGGCCTGACCCTTGTGATTTTCCTCACATGATACTAATAATCTAGATGAGTCTCTAAGTACCATTGACCTAAATAGTTCAAAAGCTGATGTCTTCTGAACATCTACAATACACGGTTTTGCGTCTCTTGGATGAGGGGTGAGGTCTTGGGAAAAATAGTGGCAGATTCAGGGTCTGAGAGGGAAATTGGTTCCCATCTTAGGCAGAAATTTAGCATGTGAGCAAAAAATCACATATGAAGATTGTAAAAGGTGATGGCATGGCCACCAATTCTCAAAGCTGAGGTTATGGCTGTGATGAAAGCTCTCATGATACAGAGATGTAATATGGAACATTCTCCCATGGCTTTGAAGGAAGGCACTGTCAGCTGCATGAGGACTTGACTCAAGTCCCAGCTAGATGTAGGATCCTTCACGCAGGGCAGATACTTCACAGTCCTTTCAGAAACCTTTTCACTGTAGAGTTATTGAACACAAACTTGTGTTCCGCTTGATAAGCAGAAATGACTTCAAGGTGTACTCTGATAGTGGAGAGAGACAGTTCCAGGGACTTGAGGTGGAGCAAATATTGAAGGACAGAAAAGGAACCATGGATGGAGCTGTGTTATTTCTGACCACCCACAGAAAGAACTTCTTCTGCTTATGGACCTAACAGGAAAGGACTGAACTGGAGTTTTACAGCACTTTCTGGACTCTAGTGGAACAGCAAAGTTCTGAAGAAGTCAGTTCTATAGCCCAGGCTGTCGGATGGAATAATTCTGGATCCAGGTGCTGAATCTGGCCTTTCTCAGATCATCTTGCACGATTTATAGAGAGGTAAGTTCCAGGGGACATCAGCACATTAATTTTAACCAACATGATTAATAGTGCAAAACTTTATTTTTTGAATGCTTTGGTGTATTTTAGCTGTTTTGACTTTTTTTGTTTGGACATGGTAGAAATTTATGAAGTAAAATGGTCCATTTTAATCAGCCATTTCAGTTTGATTGGTCATAGCTTCATATTAAGAGGTTGTCTTATAAACGTTCTTAAATTTTGAGGTCAGAAGGGAGGTCATTATGGTTATTTCCTCTGCCCTACTGAACAATACAGGCCAAAAATTTCACTCAATGTTTCCTGTTTTAAGACCATAATTTTGAGCTAGCGCATGCCATTTAGAAAGACATTCAGTCTTGATTTAAAGACTTCAAGTGATGAAGAATCCACCGCATTCCTAGGTAAGTTGTTTCAATGGTTATTTCTCCTCACAGTTAAAAATTTGCATCTTATTTTCAATTTGAATTTGTTTACAATAGCTGGAAGTTGAAGCTATTTTTATGTCTTTTATGTGCTAATTTAAAGAGCCTTCTAGTGCCAGAAATCTTCCTATATATATACTTTCAGGCTGTGATCAAATCATCTCTTAACCTTCTCTAATCAGTGAAATAGACTGAGCTTCTTAAGTTTCTCACTGTAAAGTAGATTTTTCAAGACCTCAGACCATTCGTAGTGTCTGTTTTCTGAATCCTTCCAAATTTTCAACATCCTTTTTGAAATATGAGCACCAGAATTGGACACAGTATTCCACCAATGGTCTCACCAGCTATATACATAGAAGAACCTTCTCCCTATTCCTAATCAATGTTCTCCTGCTTTTACATCCAAGGGTCACATTAGACCTCTTAGGCACAGCATCACACTGAGAGCTCATGTTCAGTTAGTTATGCAGCATGACTCCTAAGTCCTTTTCAGAATCCCTGTTTTTCCAGGTAACATTGTTCCAAAGAGTGAGACTGGACCATTGCTTCTCAGCTGCCATGGCATAAAATTTCTAAAACTTTTTGATGAATTTGATCAGATTTTTCATGCTTGCTAAGATAAGGGTTAAAATCCATGTTCTAGAACTAAGGACAGTTGGTTATCGATGCCAGCATTTTTTCCATGACATTCAGTGCTGCCATCAGGCTAATTGTAGGCAACAGGGCAATGATGTACTATATAAATCAACAAGCAAGATCCCAGTCCGTGTGCACAGAATCGCTAAAACTATGGGACTGGTGCATTACCCACTGCATAGAGATCTCCATGGCTTGTCTTCCAGGTCTCTAGAAACCTTTAGCAGATGCCTTAAGCAGACACTTCCATCAGGACCACGAGTGGGAGCTCAACAACCTGGTCTTTTACGACATCTGTAAAGCTTAGGGCATCTCCGTAATGGATCTCTTTGCAACCCCAGACAATGCAAAATGCCAGATCTTCTGCACCATGAGGGGACTTGGCCACAACTCCTTATGCGATTCACTCCTAGTTCTTTGGCCCTGCGCTCTCCTTTATGCCTTCCCTCCAACACCATTGATTCTCCAAGACGCTGATCAGATTACGGCAAGAGCAGGCGAGGGTCATCCTGATAGCACCTTCTTGTCCAAGAGAGGTGTGGTATTTGGATCTACTTCACCTTTCTATAGAGATGTCCTGCTCCTATCAAACCTCCTAACGCAGAACTCAGGGACCATGAACCATCCAAAACTCCCAGCTCTGAACCTCAAGGCCTGGCTTCTTTTGTTTCTCAACCTCAGAGTTGGACTGCTTGGAGGAAGTCCAGTCTGTACTTCTCAATGCTAGGAAGCCTTCCATATGTAAGACTTGCAAACAGAAGTGGAAGCGCTTTCTTTTCTGGTGTTCACATCGCTCTTTATCTGCTTCTGAAACTCCTCTCTCCAGAATCCTCAATTACCTACTGCATTTCAAAACAAGTTGATTCTGATTGTTTGGTCTAAGTACACCAAGCAGCTATTCTTTTCATTTGCCTATCAAAGGCACCCTACCATGGCCAGATTACTTAAGAAGTTATCTCTTTCCTCATAGCTGGAACCCCACACGTTCATAGTATGTTAATTTGGTCCTCAATATCGCGAGGAACCCTGAATTCAAATATAAGGCCACCTGTTCACTCCACCACCTCTCCTTTAAGATTTCATTCCTGGTAGCTGTCACCTTGCATAAAAGGGTGAGAGAATTGGGAGTGCTCATGTATGACTCATCTTATATTACCTTCTATTGTGACATGGTCACGCTGAGCCCCCATCCTCAATTCTCCTTGAAGATTTTGTCGGACTTTCATATTAATCAGGATATTTCTGCCAGTATTCTTTCCCAAGCCTAACTCCTCAAGAGAAGAAGCTAGACTCACACTTCAGATGTTCAGAGGGCATTTGCCTTTCATCTGGGCCAGACTAGAAACTTTAGGATTTCTCCTCAACTTTCTGTATCCTTTTCTGAAATAAAGAAAGGACAAACAGTTTGTTCTCAGAGACTCTCTAAATGGGTTTCAGGTTGCATCATAGCCTCCTTAAGGTGCCAGCACATTCCACCCGGACTCAGTCCATTTCTGTTGCCCTTCTCAAGGACATTCCCCTCATGGACATTTTCAGGGCTGCAACTTGGTCCTCTGTTAACATGTTCCCCAGACATTACGCTATCCTATCTGCATCCAGGATGGACACAGCCTTTGGCGATGATGTCTTCTGCACTGACTTGCATCTGCTTCCTCTGCACTTGCTTCCTCATTGAGTTACTGATTGGGAATCTCCTATGTTGGGGCACCCAAAGGGACATATACTTGGAGGAGGAAGAGGAGAGATTACTTAACTTTCAGTAACTTGAGTTCATTGATACGTTTTGTTCCTATGGGTGCACCACCTCCCTCCCTCCTTTCTCTTTGCTGTGGAGTCAGACTTTGTAGTTGTGAAGGAACTGGATTGGCAGTGGGTCCTTCCCTTCCTGTATGCTCTCACTTTGGAGCACAGAGTGCTCAGGCGCAGACCTGCAACACTGCTAATTCAAATTTCCTGTCAAGCACTCGCAAGTGTGTGCACATGTTGCAGTGAATCACCTATAGGGACAAAACATCCTGAAGAACTCAAGTTAGTGAAAGGTAAGTAACCTTTCCTTGTCAAGCCCCAAATCTAGACTCCTTCATGTAAACCTTAACATTTATTTTCATGTCTTCAAATTATGGGGGAGGAGAAGGGGATAACTGTCCTTTCTAAAGAAGATAACCTCTTAAATTCTGAATATCAACGCTAATTCCTTCTGATTGGCTCTCCATTTACCCGTTTTACACCACAGAAAAGAAGCAACTTAGCATCCAGACTGACTGTCCAAGCCACAGAAACCGATTATCAGGGACAAAATGTGGCTTCCCCATAGAACCCCAGTAAGTTGGGGAAGTATTTGCATTTTGGGCTTGTCCCCGTGCAGAGCATTCTCTTGAAAGATGAAGCAAATGCAGTTTAATCAGTTAGAAGCTATTTAGAGCTTAAGTGTACCCTTGTAAGTTGCCAGTAAAGGAAATTAACACATACAGCTCAACTGTTTCCAGCTTTTTGCAGGGTAAAGGACTCTTCAGCACTGTGTGTGTTCGCAGAACCTCATCCTGTTGGGTGAGTGTGTGTTGGCAAGAATATGTTGCTACTAGCCAAATTTGTTTCCTCCCTAATGTTACTGTCAAGCTTGAAATTGCCTAGTGCTGTACTTCCTGATGGCATCACTCAGAAGCTCTTGGGCAGCTGTGCTGCATTTGGCCTATCTACTATGAGGTTGTGTCTCCTTTTCTGGTCAGAATGAATAGCTAGCTTTTATAAAACCTTAAGTTTCTCTTTACATGTGAATGATTTTAACTCCTGTGTGCCAGAAAGTGCAGAAATTTCACCACTGTGTCCTAGTAATAAGCTCTTAACGTAATACACTAATATTTGCCTTGCTGTTTAGTGTCAGGATATTCACTTTTATGACCTGAAAGTTGTGTACATGCTCACAGTATATGAGTGCATGAAAAATTTAAATTTGCAAAACTCTTATTAGGGTTGAAAAGCAAGTAGCTATATGTAGAATTGTGTTAGAGCTTATTTGCACTTTGTATTCAAAGTAGTACAGGCTTGGAAGCCATGCTGAATGTCTTAGGTTGATCCATTCTTTTGATTCTAGCAGAGTGATGAAGATGAATCAGATTTAATGGTACCAGAGAGAGTACGGCATGCTGAGGGGAGAATGGAAGCATGCCTATCACATCTGCTTGAGTCAGCAGCTAATGCTTTCTGCTGTAGCCCTTTAGTGTCAGAAAAGTCTGAAGGTTACCTGAGGGTAATATGAATCACTTCAGTGACTTCCTCACTGGTTATTAGTCTACAGGATGGCATGTTATTTAAGCACATAATCTTTATTTTTTGGTCTTGAGAAATTTGTGATTAAATGGGAAGTAATTGGAAAAATATTAATTCCAGTATAATTGCTTATTTCAAAAGCAAGAGATTAATAGTTAGAAACCCAGAAGGTTCTGTGTGTTTGTGTGGAGGGGGAAGCTCATGTTCTAGCTAGCAAAATATAGCTAGGATTTTGAAAAACTCACTTGCAGATGGGAAGATTTCCCTAGTAAAAGTGGAGCGTAAGCATTCCGTATCTGTAAAACTTAAGTTGTCTTTTAAAAACCAAAATTCTCATTCTTAATGTTCTGGAAATAACTTCAAATGTATAAGCTGGCATAATGTTACCTGTGTCTGAAACCAGCTCTAGTGTTTCTCACATGCTGTCTTTTTGTTCTGTTTATACAGTACCTAGGGGTGCTATGCTCTGTAATAATACTAAGAATTCAGCAACAATGTGAAACTAATCAAACATAGATTCTGATCACTTTCACTGCTATTACTTAGAACCCTGGGAGCAGTAGTGAGTGTTCAGAATCATGTGTATTTCATGCAGATGCTACTGTTGGAAAAATTTGAGCAGCTGCAGAGAAAAGCAATTAGTAAAGGCTTGTTGGGATTCTTGTAAAAATAGTAAGTGCTTTGTAAAATCAGGCTCTAGGCATCTCAAGTTGGGCAACCAAAATTAGTGAACAGATTTTGGCAATTTTGACCTTAATCTCTGTCTCCTACTTTTCCATTTGTAAAAAGAGGAGGATAATTCCATTTTACCTTGAAGCATTCTGAAGATAAATTCATTATTATTTGTGAAGCACTTTGATACTATGGTATAGAAAAGCCCATGAGGCAATTAATGATTCTGTATTCAGTGCAGGGTTTGTATTGTGTGTGGTAAATGAGGCCTTAGGGTCACTCATTGAATGATGATAAAAATAATATTCACTGAGCACAATACATCCTGGTTACTGAATGAGACAGAGTCTTGTGAAAAAAATGTGATCATGCAATTGAAGACTGTGTCATAATACATATGCACAAAGAGGCTGAATTAAGTTTGCACAGAGAGCCATAATAATGACGCTTACTAACTTTGCAATACTTGGCTGTTCAACCTTAATATTCTTTTAACATAAGTTAATACTATGAATAGTTATGTAATGTGCCTTGCATGTATACCAGTATTCCTGTTTAATACTTTTGCAGTCCACTTTCAAAATCAAAATATCAGCTACCCACAAGTTTTAAGTTACCATTATCCCCTTCACTAAGAGTTCATCTTCCCTTGGATCATACCTGGAGTCCATTGGTTTCAGATCACAGAATTTACTGCCTCCATAGCCTTTAAACAATCCTCACTTTAAATCCCCATTTAAAAAATTATCAGTCGGTGCTTTTCTTCTATCTCCCATCCATTTCTCCAGGATCCTAATTAGTGCTGGGAGGTGCCCAGGGAAATGTTTATTATATCCATAAATCCACAGGGCATACTTCAAATATTACTCATGAAGGCATTCTGCATCAAAAAGTTAAAAAATGTGAGCACAGTATTTTTAAATGGAGCAAATTTTATTTGTCAAAATAACACAGCATAATCATGCCAGTTTCAATTATTTTGGTAATTTATTTCAAAATACCTGTCAGCAAGTATGTCTGTAACAATACAGACACACACAAATTCCTCCAGGAATAGAGTTAAAGAAACGCCTATGACAACCAAGTTCCTGTTTCTCTGCACGTTTTTGTGGGGGAAAGGAAATTCTGTGCATGCAACATTAATTTCTGCAAAATTCTGCATTGTGCAGTGGTGCAGAATTCCCCCAGGAGTAAAATATAACCATTCTAAAACAATTATAAGCCATAGAAGAAAAGTGGAAAACAAAGTTCTTGTTCAACACCGGAGACTACCCTGTGGGAATTCAGCACTCTTCAGTGACAGCATTGTATGTTATATATTTATTTTAAACTGGCAAATTTAGTATCTTGAAATGTTTATAAATCTTCTTCAATTTGTTTTAATATAGGAAGTTTGGTAAAAACACTTGTATAGGCTGAAACACAACAATCCATCCTGCTTCAAACCTCTGTTTTTGTTTTTATGTAATCCATTTTATCTGTTTACAGTTTATCAAAATAGTTTGATATCAATCTAATGCTGAATATATTGAAATGTGGTTCTTCATTGCCATGCTAGCATTTGTTGACTGTCCTGGTGTTTTTGAGTAACATTTATTTGCAAGTGTATTGTAATATATTCAGACTGCATTTACCTATTTTGCTTTACATTGGAGATAGCAGACAGTAAACTTCCTTGTATGCTGTATGTTAAAACTGCTTTAATCGAAAGTTATGTGATTTTCTTCAGCATTAGTGTTGTAAGGATATAGAGTGTATGTCCCCTACAGTGTCACACTGTGCATTTCTTTTTAGAGTTGGGTTTTTTTCATTTTTTGTATGAAAACATTTGTAAATGTTTTTCTTTACTTTAAAGCTTATCTTTTTAGAAGTATGGGTCGTTCATGACGTTGTATAAATCATATCTGTTTAACTTTCTATCACCTGGAATTTTACTTTCTGGTTAAAAAGGATGGATTACTAAAGGTGTCTTGGCCTTTTTCTTCCATATTAGAATTTGTGTTTCTGATTACTTAATAGGGTGCATGTTAAACTACATCAAATTCAGATTGAATTGTTCATGTCTGTAAAATGCTACTAAATCTTTGGCTTGGTCATTATAACCAAAATATTCATATAGATAGAATATTAACTTTTTGAAAAATGAGAATTTTTGTATTGATCAAAAGCATAGAAAATTTACCTGCTTACTTAAATAAAACTAATCACTTCTAGACGTGCAATAACCTGAAATAAGTGTACTTTATTTCCCTTCTAAAAGGGTCTTTCTTATAATAGATGACATAAGGATAGTTGCCCTATGGGATACTGTCACCTTTCAGAACACTATTTTCTGACAGGGTATCTTAAAAATGGTATGTCATAGTTTTTTCTTAATTTTCTTTTAAATTTAAGAGGGATTTTTTTGCTCTTTCAGCTAATGTTTAGAAAGGTATTTTGGGCATCCCCGAAGGGCAAATTCAAACCTGCTTCCCCCATTCCCTTCCTTTGTGCACACTATTTCCTGCTGCCTTTTCCATTTCAGTTTCCTTGCTGTTCTAATTGGTAAACATCCTCTACTACAGCCTGAGGAAGCATCTTCATGTGAACATGATCCAGGACAGTGATTGAGAGTGTTGTCTTCAAACTTTTGTGTGAGGCAGAAGGTAAAACTGACTATCGACAAAACAAGGGAACTTACTATACACACATTTCTGTCAAAAGCACTAAGTACACAAACTGAAAAAGTTATTTTTTTCTCTAATCTTTCATTTATAGCAATCTAAGATGTTACTTGTTATAAGATTAGTTATAAAACTTTCAGATGGAAAGTGATTTTTTTCAAGCTCACTGTCTCTTTAAACGCACAGTACAAGCAGTGGTAACTGAAAAACAGTCTGCTTTTAATTTTAACTACTGACACCACCAAGAGAATTCAAAGGTAATACTCCTAACTTGTTTTGTACTATTTACAAAGATACAAGCTTGTTGCAATACACTGGAATAATAAGAGTTCAGACATCAACTTAATATTTCTTTGATTTTGTAATATTGAGTCAATCTTAACATTAAACATTTTGATTTTGTTCTTCTTTCCTTCAGTAATTTGAAGTGGAACAACCCCCCCCCACCACCACCACCTTTACATAGTTTGGCTTGCATTTTGTCCCACAGAGCATGCACACACACACACTTAACGCAACAGTTGACTCTATCAAGTCCCATTGAAACATTTATACATATTATTCAAAGAACATTAGTCTAATAGATCAGCCATTACCCCCTAATCACACTATCTGTAACATCATTTTCCAATCCAGCACCCATTTATCAAGTTGTCTGAGTTGATGACAAATGACAAATATGTGAAGACCTTGCATTAAAAAAATACCTGTTTTGTTTTTTTACATTTGCTTCTAATAATAAGAAGACCACCAATCGTCTATGAAAAATGTCAAGCTGCATGTTGGTTTACTTCAAAGAATGCTGAAATGCTCAATTTGGAAGAATGATATTTACCATATGCCCTATTTGATTAACTCAATAATTATGTCCTGATATTTCTGAATATTGGCTGCCACTGGTTGGGTGGTAGCAACCAATAGGAACATAGCTTTGTATATTCTTTAGAGCAGGGGTAGGCAACCTATGGCATGCGTGCCGAAGGTGGCACATGAGCTGATTTTCAGTGGCACTCATGCTGCCCGGGTCCTGACCACCAGTCTGGGGGACTCTGCATTTTAATTTAATTTTAAATGAAGTTTCTTAAACATTTTAAAAACCTTATTTACTTTACACACAACAAGAGTTTAGTTTTATATATATATTATGGACTTATAGAAAGAGACCTTCTAAAAACATTAAAATGTATTACTGGCCCGCAAAACCTTAAATTAGAGTAAATAAATGAAGACTCGGCATACCACTTCTGAAAGGTTGCTGATTCCTGCTTTAGAGGAAGAGGTATAAAACTCATTTGATATGGAGGGCCTCATCCGATACTCTGCCACTTTATGCAGGCCATATTCAGCAAAAGTTGTTAAAATAGAAATAAATGTAAACCATGTTGATAATTACATTTATTTTCGATTTTAGTGATTTGCTGCTACTCCTGCTCTCTAATATCTGGCATCTCTTAGCTTGAACCAGTGTGTCAGCATTTGGAGCAAATGACTGGGCTGAGGCTGTCTTGAGTATCAAGTTCAAATGGCTGTCCCTTAGTTGAGAATGTAATTTAGATCTGTTGATATTTATGATGGAGAATATTTGTTCACACAAGTGTGTGCTCCTAAACATGGGAAGAGTAATTAATGCAACGAACTTCAGTTTGGGATAAGTTGATCACAGATACTGATAAAACTTGGGAACACCAATGTCAGATAACTTGCCCTTCAACAGAATGTTGGATTGTAGTTCAGTAAGTTTCATTTGGTGCTCCTCTGGTACATCATGCACATTTACGGAAAATGGTGTGCTGAAAACTGGAAACTCTTCTACGTGATTTCTGAAATCAGAGAATCTTTCTTGAAATTCTTTTCTCAATTCATCAATTTTGCCCGCATACCTTTCTGTGATTTCATCACGTCGAGTCCCAGTAGTGTCACATAGTGATTTCAGGATGGGAAAATGTGCCAAGTTACACTGGGAAAGTTGCTTCTCCCACAGCTGAAGCTTAATTGCAAAGGCACAAATGTTGTCATAGTATTCAATCACGACTTGGTTGCATCTATACATTCTTGTGTTGAGTGAGTTCAGATACTCTGTAACATGTGCCATGAAAGCATGGTCTTGAAGCCATTCATTGTCCTGTAATTCAGTGACTTCCCTTTTCTGATCCATGAAAAGCTGGATCTCACTACTCAATTAAAAAAGTGTTTCAATTCTGACCCCTGACTTACTCACTGAATTTCAGTGTGATACAGAAGTCTACAATGAATGTCACATTCTTCCAACAGCTGGATGAATTGCTCATGGTTGAGACCACTAGTTCCAATAATTTACAGTTTTAACAACCATATATATAAGAATATTCACTTTCAGAGTTCTACTACAGAGAACTTTTTTGATGTAAAATAGCTAAACTGCTGGTTATGATTGATGGTTTGCAATTTCGCCTCTTGTTCCTATGGGGCCAAACTCTCGGCTCTTTTCCAGCCCATAGCCAATTTATTCAGAGCTTCCATCAAATTTTTTGCTCTTGTGTCTCATCAGCACCAGTTCTAAGAGCTCCTTTGCTATACACCTTTTCTTATCAACTCCGCTAATGAATACTGCAAGCTGAGAAATGTCACTTAAATCTGTGCTTTCTTCAGTTGCAAATGAAAAAGCAGTAAAGGATTTAACTTTGACCTGATTTGACTGTTCATATTCTCAACTAAATCATTGATTCTCTCAGCAGTTGTGTTTCTTGAAAGGGTGATATTTGCAAAAGTTTGTTGCTTATTTGGACATGCTATTTCTGTAGCTTTTAGTATACAGCTTCTCAAAAATTCTGCCTCAGAAAATGGATTACATGGATTAGCTGTTTCATGGGCAACCACATAGATTGCCTTAACAGCAACATCACTTAAAAGTGGAGCATTAATAAGCATTGCTGCTTTCTCAAAGAATGTGCTAATTCAGAGTTTTACCTTCACATAACTTTCCTATGTACTTACCGTATTTCTCAGGATAGTTTGTTTCAGTAGTGTCTTCAAATGTAGTTTTCTTTTACCACAGCTATCTGTTTCTTCAGGTCAAGCCACCTGGGCTTTCCATTCATGTCCAAAAAGAAATGAGAAATTCTTCTTTTCTCTTGAAACGCATGACACTCTTGATCTACCTTTCTCCTCTTGGATAAAGACATGATGACCACTTGTCACAAACTGAATAAAGACTATTAGGGCTGTCAGATGCGCTAAAGATTCATATGTCCCTTCATGCTTCAATCACTATTCCAGAGCATCCATGCTTACGATGAGTTCTGCTCAATAACGATCCAGAGCAGAGTGGACCAACGCATGTTCATTTTTATCACCTGAGTCAGATGCCAAGAGCAGAAGGTTGGTTTTCTTTTTTGGTGGCTCGGGTTCTGTAGTTTCCACATGGGAGTGTTGCTCTTTTAAGATCTCTGAAAGCATGCGCTGCACCTCATCCCTCTTAGATTTTTGGAAGGCACTTCAGATTCTTAAACATTGGGTCTAGTGCTGTAGCTATTTTTAGACATCTCACATTGGTATCTTCTTTGTGTTTTGTCAAATCTGCAGTGAAAGTAGTCTTAAAACGAACATGTGCTGGGTCATCATCTGAGACTGCTATAACATGAAATATATGGCAGAATGTGGGTAAAACAGAGCAGGAGACATACAATTCTCCCCCAAGAAGATCAGTCACAAATATAATTTAATGCATTACTTTTTTAATGAGTATCAACAGCATGGAAGCATGTCCTCTGGAATGGTGGCCAGAGCATGAAGGGGCATACGAATGTTCAGCATATCTGGCATGTAAATACCTTGCAACATCGGCTACAAAAGTGCCACGTGAACACCTGCTCTTGCTTTCAGGTGACATTGTAAATAAGAAGCAGGCAGTAATATCTCCCGTAAATATAAACAAACGTATTTGTCTTAGCAATTGACTGAACAAGAAGTAGGACTGAGTGGACTTGTAGGCTCTAAAGTTTTGCATTTTTGTTTTTGAGTGCAGTTATATAACAAAAATCTACATTTGTAAGTTGCACTTTCACGATACAGTGATTGTACTACAGGACTTATATGAGGTAAATTGAAAAATACTATTTCTTTTGTTTATCATTTTTACAATGCAGATATTTGTAATAAAAATATAAAGTGAGCACTGTACGCTTTGTATTCTGCGTTGCAGTAGAAATCAAAATATTTGAAAATGTAGAAAAGCATAAAAAATATTTAGTTTCAGTTGATATTCTATTGTTTAACAGTGCAATTAATCACAATTAATTTTTTAATCGCGATTAATTTTTTTGAGTTAATCGTGTGAGTTAACGGCGATTAATCGACAGCCCTAATATTTATTTAAAGAGAAGTCTATTGGTCTACCAGTCACAATAAGTATTTAGCCTTTGCCTCCACACTGTGCCCTGCTAGGGCGCACTAAATGTTTCTTAGGGCTTGGCTACACTTGCAAGTTAGAGCGCATTAAAGCGGCCCCGAGTGCCCTAACCTCTGACATGTACACACTGGCAAGGCACATAGAGTTCCCGGACTCCGTGGTTGGAGTGCTCCTGGTAATCCACTTCCACAAAAAGCATAACGCTTGCTGTGCTGTGGCGCCAGTGCGGACACCCTGGTCTATTAATGCGCTCTAATTGGCCTCTAGCAGTGTCCCACAATGCCTGTTCTAGCCACTCTGGTCATCACTTTGAACTCTACTGCCCTGCCCTCCAGTGACCAACTGTCAGATCCGCCCTTCAAATTCTCTTGGAATTTTGAAAATCCCCTTTCTGTTTGCTCAGCAAGGTGTGGAGTGCTTTCAGCACATCTTTCCAGGTGACAGTGCCTCCATGCACCAGGCAATCCCCAGTATGGAGCAATAGTGAGGTGCTGGACCTCATCAGTGTTTTGGGGGAGGAAGCTGTCCAGTCCGAGATGTGCTGCAGCCATCAGAATTATGATACTTTTGGGCATATATCAAGGGACATGATGGAAAAAGGCCATGATTGGGATGCAGTGCAGTGCAGGGACAAAGCGCGGGAGGCAAACCGCCACTGCCCCTGTGACCTGCCGTTTCTACAAAGAGCTGGACGCAATACTTGGGGGGCAACTCCATCTCCACTCTGAAGACCACCATGGACACTTCAGAGTCCAGTTCAACAAGGCAGGAGGAGGAAAGCAGGCATGCGGGAGCTGACGAGGAGGGGGACAGCCGGCATCCCTAGATGCATTTAGCCAGGAGCTGTTTTCAAGCCAGGAGGAAGGTAGCCAATCGCAGCAGATGGTGCTTGGGGAAGAACAAAGAGCAGAGGAGGTGCCTAGTAAGCGGATTTTATTTTGGGAAGGAAGTTGTTCAGTGCGGGCTCTTGAGGGGAGGAGCGTTCGGGCTGCATGCATGCCTAGATGCGGAATAAGGCGTTGATGTGCTCTCTCACATCGTGGTAATCGGCTGCAGTGATCTCTTGAAAGGTCTCATGCAGAAGCTGGGTAATCTGCTTGCGCAAGTTCCTTGGCAGAGCTACTGTGCTCCTTGTCCCAGTAAGGCTAACATGTCCGCGGCACTGTGCTGTGATGGGCTGGGAGACCATTGCTGCACATAGGCAAGCTGCATATGGGTCAGGGCGGAAGGCACATTGTAGTAGACGACCATCCCTTGCTTTTCAGGTCATCCTCAACAGCAAGATATCTTCCAGGACGAACTCATCCTGTGGAAAATTTGGGGACAGTGTTCAGTATAGGGGCCCTCTGCATCTGTTGGCTCTCCACAAGACGCACAACCCCCGAGGACAGTACAGCTGTGAAACAAGCTTGCTCCTGAGTTACTCCCATTTTGAGGCTACTGTGGGTTATGTGCCCTTACTTTGGGATGGGTAATTTCTGCTATTGTGTACATTGTGCTTGTCTTTAAGTATGGCCAAATCATTGCTCTGTCTAGTGTGAACAATGCTGCCTCTGTTAAGTGTTGCATTTTGGCTTTATATATACAACCTTAATATCCCAGCCGTCCTTGTTATCAACTGCTGAAAGACTCCAAAGAATCAGGAAACGTACTCGAAAAAGCAAAGAAGACATGCTGCATAAAGTGATGCAGCAGTCCATTAATGAAAATCAAAAAGTGCAGGAGTGATGGGAGAGTGAAAGGAGGGTCCGCCAGCAGAATGCTGATTGCCAGCACCAAAGCACGAAGCAGCTGCTAAGCATCTTGGAGTGCCAAGCGGACTCCATACAGGTGCTCATAGCAATGCAGGCAGAACACTTCCATGCCGCCCTCCCCCGCAGCAGTCCTTGTCCAAAAGCTCTTTCCCTTGTGCCCCCATATCACCGCCAAACCACTTACCCCAACATCCGGATTCTTATCGTCACCAGCTGCTTCTAACACCTGTGGTTTCACCGCCCAGCCCTGCAAACTACGACCCTTACCCACTGCACTCAACCCCCATCACAATGCATTTTAGCCAGTCTGAAGTACAGCACTCATTGCACAGTACTCCAGACAGGAAGGCGGAGTATGATAACAGGACATATGCAAATCTGTAATTGTCCCGTTCCCCTCCCCACCCTACCTGCTTCCGTTGTCCCACACAGCACAGATGTGTCATGACCTTTCTGTTTCCCAAGCAGTTGTTTCTTTTCAGTAAATGAATTTTTTGGCTTTGAAAACATTCTTTATTATTGCATTAAGTAAAAGATACTGTAGCCCAGGAAAGCAACAGGCCCTACAAGTCAGTGCATCATACGTAGCAAACACAGATTCCCACTAACATTGGAACCACTGCACTTCACTCCCATGCAGGGCACCAAACATTAGTGGTGGCTTTCAGTCTAAATTGCTCTCTCAAGGAATCCCTAATCCTTGCAATGCCGTGCTCTAATAGCCCTGCTCTCTGGCTGTTCAAATTCAGCCTCTAGGTGTTGAACCTCCGAGGTCCATGCCTGAGTGAATCTTTCACCCTTCCCGTCACAAATGTTATGGAGTGTACAGCGTGCAGATATAACCGTGGGGATGTTGTCATTGGCCAGGTCCAGCTTCCCATACAGGGAGCTCCAGCGGCCCTTTAAATGGCCAAAAGCACACTCCACAGTCATTTGGCACTGACTCAGCCTGTTATTGAGCTGCTCCTTGCTGCTATCAAGGTTCCCTTTGTAGGGTTTCATGAGCCATGGCATTAAAGGGTAAGCGGGGTCTCCAAGGATCACAATGGGCATTTCGACTTCCCCTACGGTGATTTTCTGGTCTGGGAAGATCCTGAACAGGCCTGTGTTCCAAAAGATGCATGCGTCATGCACCTTTCCAGACCAGCCTGCATTAATGTCAATGAAACACCCAGGGTGATCCACAAGTGCCTGGAGAACCATAGAGAAATACCCCTTCCAATTTATGTACTCGGAGGCTGGATGGGCTGGTGCCAGAATTGGAATATGCGTCTCATCTATCGCCCCTCCACAGTTAGGGAAACCCATTTGTGCAAAGCCAGCCACAATGTCGTGCACGTTACCCAGAGTGACGGTTCTTCTGAGCAGGATGCGATTAATGGCCCTGCAAACTTGCATCAACGCGATTCCAACAGTCGACTTTCCATTTTTCATGGTAGGAGTGACCTCAGCACACAGTCCCATGAAAGTGGCTTTTCTCATCCGAAAGTTCTGCAGCCACTGTTCTTCATCCCAGACTTGCATGATGATGTGATCCCACCTCAGTGCTTGTTTCCTGAGCCCAAAAGCGGCATTCCATTGTGGTGAGCATGTCAGTGAATGCCACAAGCCATCTTGTGTCATACGCGTTATGCGAGTCGACATTGTCGGACTCCTCACTGTCACTTTGTAGGTTAAGGAGTGACTCGACTGCAATTCATGACATGCTGGCGAGACCCATCAGCATATTCGTCAGCAGTTTGGTATCCATTCCCACAGACCAAAAGGGAAGACAGAGCGCGCAGTACAAAAAATGTTGAAAGATGGCGCCAAAAGTGGATGGAAGCGCTGGGATGCGAAACGATGCATCACGGGGCATCGGGAAAGGACCCAGAATGCACTGCATGTCCCCGCCCCTTTCCCAGAAGCCACAGTGCAAGAATGGGAAGAGGTGCTTTGTGTGGGATAGCTGCCCATAATGCACTGCTCCCTATGCCGCTGCAGGTGCCACAAATGTGGCCACACCAGTGTGCTTACAGCTGACAGTGTGAACACACAGCAGCGCTTTCCCTACTGTGCTCTCAGAGGGCTGATTAAACTCACAGCACTGTACATCTACAACTGCAAGTGTAGCCATGCCCTTAGTGTGCAGTGATGTAGTCGTGTTTTAAACAAGAGTGCATCAGTGCACGCTAGCATGGTCTATATAGGGAAGTTAGAGCACCAGCACAATTCACATCAAATTAGTATGGACTCCAAGGACATGTAGATAAGTCTGAAGATTCATGAGATTTATGATATCAAAAGTTTGCCATTACAGTCTCAATACTGTATGGCTTTAGTAGCTGGCAAGTTAATTCACTCCACTTTTTTTCTTGTTCCATTAGAGGTTTGAGTCTGAATTGTTGCTTCCACCAATTCTGCTGGCTTTTTCTCAAAGTCAGTCAACAAGACCTTTGTCTTATAAAGGCTGAGCTTCCCCCAGCTAGCTGTCGTTCAAATTTTAATCCTTACTGGATGCTGAGGGAAGCCTACCAACTCCACCATCCAAAAGTGTGTTTTACGACATTTAGAGGTAAAAGCACACTGCAGGTTGCATTGCCTCAGTATCGTCACTATTAGCCTCGTGTGCTTATTGAAGAGGAGGGGTGATGAAGAAGAAACTTGTGGCACTCCACATGAAAGAGCGCTTGAAATAGAGGTACAATAGTTTCTCTTCAAGAGGCCCTGAGGATAGTATTAAAGTGGAGCCACTCAGGAACAACTTTGTGTGTCCTAATTAATATCATCATGCATATGAACGATACCATGTAATCAAGGGTTGCAGAGGCAGATGATAAAGATAGAACTGGCAAAACACCAAAGGAGATTAACCAACAAAATGACTGCAGTTGCTGAACCAGTACCATACCTAACATAAGTATGACAGGGAATCAGGAAATTTCGTAACTCCAAGTGTTGCCTGAGTTGCCTTAACACCACCTTCTTAAAAATCTTGCATTAAAATGGGTAATTCAGGACCGTACAATACTACGATGCTCTCAGCACCAAGAGATGGTTTCCTGAGCAAAGGCTTTCACAATCTATTCTTTAAGAAAATACTGGTGTCTGGCCCTCCCAAAGTGAGGCGTTGACAAACTCTTCTAATTAGTATCTCCCCGCAGGATGTTCTCAGATGGTGATATGGGTCCAATTTGCATGTTATAACTCAGTACTCCCAAGTGCTGATAGATCCTTAATGATGGATGCTGGCTGAAATTCAAGCAGGAAAACTATGCAGTCACCAGACATAGTTCTTACACTACATAACAGGTTTCAGAGTAGCAGCTGTGTTAGTCTGTATTCGCAAAAAGAAAAGGAGTACTTGTGGCACCTTAGAGACTAACAAATTTATTTGAGCATAAGCTTTTGTGAGCTAAAGCTCACTTCATTGGATGCATCCTAGATTCCTATTTTCGACGTCTCCGACTCAAGGAATATTTCCAACACACCTCTGAACAACATACTAACCCACAGAAACCTTCCTACCAAGTAAAATTATAGGAATGCATCCGATGAAGTGAACTGTAGCTCACGAAAGCTTATGCTCAAATAAATTTGTTAGTCTCTAAGGTGCCCCAAGTACTCCTTTTCTTTTTACACTATATAAGTAATCCAATCCCATCTAAATTTTAGAAGCCTTACTTGAGAAATAGACTGGAAATTCTTCACAGCATCTTATACTTACTTGATTCTGAAAATAAGTATAGACAATGAAGAATCAAAGTTGTTCACTACCCAGAATCTGCTTTCACTGGTTGGGACTTTGAGGATGTTATGGATGAGATAAATACCATTCTTCATCGTAGGGCACAACAGAGGTATGATACTCTCTTAGCTTCTTAGCAGAAACTGTCCTAAGCAGAGCTACAGCATTTCTCTTTCACTGTAGCCAAACAGATTAGTCATTGTGTTGCAGACTAATCAACAGACTCTTGCAGCTTCTGACATGAAAAAGGAGTCATCTGATCAATTGCGCATGGCAGCTGCTTGAAACTTCTTGAGCACATTGGGCAAACACACTGCACAAAATGTTTTGTTTTTATATAACGCCTATCAATGCATCTTCAGGCTCCTGATTTAGCAAACATTTCTTACAGACCTACCCCAAGGTCCTTTTGTGAGTTAGAGTATTCTTCTTGTGTTGGGGGTCACATGTTGGGAAATTTAGTGGAGTTGAAACTCTTCATCCAAACTTACTGCCTCACTGTGTGTGTGCATGCTAGATCAAGGCTGTATTAAGGCATAGGCACAATAGACTCATGCCTATGGGCTCCTCTTCTGAAGTCTTGTGATGAGGGCAGAATCTTTGCTTTAATCTTTTTAAATTAAGTTTTAAGATCTCAGAGTTGCAGTGTGAAGCTTGAAATGTGACTCAAGGGTAGCTAAGGCTGGCATGCCTGCCTGATTCTGCACGCAGCCTAAAATTATAGCTCTGAAAGATGTGAACTGTCAGCACTACGCCACTCTAACAGAAGACTCCATGGCAGCAGGAAAAGAATACAACAGCTCTGGCCTACCCACCAAAGCTGAATTTTGTAATGAGTATCTCATTCAAAAGGCAAAACAAAGTTAAGATAATAAAAATGGCCATGCTGGGGCAAACCAATGGTCCAGCTAGCCCAAAATCCTGTCTTCCACTAGTGGCTCATGCCAGATGCTTCAGAGGGAATGAACAGAACAGGGCAATTATCGAGTGATCCATCCCGTTTCCTTCAGTCCCAGCTACTGGCAGTCAGAGGGTTAGGGACACCAAGAGCATGGGGTTGCGTCCCTGACCAACTTGGCTAATAGCTATTGATGGACCCATCTTCCATGAACTTACCTAAATCTTTTTTGAACCCAATTATGCGTGTGGCCCTCACAATGAGTTCCACAGATTGACTGTGCATTGTGGAAACAAGTACTTTCTCTTGTTTCTTTTAAACCTGCTGCCTGTCATTTAATTGGGCAATCCCTTGTCCTTGTGTTATGTGAAGGGATAAATAACTCTTCCTTTTTCACATTCTCCATGGCATCCGCTAATCATTTTTTCTAAGATGAACAATTCCAGTCCTTTTAATCTCTCCTCATATGGAAGCTGTTCCATACCCCTAATAATTTTTTTGTTGCCCTTCTCTGTACTTTTTTCAATTCTAAAAGACGGAGCAACCAGAACTACACACGGTATTCAAGGTGGGTGGGTAAACCGTGGATTTATATAGTGGCATTATGATATTTTCTATCTTATTTTCTTTCCTTTTCTTAATGGTTCCTAACATTGTTAGCTTTTTTTGACTGTTGCTGTAAAATGAGTACATACCTTCAGAGAACTATCGACAATGACACCAAGACTTTATTTTTTTTGAGTGGTAACAGCTAATTTAGAC